>NW_006442484.1:10251571-10304174 GCF_000325575.1 Pteropus alecto
AGGAATGAGCAGGCGATTCCATCTAATTTATATGAAAATAAATCTCATTTTAATTACATGAGATTCCTCAAATTGTTAAGTCTAGAACATGAACAGAATGAGTCACTATTTAAGGTTAAAACAGTACTAATCTATGAGTACTTATTTACTCCATACTTTGAAAAAGAGAGGGGAAAGAAATATACAGATGGAGAGTAGGAGAAAAGTTAGAAGAAAAAAGAAAAAAAAAAGTTGAAAGAAGAAAAAATAAAATAAAATGAGAAACTAAAGTGACCAGAACTTAGATCTTCTCTGTCTAGACTTGAAATTAAATTTATTTAGAACTCCTGTGTTGAATAAACATAGTAGAGTTCCTTTTTACTTGTTTCAGAGATTTTTTTTACCTTGCACTATAAAAGATAAAGGGCAAAGCATGTCATTTGAACATTATCTGGTGTGTGTAGGTAGGGAGGGGATATTTGGTAATATCTGGTGACATTTTTGGTTTACACAACTGGGAGGTGGTACCTGAATCTAGTGGTTAGATGCCAGGAATGTTGCTAAACAGACTACAGTGAACGCCATAGGTCCTACAACCCAAAATTATCTGTCACAAATATCAATAGTGCTCAAGTTGAGAAAACCTAGACTAGATTATTTATTTTCAAACGTTAGCCATCAGAACCACATGGAGGATTTGTTAAAAACACAGATTGCCCTAATGTTTCTGAGTTATTAGGTCTGAGGCAGGGTCCTAGAATTTGGATTCTTAAGAAATTTTTTGGTGTAGCTAGTGCTTCTTGTCTGGGAACAACATTTGAAAACTGCCATCTTGATTTAAATCACTTTGATATGAGCACTCATAAAACCCCATACTTCTCTTTATATAAGATATATCACATCTATAACACAAATGTAATATCCATCTTCCCTTCTAGATCCTAATCTCAGAGCAAGGACAATGTCTATTCAGTTCATCACTGCTTATTCACATAATAGTACTCAAATTTCCAATGAATTAAAATATTTTTGAATTTAAATCTTTAGCATACTGCCACATGTTCAATGTCTAAGAATTTGAAGACCATTCCCTTTATAGAACAACATCAACAAAATGCTTGTTAATCATAAATTTTTAGCACCAAGGGATAAAAGTCTGGGAGGGGAGCAGTTACTACTGTTATATATCTTCTGCCTTGAAGGTTGAAAGCACTAACAAACCATGTTCAAATTGTTTTAAGCCTTGAATAATTCACTTTAAAATATCTGTACAAGTCACTGACACTAATGAAAATCATGTGACTCTCATAATTCCAACTCACCAAATCAAAGAAAGGACTTATTAGAATATATTATTAATTTTTAAAAGGTTTTTTGTTAGCATGACTATAAAATAAAAAAGACGAATTAAATAAGGATGAATAGTAAAACAGCTTACAATATGCACCAAAAGCCTAAATCCTTGTTAAACCCTCCCTTCTTATCTAGACTTTATTATCCCTAGTTTCCTAATCCTGTATCTCAGGTAAAACTGAAGTTATACAGTATATAGAACTGTGAAAGACAACTCTTCTTTTCATAAATAATAAACCAAACATTGATAATTCTGCCAAGTGTTAAAGGCTCATTTCTTTCCTTTAGCTTTCTCTCAATTATGAATCCCTTCTGAGAAAAAAAAAAAAAAAGTCTGTGATAACAGTTTTTAATATCATTGCAGGGAGGAGCTCTATAAATTCAAAAAAGACAGAATGCATTTTTTTAGATTTGTGTTCAGTTTTAAACTGAACTGATATCTCTCAGTAATCTCAACGACATTAAATAAATAGCACATTGATCTACTGTCTTCTATTTTGTAATCTACTCACATGCACATAATCAAAAAAGACTTCCAAAGACAACATTTTGATTTCCTTCCTCTCTTACTAATCTTAAACAGTGTTCCACTGAACACTGAATATTATAAAACAAAGTTCCGATTTCACAAAACCGAGATTTAGGTGGACACAGAAACACTTCTACAATAATGTCCAGGAATACACACATACACTCACATATACACAGTTACACATTCATACAAAGCTAGAGTACAGTTGTGCTTGCAAAAAAAAAAAAAAAAGTGGAATAAAAGTGGACATCCAGAGTAGTAGGCAGCTGAGCTGACTGGTAAGAGCCCTGGTGAGAAGCGGTAGGAGCACTGGACTTAGCTACAATTAAGGAATTGGATTTTGATATCCACTCAAGGCAAACTGAGGCTACTGCATTAAATCTAAGCCTTTATGACAGTACAAGCCTAGTGAAGAAAAAACCTTCACTTACCAGGGCAAGACACTAAGAAGTTTGTCTTGACCTGAGTCTCAGAAAGATAAAAAAAATAATAATCATCATCATAGTAATCATTTATTCTAAACATGAACAGGTAGAATTAGAAGAGTTTCCTAGAAGATATAATCATTCATCTGACTTCAAATTGCAAATAGACATACATTGGTCATATAGAAAAACCCTTCCTAACTCCAGTCCTCACAATTTCACATAACAAAGCCTTTATTTACTATCAAATCCCACATCAAATAGCTAAATCAAAGTCATAAAAAGCACAGCATGCAGAAACATCCTGCTGGAAGTATATGTTCCTGTCTCTGGATTCATACAGCACAATTAGTTAACAATACCTTTGGCTCTTAACATTATATGTATTTATTTTATAATTTTTTTTTTTCTGGTAACTAACTTAGAATTTAATTTATTGTATCTGGGCTTATCAGTTATCTAATATTGTTGGAGTTAAAATAAGAAATTGAACTGTGAAATAATGAAATTTGCATAACGTTAAATTAGAAAGCAGAAAATACAGATAAAAAGAAAATATATATTTAAAAAAAAAGGGAGGAAAGGAATAAAATAGGTAAATGAAGCTTCACATGGTTCATGCAATTGAATATGTCATTTACCTTACTGAAAACCAGTGTAAGAGAAAAACAACGTCAGTCCAACAATCTTTATTATCTTAATGAAAGAAACATTTACTTTTTAGGAAAGAAAAACTCTCTCGTCACTAATATAACATTTCATATAATACATGGAAATACACACACACACACTCACGCACATACTACTTCTTTCTAAGTGACAAATTCTTCCAGGGCAGGTGGTTTATTTTATGGGCATAATACTAAAAAAAAAAAAAATGATGTTGAAAAGAACTAGTTGATTCACAAAATAGTTAAAATAAGTAGCACCTAAAGTATTTCTTTTTGAAAGTATGCTATTACTACTGTAAAAATCAAAACCAGCAACTCTATAATTTGATAACTCAGCATAAACTAGAATTTAGAAGGGCAGCATAAATTTTCTAATGTGATCTAAAATGTTTATCAAGCTTCATATCATTTTTACTTTTATAAAAAATTATCTACAGATTTTATATGTTCATATGTAATTTATTCCTGATTTTCATTGAGCTTTATTTTGCACTGTACTCAGATACATACACACAAACACACATATATTCACACATATATGTCATTTATATTTTATTTAAGATTAATAAATAAAATCATTCTGCCTGTTTGAAAAACCAGATAATATTTCAATAAGAATTTTGTTTCTTCCTAATAACTGCCACCTAGGAGAAAGACAAAGGTATCTAGATTCAGATAAATAGAATTGCATTTCTTAAACTCTAAATAAAACTGAATTTATTCATATGTAGTAAAAGTTCCTGAAATTCTGTTTTGTTAGCTATGTTTTTAGAGCATATTTTTCAAAATAAAATTATGTTCACTGGTTCATACAGTTCAGTGGTATTAGGTACCTTCCCATCATTGGCAACCATAACCACTATCCATCTCCAAAACTTTTCATCATCTCAAAGTAATACCCGTTAAACAATAATTCCCCATTACTCCTTACCTCCAGGACCTGATAACTACTATTTTACTTTCTGTCCTATGAATTTGACTGTTTTAGGTACCTTTTTATAAATAGAATAATGAAATATTTGTCTTTTTGAGTCTGTCTTACTGCCAGCATAATGTTGTCAAAATTTATTCATATTATAACATGTATCAGAACTTCGTTGCTTTTAAAGGCTGAATAACATTTCATTGCATGTGTATGCCACATTTTGTTTATCTATTCATCAACCAGTGGTCATTTGAGTTGTTTCTACACTTTGGCTACTGTGAACAATGCTGCTATGAATATTGGTATACAATATCTCCAGTCCTTGCTTTCAATGATTTGGGGTATATACCTAAAAGTGGAATTTCTGGATCATATGATTATTCTATGTTTAATTTCTAGAGGAACCACCATCCTGTCTTCCACAGCTGTTGTTCTATTATACATTCCTACCAGCAATGCACAAAAATTATGATTTGTCCACATGCTTGCCAACACTTTTTATTTTCTAATGTTTGTTTTTATAATAGCCATCCTAATGAATGTGAAGTCATATCATAGTTCATTGCTATTTAACTTGCATTTCACTAAAGGTTAGTGTTGTTTAGTGTGTTTTCCTGTGCTTATTCATACTATTTTTTTTTAAATCATGGTACTTGTTTAATTTGAAATTTCATCCATATTATTAGGTCTATCTCCCCACTTTTTCAGTTTGAGCCCCTAATGATATAAAGAGACTTATTAATTTATACTATAAAACATATATGACTTTTAGTCTTAAGGTGCATGAATATCAGCTGTTTGGCACTATGCAGTGTATAAAATGCATTTAATAAAATACATGTTACAAAAGATATTAAATTGTGTTTGAATGAAAATTTAGACAGCAAAAATGCTGTGCCATTTTTGTTCTTTTTCTTTAGTGACAGCTTATACAATATCAACAAGACAGTTATTTACCACCTTCAAAATTCACAACTATTCCTGACTGAATTAACTTAAATACATTAGCCATATTCTTAATGCATTTCACACACTGTAGTGCAAGCTGTTGTTTACTATATGATTAAGGTAAAGGGACATTGGATTATGAATATTTAAGTGGCCATCTGCTTTTCTATCCAGCATTCTTTCCATTAATAAAAGCATCAAAGAGACATTTATCTATGAGACTGTAGTCATAAATAAGCTGTACCAAAGCTATGTTTATCAATCTGAACACTTAGGAAATGAAACTCTGCTCTTTTAGACCCAACTAGATCATCTATAAATACACTTCAATTCACTTACACAATTATTGTGGCTGAGAAAATTTCTCTTCTAATCACTTTCACTCCATTTGAATCCATGGACACTCTTATTTGAACCTATGTCATGATTTGAAATCCCCAGGGAAGAACTGAGATGGATTCCAGCTACTTGGGCCAATAAATATTGTATTACAAATAAGTAGTGGCTGCGGAAGAAAATATCTGGGCATGAGGTGAGGTTTGGTAGAGCTCTGGATCACGACTTCAATCTGCCCTATAACACATAGAAATTGGCAAAATATATTTCTACTTTACAGCTGGAAACCTATCTAAGTGGTTAAATCACAGAGTGACTTTCATTTGTAAAGGAGCTACACAGCAGAAATAGAGTTTAGTTTTCCGCCTTCTACACTCTACAAAAGTGTGATTCACCAAGAATATTCGTGGTAATATTGGGGAATGTCTTACCATAATTTAGAGCCAATTCAAATATCACCTTTCCCATAGAAATTTCTCAACAGATGAAGTCATGTAGGGGACCAGATTAGATGACACTTGAAGTCTCTTATTCTAAAAAGTATGCATTTTTGATACATAATTATCAACAAATTGTATTCTGATTTAACTTCATGCAGTTTAATCACCAATGAGACTTCTTTAGAAAAATACTGCATCTTATACTTTGTAAAATCATCATATCTTACAGTTTATTAAATCTAAAATTTAAATTGACTATTGGGAGAATGAATTATTAATTGTCATTTTGGCAGAAAAAGTTATTAATTGAACTAAATACCAATCCTTACTTCAAAACAGCTGTGCACACAAATTGAATAAAGTTTCAGAACTAGAACAAGAAAATTTCAAATTAGACAAGCAGTTTTCCATATTTCTAAAACTCTCCAAGTCTTAGTTCTCTTTTCCATGTTTCATTATTGTCTTCTTTCAGTATCCCCATCTTCTGCTGTATACAAACACCAATACCATGCCAAGATTCTAACTAGACTTTAATGAATAGTGTTTAAAGTGGTTGATATGCTACATCTAATATTTGAGCACTGATGAGTGTGCCCAAGAATCCATCAATTATCTAAAACCAGGTATTTTCTAATTGAGATCTACAACCTGGCATTTAACTCAATGGTTTTACTTTTATATCACACAAACATTTTGATATAGTGTTTATGTTATATTCAATAACATTTTATAAAAATATATAAAAATAATCTATTTACAATTTATTTGTTTCAAGATCAAAAACAGTTAACACATCAAACCCCTAAGCTTTCACAGCTAAATTCGTAGACAGGAATTTAAAGAAAATACCACTGCCCTTAGTTTATATGTGATGCTGAATACAGAGGTAGGGACTTAGAATATATACATTCAACATGTCACTGTAGAGTGATCTGATCACTTCTTAATTGAGTTTCCAGATTTTTATCACCATTCCACACCCAGTATATTCATTTCACTTTGCATTGTAATATAATTTAAAACATTAGAAATATTGAGGTTTAAAATTTATGTTTTTGTTTTTGTAGGAAAATTATTAAGAATATTTTGAACTGCTTATCTTTTATTTTCCCATCGTATAACTTAAAGATACCAAGTTTCTTCTCTATGCTTTGGTGAATTGTCACACACCCCTTTCAGTTTGGATCTGCTTCCAACAGTTCATCTATTGTGCCTTAAATATCATGAAATATATCTGAGAGTTACTTTAATGTGAAGCTTTCTATGCTGCGTCACTTTCATGGGGACATCTTCATCTGTTTTGTCAAAGCCACCTTCCTCAATAATGTCGATAAATCCCTCTTAACTAAGTTTCTCTGGCTTCATATTTAGACACTCTTGAATGGAAGCGACATCAACGTTCCCACACCAGCAATGGCTTCTACAGTTCCATTTACATTCCATTCACTCTTCACTTCAGGCATTATCACTTTTCACTTGTTTGATGCATTTCTATCTTTGTTGGCATTTTCTTCTTTTGATTACTTATTTTTGTAAAACATCACATGGGTTTATTAATTTGACACAAGGAGGCAACACAACTATGTTATTTGCTGTGAACTGAATAAAAGATATCCAGTGACCAATTATAGACTTTGAAGAAGTAATGTGATTGGTCATTGGTCATGATATACATCTTTTATTTACATAGTGATTTGTGGACTGATGAGCTGGCATTAAAGTTTGTATGTTATGCAGATTATACCCAGCTACTACACCATATTAACTGAAATCTGAACCATAGTGTTGGAGGACTGATGCTGTTTACCTAAATCATGGTAACTGAATCCCTACATATCGCAACTGTGCAAAAAAGAGGATTAATTGTGTGTGGGTGCACTCCTGCACACGTGTGTAGGTATTCTAACATTTTTTTGTTTTGTACCAGAATGATTACATAGCCAGTCTTACTGTTGGAAATAAAATGTCAAGGACTCTTCTGTCTCTAGCCTCATACTTATTTAGCTGATCTAAAACATTGTCAGTAAGTTTGCTTTCCTCTTATTTACTCCAACCAATGATACTTTTCATTAAATGGGCGCCTCACCATAAGAACTAAAAGTGCACTTTTGCTTTCAGTAAATTAAAAAGGACAACAGTAGAAACGAATAACCAGAATTATTTCCTTAAAATCAACTCAATTCAAAATATTTTATTACCTTGTTTGAGATAAAAAAGTAATATATACCCTCAAAACTCAAAAAGTTTCCAATATCTCTTAAAAGACCCCCGAAGTTGAAATAATTGAACCAATGAACAATTAAATTATATTAGATGAAAGAGGCCAGTACTTAAGCAGAAAATATATAGTAAACATATGTTCTTACCACGAACCCAACTGACAATCAAAAGCACTAGGAGTGCTTTATAAAAGTTAGACATTCCTGATATGAACTTAGACTTATCAAAATTTAATACCCATGAACGAAGCCTAAAACTTTGGATGATTAAAAGGCCTAGATGATCAGTGAGATTTGGAAACAACTGGGATAGACTGTACATGAGCTTTGACAATTACTGAGGACTGATATACTAAGACAGTTTCCTAACTACTGCTTTAGTAAAGAGGTGGAACAATAGTAAAAATTGCAAGAAGAGTAAAAAAATATCAAGGCACTCCAAGTATGTAGAAGGAATGGAGTGAGGTGATTAAGAACAGTAAAGTTTACTGATAACAATGAGCATAGATATTTAGAGGAATTAAAAAACAAAAAATGGATAATAGAGAAGAGTATGCTGTGAAAAGATAAAATAATCATACTTTTTATGAAGATGAGAGTGATGACAGAAGGCTGTCTCAAGCAGGAGGTTAATTGTGGGGGGACAAAGGAGTGAGAATAAGACTGGACCAAAACAAATTTTCTCTCATTATTGATGATCAGCAGCGTGCCCTATTCTCAATGCTGAAATTGACCTGTTGTGCACCTTTGTTTATTGTAAAACTGTCCTTAGGTTTCTCAACCCATTTGTAAATTTCAAAAAAAAAAAAAAGGTTATCAGAACTCCTAAAGCTTTCACGGAGCAAATTACTTTAAACTCATAATCCCTTTTCCATAGGGACTAAGTAAATGCTATAGTAACAATGCCCCCCAGCTGACTATAGCAGAACAATGTCCATTCCCTTTCTAAGCCCATCAAACATGTGATCCTAGATTGCTATTTATTGTATTAAAATTATAGTCATGGAGCCATTCTCAGAAAGGTTGGTTTATTACATTTAGAAGACTGTTTCACTCCAGTTTATTCAAATGAATGCATGCCATTTGGTTTTCAGGACCACACAATGGGATACTGGGCTCAGAGCAAGGGATCATGACACACTTTCTGATAGTTTATTCTAATTGCAGAAATAGCTCAGTAATATAGCAGACAAAGGCTACTATCTTAACTCAAGGTAACGATATGCAGCAGCAATCGGACTTCTGTTCATTTTTCATAATATAGAGAGTTTGCCATATTCCTTCATATATCAAAAGGATATCAGATTCTTACAATCTGCTAGGTTCTGGAGGTACAGAAAAAAATGGAAGGATTTACAGCATATTAAGAGAATATATACATATACTTAAGCCTCCATTTAAAGAATCACCATCTATTATATGTCAGGCACATGTTAGAGATAGCAGAGCCTTGGTTCAAGGGTGGAGTGGTCAGCTCTACAGGGTTGAAGATAAAAGAAAGGTGCAAGATGATGAAAGTTTGAAAAAGTCTGATCAAGAAAATGGCCCTGAGTAAAGTCATGAAAAATGAATTAGTGACTATCAAGTAGCTAAAGAGAACTAGGCCACTTCAGGGAAAGAAAGCCATTTGAACTGAGACAGGGTTAGCCTGCTTTTTCAAACAGAGGCAACTGCCCTTTCTTCTTCCATACCCTTTGAACATCGTTTCAACTTTATTTTGGCACACCTTTTCTTTCAAGGATATCCTGGATACTCATTTCAAACAAGTAATATTTGTACACATATAGAGAAAAGACTGAGAAACCTTAATAATGTATAATAATGTATTACTTCTGTCAAAATATATAATATTAACAATGAAACAATAATAAGATAACAATTATCACTAATCAAGCAGTCACTCTGCTAAGCATACACACACACACACAGATACACACTCATACACACAATCTTGTTGGATTGTCTCAACAATTCTTTTTTTTCAACAACTGTTTTAGAAGGTATTATTTTAGTCTGACAATATTGAGGAACTTACTAAGATTTAGAGGTTAAACGCCATGCCAACACATAATTAATTACAGACATGGCAAGAACTCAAATCTATGTCCATCTACTCTCAGAGTCTGAACTCTTACAGTATGCCACGCTGCCATAGAAATAAACTGAAATTTGAAATCAAATCGACGTTCTTGGCTCTGAATAGAACACTGTCCCGAATGTTTCAGATTATTATTGCAGAGCCTGTTTCTTTCTTCTAAATTATCTCCAAAGAGCTTTTATTTGCTAAAAATATAATTTTATGCACCTTAGTTTTTTTTTTACAATAAAGTTAAAAAATTACTTTGTACTTTTGAAGTTGATAGCAAATTTATTCAGGCACTTGGAAGAGAAATTTAACATGGAATTTTAAGAGAAACATTTCCAAATGGTGTAGCAATTTAGAGGTAAGCACAAGGAAAAAACACTGATGGGCAAAATGTGTTACATTTCTACTCAGATTATTTTTTACTTTAAAAAGAAAAAAAAAAACAATAACTGACATTTCCTACATATTTCCTAGAAATACAGAACATATACCTACGCTTACCAAAGTGTGTGTGTGTGACAGCAAAGGATCTTTTCTGGTGAATAAAATATTCCTCCAGAAAACAAAAATAATTAATTCAGTGTTAAACATAAAGATAACATTTAAATTGTGTTAAATATTTATAATCTCTAATCCTCCCAAAAAACTCTTCAAGACGTTTTGTATAGCTTTTCAAATTGTGCATGATTCTAATAATGGTCTAGGCAAAGCCACAGCCCACAAAGTGTTGGCAGACACCACTCTTGAGTCTAGTCAGCAATAACAGTATTGGTTCTGTCTCCAATGAAGAGTTTCTACAGCACTTACCAAAGACCTTTGCTTGAAAACAGGACGAAGCTTCAAAGTGAAAATTGTCCTCAAATATTTTTATGTCCTCAAAGACAAGCACGAACACATAAAATACCAAGTAAAAGATTTCCTCCACTGTGAAGCTTGCCTTAAGCTATCCTACCAAGAAGAGTTTATCTGTGTTTCTGTTTGTTCCACAATATCTATGTTGCATATAGCTTTATTATGGCATCTGTCACTCCACTTCACCAGAACTGGCTGCTTCTTAAGGACAAGAAACCAATTTGATTCACCTTGTTATTTTCCATACTTCAAAGTGTAGTAAGTAGTAGGTGTTCAATCAACTTTGTGTAATGAAAAAGGACACAATTTACTTGGCCTTGAAATGAGCCAGTGTTTCAGAAGTTTTGATAGTAAAGATTGAAATAATTATTCAAACTCCAATTACAGAGAAATAATATGGTCTAAATGTAAAATTACCCAGGAAATTTTATATAAAGATTTTTATTTGCTCTTGTCAATTTTATGTTTTTGCTGCTCTTGCTTCTGCTGTCTAATGTACACATTATAGTCTAATGTATAAATTGTATTACCACTATCTCTCTCTCACACACACATATATATATGCCACTAATATTTTTCAGAGTACCTTAATATTTATTATTGCACCTTATTTCTGAGGCAAATTGAGCTGAAAGTTATGACCAGATTATTAAAAAAAAAAGAAAAGAAAAAGGGAGCCACAGTATGTAAATGGCATTTATCTAAAGATATATGAAAAATGACTGTTAGAGCCAGCCTGGAATTCAAGGCTTCAGAAACTTATGAAATCTTGTAAGGCAGAAGCTTGAATTTAGATATGAGCAAGTCAGTCATATCTGAATGATACATGAAGGATGCATCTTAGTTAAATAAAATTGAGAATCTCACTTTAAAATATTCATCTTTGAAAATGCCAGTCCCTTTGTTTAAGGGGAATAAAGAAATAAATGGGGTTAATAAAAGGAAACAGGAGCAAAATGCTGGGTATATTTAATTTGTGAGCCTCTGTGGATAGATCTAATGTGAAAGATAGCTTTATGCTAGCCTGGTGTTCCATTTTTAAAGTAAAATCAAGAGAATAAAACATTTAGTAAATATAAATCTCAACTAGGAAAGAAATATGTTACACGAAAAAGACAGTATCTTATTAATGGAATTAATGACATCATAGAAACAGAAAATTTAGTTTTTTATTTATAGATGTACATTTGCTTGTGTGTGTGAGTGTGTGTGTGTGTGTGTGTGTGTGTGTGTGTCTTTCCACATACACAAATAGCTAAATCAGTTCTGTCCAACTATGGAAAATCATTAATATTACAGAAATCAATGAATGCCTCTTTATTGGTTTATTGGCTATAAATATATGGAAAACCTAAACGGCTATCCATAATACCAATTTTATTCATAAATTTCCAATGCAATAACATATTAATATAACAATGACAATGCATTTCTTTAATAACTCATGAAACATTTATAAAAATACATGCAGTAGGACATAAAGAATATGTTAATTAATAATAAAAAGAAATACAAAGAACAAATACTCTAATCATGACTATTAACCTCATAATTAGGTGAGATTTCAATCAGGAGAACAAACGTGGCCTCCAGCCTTTAGTGCTTGGACAAAAAGTAAAGCTACCCTTTCCATAGGGATGGGAGTGAAGATTCTGCTCTGATTCAGCCACTTCTGAACTGATCACAATATCCAGAAGGATGGAATATGCTGTCAGCCTAAGCCATAACTAGTTACAGGATTTGCAGGATTTCTCAACCTTGACATTATTAACATTTTGAATAATTATTTGTTGTGAGAGGGCTGTTCTGTTCATATTAAGATGTTTAGCAGTAGCTGGAGGCCTCTAGCAACTAGAAGCGAGTAGCATCCCCATCTCCGTGACAATCAAAATGTCTCGGACATTGTTCAGTGTCCCCTGGGAGGCAAAACTATCATGTGGTTGATAAGCACTAACTTGAAAGACATGCATACATATGAACACACTGAATTGCATATAATTTTTAGAGAAGAGACCCTCAAAAGTAATTCAAATGACATCAAGTACACAAAATTAAACTGCAAACAATCAATCAATCATTTTATCTATTCATCAATAATTATCTATGGTATACCAGAAAGGAATGGTCACTCTACAATATCAAGTTGAATCCCCTAAAGTCACAGATGGGGAAGCTAAGATCCATATAAATTGAATTGCTTTCCTAAAATCCCTAATATAGCTAGATGGTAACAAAAACAGCCAACTGACCCTTTCTATTGACATATACTTTTCTTGTTTAAAATCAAGTGTTTAATTTCAAGCATTATTTCCTAGAAGAAATTGTCTCTGCTTTGATTCAGATTTTAATGAAGTCTATAACAGCTTAAATAAAAGATCAGCCAACTGCTGAGGCCATTGTGAAGCTGAGCTAACATAATCAAGTGTACTTGTCCATAGACTTGATGTTTGCTGAGGAAAGGCAACTGGCAGATAACAATAAACCCCAGGGTAGAAAACTGAGTACAAGTGGTGACTATATTATCTAAAATCCTTTTTTTGGTTAATGGTGTTTTGTCTGCGTTTCTATTTGGAGTATGAGTAATTTATACAGCTTTGATTATTATGCTTACTGGCCTGATTTTTCTCGGAATAAACTATAATGGTTTCCTGCTTAGCTTTGAAAACAGCTTATTTGTCTTATTAGCAATAATTCTGACATTATTCTAATCAAATTCCAGATCCAACTTTATAGACATCCTGCAGTAACGAAGATTCAAATACTAGTGTTCAAAATGTATTTCACATGAATATTGAGGCAGATACAAGTGCCTGCTTGTCCTATTTTTAAATTTGGATCTCCAAGAAGTAAGAGGTAATATTAGGCCTAGAATAGAGGGTCAATACCAAGAGCATGTGCATTTGGGGCAAGTTGAGTCACAGACACAAGGAAGGGATCTTATTAGACCACCAAAGTTTTAGAGATCAGCAATAAATATGAATATCACCAGGGAGAGGTCTATGCCTGTGGAGTAGTAAGAAATTTGCTGTTGTCAGGCCTGGTTAGTACTTGGATGGGTGACCACTTAGGAAGACCAGGTGCTGTAGGCATAAATAATAATAAAAAAGAAAAAGAAAAAGAAATTTGCCGTTATTTTTCTACATCATTTAGATCCTCAGTTCTAAAGCTATAAAAGGCTACTTACTTTTTGTCTATCCTCACCTAGAGACCACTGGTCCTAGAAAGAATGGTTTATTTAGGTAGTACCATCCCTACATCACTTCAGTATCAAACTTTATTCTTGCACTTAATGTGTACTTCATACCAACTCTAGATCCTGACCTACTAATACAATGTTTTGGTAAGATTCCTGATTCCATGATGTGATAATACTGTGCTAAGGTCACTGAGCCCACTGTAGTCACTGACCTTTTATTCTTGAGACCCTTCATATCTACTCCTTGTCGTCTGAACCCATGGCTAGGCACTAGTATTTACATTTCTCCAGGATGGAGTGACATTAATGGACTTGCCCTCTAGGGCCTCAAATCTCAAAGGGATCATGCCTAGCTTGATCCCTTAGATCTCTGTCAGAACAAGAAGTCTAATATTTATCATAGCATCTCTGGATCCTTTTCTTTTGCAAGATATTAGTTCATGAAGAATCACAGTGCATTGGCATGAATAATAGTCTTGAATCTCTACTTTGATGTCATTTGATTTTCATTATCTTAGAAAGCTAGTACATATCTGTTTAACCAACCTAATCTAATATGCCTGGCAAAGTTTGCATGCAGATTGAATCTTAATAAATGAGGAGGGAAATTTATGCCACCTTCCTTAAATATGTTTCATTTGAGTTTTCAGAGGAACTGCCCTCCATAAGAAAAAAAGTGTTCCCATTTAAGTCCTACTTGTCAAATACTATGAATACAGGAGTCTAGTAAGCAATAAAACACAGAGCAATTTGCTTATCTACCATTTCATGGATCTCGGCAATGCACTGTCTTTATTAAAGTCATATCTGAAACGAATACCTTCTTGAAAAAGCACTGCCCAAAGTTCAATAGGAAGCAAAAACCTGGGATTATCAATTTAGCTGTTTCTTCATATATATTGTAAAAGGAGTACTATTTTCTAATTTGTTTCTACTAGAATACATTAAATTGTTGTGTTCGTTGTATTTCTAGTAAATAGCTGAATTGCTCAAATACTTGAAAACTTTGATTTACAAATATCTTTAAAATCTACCTAGATGAAGAGTGGTCACAATGTTATTGCTATCCATTTTGTTCAGTGTTAAATGATCTCATTTTCTCTATGCTACACTAATAAATAAAAATATTATGCTTCTGCTTATGTGTATGCATTTCATAATGTTTCACACTGATTTTACATCCATCAATTACTAAGCAAGGATAAAGTAAAATCTGACCATATATCTGATAAATATTTTAGAGATCTTGGAATTGTCTAGTCCAGGAATTTTTCCAATATTTGAGCCTCAATCTTGTAGTCATTCAGTTAAAGCTAAATAGTAAGGATCACTTTGTGAGACAATTAATTTTACCAGTGGGCAGATCTGCTCATTATTAGAGTATCTTTTTTTAGATTGAACCCAAATATACCACCCTCTAACCTCCAACTGCAGGTCCTAGTTTACTCATTTAATTCATTTTTCACATAAAAAAATATTTTTAAGTATTTGAAAATGGATATTATACTTGCATCCCTCCTCATTTTTAGAACTCTCTAACAAAAAGCTTTCTTCAACCCTTTGTCTTATATAGTACCTTCACCATTTCAGACACACTCCTCTGAACATGGTCCAGGTTGCATATGTATGTATTTAAAAAATGAACACAAGAACTGAACACAGTACTACAGACATGGCTTTTTCAACAGAGTGAGATAATCACAAGTCATTCAAGACTCTATATGACTTTTAGTACAAAACCTGTGCCTTTACCTTCCTTACCCTGTTAATGCTCTCAACCTAATTGTGTGCTTGTTTTTCTGAGGGGAAGGTTACGTTTCTATATGTATTACAACAAAGTGGACCAAGTGAAAGTTCTAGACAATATCTGATGCTGGGGAAGTGGGCATATAAGACAATCTCTTAGTTAATGCACATTCTAATTGTGGAATATGCATGAGTTTTCTAAAGTCTTGGAGACACTACACATATTGTGCCTGGCAAGTGTCATTTGTCTTTTATTAATATGCACATAAATCTCTCCTTTATGGAGCTCTTCTTACATTCCCGATAGCATGAAACTACATTTTTGGACATTATGTTATGTATTTTAAGCTTCATTATTACTCTATTTTATGATCACATTCTGCCTTATTATTTTCCCTAAACATTATATTTATGCTAGCTTGCTGAATTTTATGAATCCTTGTAAATGTTATTTTTTTCAAATAAGTTAAGGGACTATATTAATAATTACAATTCAGTTTAACTATCATAGCAGCCCCAAATAATAAAAGCATATCCATACATACAATATTTATTTATTTATTTAAAATATTTCAAAAGTAATACTAGGAGTTTTGGGAGAAACACCTTAAAAGTATAAAGAAAAAATGGAATTTCTTTCCTTACTCACCACAATTTTATTCACAAAAATAACAACAAAGTTTAGCATGTGTCATCTTAGTTTCTCTTTTATGTATCTTAACTTTCTGCTACACATTTGCCAACCCAGCTACTTATCTAGCAATCATCTATTTCTTTAAAAAAAAAAGATTGAACTACTTTTCATCTTTTTATGTGCATGTACTTATTTAAGCAGCATAATAATCTATCATAAAGAACTACATAATTTTTAGCCACTTCCTTATTTGCAGAACTTTAGTTTTGTATTGTTGCTATAAATAATGTAAGAAATATTTTGACGGTTCCTAGAAAATGGCATTGTTAGTTTGAAGGTTGTATATTCAAATTATGTTAGAAACTGCAACATTTGATCATCCATTCTCCTTAAAAATAAAACATAAAAATTATACTTTCATAAAGAATATACAAAAGTCTTTATCATACACTCTGCATCAATTGGTATTCTTAATCTCTCTATATATTCTAAATCAATCTCCCCTTTTTTGACAATATTCATCACCTCAAGTTCTCCTACAATTCATTATATGAATGAGAACATTCATGTCTCTCCCATACTTATTGCTTAGTCTAATCAAGTTCTCACAGAAAAAGATGTGGCCTGCATCAAGACATTGATGATAAATAATTTCCCTCCTCTCTCTTTGCAATTCTTGAGGAAAAACAAAACTAGGACTAATGTAAGACAGAGAATCTTTATTTTAGTTGTGTTTGGTAACAGAATTTTAAGAGGCAAGGTTAAATAATCTTGAAGAAATTATGTAATTTCCACAGAGGTTTTAGCAGAAAAAGAAAGATGTTCTTTAATAATAGTCACTATGTTAGGTATTTATTATCCTAGGAATTTGAAGTTAAGTTCAAAATCATTTTTAATTCCCAGAGCAATTACTGAAATTGTCAAATACATACTCCTTCAACTACCCTTTTCTTATGTCACTTGCCATCTCATTCAATATCGCAAATTCATTACTCTTCTGAAAGCAGTTGATTACATAATGGAATATACCCCATAGAGGCCAGCACCTCTTGTCAGACTGTCATTTCTCCTAGAGCCCTTCTTCCTTTTGTGCCCTTTGCTCTCCCTAGAAGTTATTGATGAAATCATTTCCCCACAAAGTACTTGTGCTTTTGAAGGGACACCATCTTCATTCTCCATTCATTCCCCAACTATGACATGTCTCTTTTCTAATCTGCTGAATATGCGCATATCCTGCCTTTCAAGCATGTTAGGCAAGGTAGAGTGTCCCTTACAAATAGCCCATTAGTGCAGACTCAACAAGTCCCCTTCTACAGACAATTGATTATATCACCTATTAATCAGAACCTCAAATCACTTAAATTGACCTTAGCAATAAATAATATGGCTTTTGTCTTAGTGAATGATGACAATGAAGCAAAGACGTAGGTCTTAATCATTATATGTATCAGCTACCTCTCGTCATTAAAATAAATTTTAAATATATATAACTATTTTTAATTTTAATTTATATTTATTATTTATTTATATTTAAAAACACATCCTACTAGAAAAAGCAATACATAAAATTGAGGCAAATGAGAAGTAACAAAGTGAAAGCAATAATTTGTTAAAACAAAACTCTAGGAGACATAGCAATAGTTTATCTTTTTAAAATTTCTATTAAGGAATAATTGATAAATATATATGTATATATTTGAAATGTACAACATGATGATTTGATAGCATATACATTGCAGAATAATTACCAAGGACAATATAATTAACACATCTATCATCTCACATAATTAATTTGTATGTGTGTGTGTGGTGAGAATGCTTAAAAGCTACTCTCACTAACTTTCAAGTATACAATAAAGTATTATTAACTATAGTCACCATGTTGTACCTTAGATCCTCAGAACTTACATTTTTATAACTTAAAATGTGTACCCTTTGATCTACGTCACCCAATATCCCCTTTCCCTCAGTCTTTGATAACCACCATTTCATCCTCTATAGCCACCAGATTTTTAAATTTTTTTAGATACCACATACCACATATAAATGATACCACACAGTATCAGTCCTTCTTTGCATGGCTATTCATTTAGCATTATATGTCTAGTTCATGCATATTGTCACAAACAGCAGGATGTCCATTTTTATGGCTCAACAATATTCCATTGTGTGTGTATGTGGAGATTTCATATGTGTGTGTGTGTGTGTGTGTGTGTGTGTGTGTGTATACACATATATAGTTGCCTGTTTTCAGGCCTTATTTTAAGTATTTGAATACTTTCAAGTTAATTTTTATGAAAAGTGTAAGATAGGGGTCCACTTTCATTCCTTTGCATGTGAATATCCAGTTTTCCCTCTACTATTTTTTAAAGAGAATACCTTTTCTTTACCCCATTGTGTGTTGTGCTGCCCTTGTGAAAAATCTGTTACAGAATATGTCTGGGTTCATGGGTCAGCTTTCTATTTTGTTCTCCTGATATATGTGTCTGTTTTTATGCTAATATTATTTTGTTTTGATTATTATAGCTTTGTGATATAATTTGAGATCAGGAGGTGGTGATTCCTCTAGCTTTGTGTTTCTCTCTTGAGATTGCTGTGGATATTTAGGGTCTTTTTTGATTCCACACAAATTCTAAGATAGTTTTCTTTTCTATTTCTGTAAAAAAATCTATTTGAATATCGATAGAAATTAAATTCAATCTGCAGAATGCTTTGAACAATATAGACATTTTCACAATATTAATTCTTCCAAGAATGAAAAATGTCTTTCCATTTATCTGTGTCTTCTTCAAACTCTTTCATCAGTATTACAGTGTTCAGTGTACAAGCCTTTCATCTCTTTGGTTAAATTTATTCCTTAGTATTTTATTGTTTTTAATGCTATTGTAAATGGGATTGCTTCTTAATTTCTCTTTTGGATACTTCATTGTTAGTGTAGAGAAACGCAACAGATTTCTGTATGTTGATCTTGTATTATGCAAGTTTAGTGAATTAACTTATACTAAAAGATTTTTGGTGGAGTCTTTAGAATTATCTATATATAAGATCATGTCATCTGCAAATAGAGATCCTTTTACTTCTTCAGGTGTGGATGCCTTCATTTCCTTTTCTTGCCTAATTGCTTTGGGTAGGACCTCCAGTATTATATTGTATAGAAATAGCATGAGAGAGCATCCTTGTTTTGTTCTCGATTTTGAGCACAATGTTAGCTATGGGTTTATCATATATAGTCTTTTTATAATGAGGAAGCTTTCTTTATACCCAATGAGATTTTTTATCATAAAAGGATGTTAAATTACATCAAATGTTTTTTTCTGCATCTATTAGGTGATCATATGATTTTTATCCTCCATTTTGTTAATATGATGTATTACATTTATTGATTTTTTGTATATTAAATGATCGTTGCATCCCAAGGATGAATCTCATTTGATCATGTTCTATGATTCTTTTAATGTGTTCTTCAATAGTTTGCTAATTTTTTGTTGAGAGCTTTTACATCTATATTCATCTGGGATATTGGCCTGTAATTTTCTTTTCTTTTAGTGTCCTTTTCTGGCTTCAGCATCTGGGTAATGCTGGCCTCTTAAAATGACTTTGGAAGTATTGTTTCCCTTTCTATTTTTTGGAAAATTTTTAGAAAGATTGGTATTCTTTAAATGTATAGTAGAATTCACTTGTGAAGCCATCTGGTCTTGAGTTTTGTTTGGAGATATTGATTACAAAGTCAATCTCCTTGTTTGCTATTTGTCCAGATTTTCTATTAGTTCATGATTTAGTCTTGGTAAGTTTATGTTTCTATGAATCTATCCATTTCTTGTAAGTTATCTAAGTTGTTGGTACATTATTGTTCACAGTAGTCTCTTAGGATCCTTGGTATTGCTGTGATGTTAGCTACAATGTCTCCTCTTTCATTTATAATTTAACTATTTTGAGTCATCTCTCTTTTTTTCTTAGTATAAATTAAATTTGTCAATGTTTTCTTTTTTTTTCACCTTTTCAAATAACAATTCTGGAGAATATTCTACATGCACTTAAGAAAAATGTATATTTTGCTGCTGTTGGATGGAATGTTTGCATATATCTGTTAAGTCCATTTGCTCTAAAGTATATTTCAATACATTATCAGCTTATTTATTTTTGTCCAAATGATCTATCCATTGTTGAAAGTGGGGTATTGAAATTCCTTATTATCATCGCATTGCAGTCTTTTTTTTTTACCTTCAGACTTTTTAATAATTGTTTAAAATATTTAAGTAGGATAGATTTACAATTGTTTTATCTTATTGATGAATTGACCCCTTTACCATTAAATAGTGACCTTCTCTTTTGTTTGCTACAGCTTTTGACTTAAAGTCCATTTTGTCTGATGTAAGTATAGCTACCCTTTCTTTTGGTTTCAATTTGTATGGGACATCTTTTTAATCCCTTCATTATCAGCTTCAGCATATCCTTAAAGCTTAAGTGAGTCTCTTATAGGCAACATATAGTTGGGTCTGTTTGTTTTTTGTTTTTAGTTTCTGTTTTTGTTTTTTTGACAGGTGAGGGTTTACTATCACCATTTTGTAAATTGTTTCTGATTGTTTTGTAGTTCTTTTGTCCTGTTTTCATCTCTGTCTTTCTTTGTGAGTTGGTAATTTTTTGTAGTGGTATACTTTGATTCTTTTCTCTTTATCACTTGTATATCTATTAAAGAATCTAGCTTTGTGTTTACCATGAAGCTTTCACAATACATCTTACAACAGCCTATTTTAAGCTTACAGTAACTTAACTTCAATTGCATAAAAAAGTTTTGCATAATTTCCTTCCACCTAATTTATGTTGTTGATGTTTCAATTTACATATTTTATGGCATACATTCGTTAACAAAATATTATAGTTATAGTTATTTTTAATAATTTTCTTTTAACATATATGCTAGAGTTCAAAATGATTTAAACAGTACTATTGCAGTAGTAGAATATTTTGAATTTGAGCATGTAATTAACTTTAGCAGTGGATTTTATACCTTTATATGTTTTGATATTTACTATTGTCCTTTGATTTCAACTTGAAAAACTCCTTTTAGAATTTCTTGTAAGGCAGGTCTAGTGGTGATAAATTACCACAGCTTTTATTTGTATGGGAAAGCCTTTATCTCTCCTTCATTTCTATAAGATATCTTTGCTTGGTAAAATATTCTTGTTGACATTTTCTTTATTCGGAGTTCTTTGAATTAACTTGCTACTCTCTACTGCTCTGCAGGGTTTCTAAGAAATGTGCTAATCATTTTACCATGATTCCCTAGAATGTGATGAGTCTTTCTCTCTCGCTACTTTCAAAATTCTCTTTGTCTTTGATTATTGAAACTTGATTATAATGGGTCTTGGTGAATTTCCCTTTAGGTTGAATCTGTTTGGGCATCTCTGAGCTTAATGTGGCCATATCTCTCCCCAGATTAGGGAATTTTCCAGCCATTATTTTTCAAATAAGTTTCTGCCTTTTTCTCTCCCTCTCTTCTTCTTTTTGGACTCCCATAATGAGGATATTATTTTGTTTGATTGGTTCCATAATCCACATAGACTTTCTCTACTCTTTTTCATTATAATTACTTTTTTTCTCATCTGATTGGATAATATCAAGATATATGTCTTCAACTACACAGATTCTTTATTCTGTCTTTTTGAACCAGTTGTTAAAACTTTCTATTGCATTTTTAAATTTCAATCATAGTATTATGCAGCACCAGAATTTGTTTGCTTTTTTATAATTTCTATTTCTCTCTCTTTTTTTTTTTAACTTGTTTTATTTATGCGCTGTTTTTCTATGTTCATTAAGTTGACTGTGCCCTCTGGAATCTCACTAAATTTCTTTAATGCATTTATTTTGAATTCTTTTTCAGGTAACACAAATCACCATTTCTTTAGGGTACATTCCTAAAAAATTATTGTTTTGTGGTGTCATGTTTCTTTCAAATTTCTGATTTAGCATTAATTTCTGTACATTTGAGGAAGCATCATCTCTTCTGGCCTTTTCAAACTGGGTTCAGTATATAAAGACTTTCATCTGAATGAGGCTGGGAGGGCATCAGCCAGGTGGGATGCACTGTCTTTGGCTTCTGGGAGCACACAGCAGCATAGTCTCTATGAAACTTTATCAGCTGAGGTCAATATTGATGCAAGCTGTGGGGGTCTTCTGTAGCCAAACTGTGGAGATCCTGTGGATGGCAGTGGTGGCTGGAGCTAATGAAATCCTTGGATGTGATGGCTGCTAGGATCTCCTTGTTTTTCTTTCTTTCTTTCCATATTTCTTTCCTTCTTTCTTTCCTTCTTTCTTCCTTTCTTCTTTCCTTCCTTCCTTCCTTCTTTCCTTTCCTTTCCTTTTTCCTTTCCTTTTTCCTTTCCTTTTCTTTCATTCGTTCATTCGTTCTTTCTTTCGTTCTTTCTTTCATTCTCTCTCTTTCCTTCTTTCTTCTTTCTTTCTCTCTCTCGCTCCTTCTTTCTTTCTTCTCTCTCTCTCTCTCTCTCTCTCTCTCTCTCTCTCTCTCTCTCTCTCTCTCTTTCTCTCTCTCTCTCTCCCCGCCCCCCTCGCCCTGCTCAGAGGAAGAAGTTCTAGACAGCGGTATCCATCTCTGTGCCTGGTCTGGTATTCTGTGGTATTCTGGTCTCAGAAAGATAGCAGAGCTGGGATCCTGGGATCAGGCACACACAGAACTACCATACTCTATGTCCTATGGTATAGGTACACTTGCTGTGGCCATGGCACCAGTTTCTAAGGTGCAGGAATGTGAGATCTCCTGTAGAAGTAGGATCTCGGTCTCTGGGATTCACCAAAGTGAACCCTTAAGTCAGGGGAATGTGGAAGGGGGAGGCACAGTAGTAGCATGAGCTATAGTGATGGGATGATAGGATACGGTGGTGGCTTGAGCCTAAGGTATGTTAGTAGCAAAGCCTGGGGATAATAGGTCAAAGTCCCAACTATGGCCCCAGGAACAGTCACAGAATAGCAGCAGCATGTCTCCAGTGGTGGCCTGTTAAAGCCACAAGTTAAGATTCAGGAGCCTGGTTGCAGAGCAGCAGAAGCCTAATAGTAGTGGGTCAGTACTGTGATCTGGGACCTGGGGGCAGGGCTCAGAGCAGCAGTGGCTGCACAATAATGGTAGAACAAATCTGTGACCTGAGACTTGGGGTGGGGCAATGAGCCACACAGCATCTTGATCCTAGAGAGCTGGCACTGGGCCCCTGAGAGCAGGTCCTTCTGTGCTGTAGCAACAGCTCCAGCTTGGGGAGCTGATGCATAATTGGGGACTCTGCAGCTACATCAGCAGGCATTAGCCTTGGTGAAGACTGTGAGAGTCCTTAGTAGCAAAGGCTGCAAATGTCTTTGTATGTAGTGAGTCTTGATGAGGTTCTTCTGTTCTCCTTTTCCCTGTGGGGTAAAATTCCTCTGAGAGAATTTCCCTTGGCACCAAGCGGCTTTGGACTGAGAGATGAGGTAACACAGATGAAATGTTTCCTATGCTTTTCTATGGATCCATCCTCACTTTTTGAGCTCCTCAGGCTTTTTTGCTTCTTCTTTGTTATATTCTAGAGCTTTCCCTGAGCAATTTTCCTCAGTTTGAAGTTGTTTATTGCTTTTGTGCAGGAGACAAGTATTGGGACCTCCCAACCTTCCACCTCACTAATGCCAACTCTCTCTATATTATTTAATGTTTGTTTTTTTTTTTTTCTTTTCCCCTGCCTGCTAAGAATTTATCTCAGTCCTACACCAAGGAAAGAAAATCTATCATATAAATAATATTTTAGAACACAATAACATTAAACGTTTGAAAGCCATTAAGTTATATAATTCTAATTCCAGTTAGGTTTGTTTTTTTTTTTAATGATAAAGTTCTGTACATTAATATTTTCACAAAATAAATAAATAAATTCTGGTTAAATGTAAAAAATATTGCCACATAAAAATCAAATCTTAAATGCAGTAATACTACTATTTTTATTATATTGACACTGAAGAATTTGATTCCATTAAGAATTTTGTTTAATCTTAATGGTTACTGGTTGTTTTGGCTGTTTGGATATTTCCTATTGTGAAGTCCCAACATTTGACTAACTATGGTTCTGGATTGGTTAGAGTAAGGTTATACAGATTTCTATCAAAGACTCTGGTTAGATTCTGAATCATCAGGTCCTAAAGGCACTTGGTGCCAGAAGGCGATGGTGTTTGATAGCTGGGCCTGAGGAATCTGGCATACCCAGAAATACAAATTATAGGTTTTGTTTTGTTTTGTTTTTTAATCAGCTTTTGCTAAAGATAAGCTCATACAAGTTAAGTATAAAACAAATCTAAGCAAATATAACAGGCAGTATATAAGATTAACAGACATTTGATCCTGTCCAAAACACCCAATGGAGAAATTTAATCCATAGTTAATATAAATCCCACTCTTACACAAGATTCGAACCTAGACTCATCTACCTAGCCCCATGTGCCATTACCAGCTAGGCCACCAAGGCTAGAAGGGTTATTATTGACAATACAACCACAGCACAATTATTAGACCGATAAAATGTATTATTTTTATGTATTAATTCTGTAAGTCAAAAGTAGAAATAAGCTTTATGAGATATTTGAACTCAAGAATGTTTTCTAAGCATGGACATTTTTGACAGGACTAAATATCAAAGACCATTTGGAGTGGATCAACTATGTTTACAGACGTTTTGGAGAGGATCAGATTTCAAGAACCTTTTGGCATAGACCAAATATCTCTATGGTCATTTTGAATAGAGCCAAATTTCCTGCGAGGCTATATAAAGTTTCCTTGCCGATAAATATAGTTATAATAAAATAAAACAATCTTACTTTTCATATACTGTTTTTTGGTTAGTACCAGATAGCAATTTCATAAGGCATTGTCACTTAGTTTTATAATGTAACATTGTAATACTACTCTCATTAAATGTTCCTTATATAATTTATGGTCCAACAACTAAGCAAAAATTTGCTTAACTAACTTTAGGATATCCTTTTCCTTAGACTGTTTTCTCCACTATACCAGGCAAAGCCATTCTCTTCTTCTCTCAGTTCTTTCCTCTGTAAAAACTTTCCACAGACAGTGACGGCTATCTACACAAACAAAACATCAGTTTAAAAGACATGACTTTGTTTTGTTTACTTATATTATACATACATGGAAAGGTGTCATTTTTAATTAATGTTTTAATAATCCTAATTTTTATGATGCTTCCTCAAAATAATAGTTTTCCATTAAATAAAAATATGCATCCTAGAGCTCTCTTTCCAAATAGAGTAGATATCCTAGCTCAGCTGACTACTGCGCACTTCATATGTTGTTAGTCTGAGTTCAAATGTTCTTTAAATATAAAATCCAAACCATATTTTAAAGGATGTAAAATATACTGTTAATTATTACTTTAATTACATGATGAAATGCTAAAGTTTGTATTAGGTTAAATGGATTATTTTATTAAAATTAACCTGTTTTCTTCTTTCATTGTGGCTACTAGACCATTTCTACATCATATGCTTGTATCTGTAGCTTTTGTTATATTTCAATTGGATACCAAGATTCTAGAGAGAACTCAGCTAGGATATTTTCAGGACAGTGGCCACACATTATAAGGGAGTGGCATTTGAAGATATATCATTGTTTCTTTCAAAACTAAGCGATTAAAAGTTTTGCCATACATGCAAATAAATCTGAGCAAATAGTCCCAACACTGAGAAAGTTATGGGGACATGAACAAATTTATATAGTTCAATTCTCCTTAATTGAACTAACACATAATATTGGAATTAACAACACTGGAAATTATTTATTCTTTTCATTACTGACCAATGTTTATTTAGAATTAAAAAGAAAAGGTGGTCAAGAATATAAAATGTAATTATTTACTAAAATATATATCAAGTCATTCTCTAATTTGTAAGGACATAATGAAAGTCATGAGAAATTAAGACCAAGGGTAGTAGAACTTTTAATATTTGCAATTTCAGTATTCTAAAAATTTTTGTTTATCTAGAGTAAATCATTTTGTCATTTGCTTAGCAGAATGATACACATTCTTGTCACAAAGAAATATGCTACTGGTATAGTCTCACAGACATTGCCCCTAAATGGTCAAGCTAAGATCACTACCCCCAAATGAAATTGCTTTCTCAAATATCTCTGGTTGAAATAAATAACATACTAAAAAGTATTAATTGAGAAGAAGGAAAAGTAACTCAAACTGGAGAACTCAATGTTGCCTGTGCTATAAGTGTCAATACAACAATTTATAATATTAAGCAAGTTTCCATTCCACCTCTCACAGTGAATGATCCTTGGGTGGAATGATTTCACTTCAAAGTAACGGAACTCATTTAACAACTACACAGCAACAATTTTCTGTCTTGAATTCATTTGAGTTTACTAAGGAATCTCCCATAGAACTCACCACAGAGCAGTCACTACTCATCTGCTTCAGGAAGAAAACCTAATGAATTGAAATTCCTGTTTATATCATATAATCTATAAAGGGCTTGGGTGGGGGCAATGGGTGGCAGGGCTTTAAGCTTGTTTAGAGATGGAAGGGAATTTTGAAATAGAAAGCACTGCTTGAACTTGGCATCCTTACATTTTAATATGCATGATAAAAATTATGAATGTATATTTAATTTAGACACTTATTTACTTAAGTCTAATTGATTCAAATTAATAAACTGATGTTGCTGAAGATCATTTTCAGGTTTGACATTCCGTTATTATATACAGGTATGAAGTTCTTAATGGTAGGAACACGACAAGGATTTAATAATTAACTGGTGAATTACATGCAATTGAAGAAGAGAAAGAGGAAAAAAAGTAAAAATTTTAAGAAACTCACTACATTATAGACTAAAATTGTGACTATTGCCCCCTGGCGTTGGGGCAGCAGCAGCCCTGAACGTTTGCTACCAGTTCCATTTTCAGATAGGCCCTGTGAGAAAGTTTACAAATTGGATCATACTGGTAGTAAAATTAATTATGTATTTCTGGCTTTTATTTTCATGTATCATTGTGACACCTCAGTGTTATCTGACTCAATTCTTCTTTTATTATTATTATGATTTTTATCTAGTTAATATACAATATTAGTTTCAGGTGTACAACACAGTGATTAGACATTTATATAACTTGTGAAGTGATTACCCTATAAATCCAGTACCTGACACCATACATAGTTATGATAATACTACTGACTATAGTCCCCATACTATACACTATAGTCTCCATACTATACATCCCCATGACTATTTTGTAACTACAAATTTGTACCTTTTAATCCTCTCCCCTCTTCATCCATTGCCCAACCCCCCAATCCTGACAACCATCTAAACGCTCTCTGTATCTTTGAGCTTATTTCTGTTGTTTGTTTATGCTGATTCCACATATGACATTTGTCTTTCTCTGTCTGATTTACTCCACTCTGCACAATACTATTTAGGCCCATCCATTTTGTTGCAGATGGTAAAATTTCATTCGTTTTGTGGCTGAGTAATATTCCATTGTACATATCCATTCATCCACTGTGGACACACAGGATGCCTCCATCTCTTGGCTACTGTAAATAATGATGCAATGAACATATAGATTCACATGTCCCTTCGAAGTAATGTTTTGGATTTCTTCAGATAAATACCCAAGTGGGATAACTGGATCCTTCTTCATCTTTTGTTATAGCCTGTTTTAAAATATATTTTGTCTTGTATAAGTATTGCTATCCCAGCTTTTATTTTTGTTTTCATTTTCATGAAACATCTCTTTTCACCCTTTACTTTCAGTCTATATGTGTTTTTGGATCTGAAGTGAGTCTCTTGTAGGCAGCATATATAAGGGTTTTGTGTTCTTATGCATTCAGTCACCCTATGTTTTGATTGGAGCATTTAATTCATTTACAATTAAAGTAATTGTTGCTAGATATGTAGTTATTGCCATTCTTACCTTCTAAACTGCTGATTCGATCATCCACTTCATCCAATCTACTGTTAATTCCTCCTAAGATATTTTTTCATTTGTTACTGTATTAATCAATTCTGACTGGTTCTTTTTTTATGTTTTATATTTCCACTTTTATGTTTTCTATCTCTTTGCTAGAGTTCTTACTGAGCTCATCATCTACTTTTCCTCTAAGTTCATAACTGGTGTTTTCAACTCTGGATATGATAGGTTGCTTGTTTCCATTTTATTTAGCTTTCTTCAGAACTTTGTTCTGTTCCTTCATTTGGGACATATTTCTCTTTTTTTTTCCCCCCCATTTTTGCGGCCTCCTTGTGTTTGTTTCTATGTATTAGGTAGGCTACTATGTCTCCTGGTATTAGTAGAGTGGCCTTATCTAGTAGGTGTGCTGTGAGACCCAGTGGCATAGTCTTCTCTGGTCACCTGAGTTGGTGTGCCAGGTATGTCTCTTGTATGGGTTGTGTGTGTGCCCTCCGGTTGTAGTTGAGCATTAGTTGCTAGTTTGCTCAATAGTGGGAGGGACTGACCTTCAGGCTGACTGGTTGTGATGACTGGCTGTGACTAGAATGCAGAAGCTGTTGTGCAGGAGCTGACCCTAAAGAGCAGGATTTGCTTTAGCAGGGCTCTGTTGTCTGCCCTTTGAGTGTGTCATCCTCAGATATGGCCTTGAATGGTGCTCCAGTTCAGACCAAAGCTGGCCACTGGGCATTCAGGCGAGGGCCTCTTTGGAGAAGCCTTGCAGCAGGCCATGTTCAGTTGCAGCCTGTGCCATGCCCAGGGCCACTTGGCATGAACCATCAAGCAATCTGCAGGTGACCACTATCCACGCTAGGCTTGTTAGTGCCTCAAGAGGCCAAACCACAAACTAAGGCCAGCTGCCACTAGTGCAGGGCTTGGGCTCCTCAGCAAGAGGCATGGGGCATGCCAAGGCCAGATGCTACTTGTTTGGATTTTGTGAAACTTTGAGAAATTTCAAGAAAATCCATGGGAAGCAGCTTGGGTGTCCCCACCCTTTTGGAGGAAGAAGGAATCACCAGGGTGGGATGACAGTGTTAGCTGGTTGATGGAGACTCAGCTATGGCACCTACCTGAGTCTGCAGGCTAGGCAGAGGAGCGTCAACTAAGAAACAATTGCACTTGTGTCTGGGAGAAAGCTGCCCCTCCAGCCCTCACCCTCAAGCTAGACAACTCAGACCTTCCTCATATATCCCTGGTGTCTTTTGAGCTGCTGCCCCAGCGATGGGACACCAGGGATATATGAGGAAGGGCTGAGTTTGTCACCAAGTAAGTTTGTGTGGGTCCTTTAAGAGGAAAGTCTGTAACTCTTTCAGCCCTCTGCCTCACTCAGCTACAATCTTCGCTGGTTTTCACAGCCAGAAATTGTGGAGACTTCTCTTCCCAGCACTGGAACCCTGGGCTGGGGAACCTGATGTTGGGCTGGGACCCCTCACTATTGCAGGGGGACCTCTGCAGCCAAGATAGTCTTCCCAATTTTCAACCACCGCATGCAGGGGTGGGACTAATCTGTTCTGAGTCTCTACATTTTATACCCATCTTGAGGTGGCCTCTTCTGTGTGTCCCCAATTGTAAAACTAATGTCCGACTAGAATTCAGGCTACTCCCAATGATGGCTATTCTGTAGTTTAGTTGTAATTTTGATGTGGTTGTGACAGGACACAAGCACAGTGTTTACTTATTCTGCCATCATGACTGGAAGCCCCTGACTCAGTGCTTAGTCATCTGATATTTTCTTAGATATTCAATATTTTCTAACTTCTATCCTGATCCTCCCGCTGATGTTTTCTCATACATTTCCTGCTGCCACAGAGTTGCTTGCTGATGCCACTTGATAACCATTGGTGCCTCCGACACCTAGAAAGGAGCCAGAACCATTCTACTTTTGGGTCATGGATGAGGTTTTTATCTCAGAGGAGGTATCCACCAGTCTTTGCTTTTAGGAGCTTCTGATTCCCTCATCTGTGATAAACCTAAGTTATAAACCTGCACTGTATTTTGGGGAGCCATCAACGTGTCCAAGCAACATGATGTCTTGTGTCAAAGAAAAGAGAATCCTACTCTATTTTTACTAAACTCTTTGACAGAGACCCAGCAGTATAGCTTTTGAGTACTATGTTCTATATTATTTATAGTGACAACAGGTCTTTGTCACTGTTACACATAGTTTCTGTTATGCATGGTTTCTAATTCCTTGATCTTCAGAACATGTGGACTGTGTCAGAGCAATAAGTGGGAATCGCAGATATTCAATTGCTTGATTAGTTCACATCTCAACCTTACCCCAACCACTTTTATGGAAGGCTGCATCAAACTCAGATTTTGTTATTGGACAAAACCATAAAAGAACTCGCCTTAGGTACAATTCTCTTCCAGGACCCATCTCAGTCTTTCATGTGAAATATACTCCTGATGATATGTTCCCACAAAGTGGCCAGACATTTCTGGTTTCTATAAAAGCAGTCAGATATTTTATATACGAACTGTATGAATCAGAAAAATTTACAAGTAGAATTCTAGTGATGATTTGATTAAATTTCTCTGAAACTCTGGACAAGTCAGTTAAGCCTTCTGGATTTCCATTACTTCATTGACACTATTAGTGAGTTAAAAGTAGATGTACTACGAACTAATGTTAATCTCTCAAATTATATCAATTGAGGTCAATATGCATTCAACATATAACATTTGTCTTCTGGAAAATTTCTCAAACTCGCCCTGGCTCTACACAGCCTTTTTCTACATCCTTCTATAAAGGATGAGTTGCAAACCTTATTGGTCAGAGTATAAGGCATTTATTGGGATACAACAGTGCCTTAAGCAATCATCCATGATTCATTCCCCTCTTACCCCTGCATTTCCATGTCAACTCTATTCTGTACTAACTGTATAAATGAATTATTTTTGGTTCAGTCACAGCTCTCTCTTTCCTGCAATCATGCTTATGTATATAAGTAACAAGATACATATTAAGGGGGAAATAGAAATTTCTCCTCAGGCCTTGAGTTTAGGTCAGTTGTGCCAATTCATTCTTTGCACAGATATCTGCACAGCAGCATAAGACATTTGCATGGCTTTTGTTAAGGTAATACTTTGACATTCCAAATATATAGCTTCTCATGAACTCCATGCAGAGAATTCATGATTGGCAGGGTGGGATTTGGGTTTCTTAAATATCAGACCAAAATAATCTGGAAAAACATCAGTCTCACGTTTACCTCTAATAATTTACATTTTATGTAAAGTATATTTAAACTCAGTTAAACTTGAGTCAAGACTACTTCATAAGACATCTATTATTGCTCAGTTTACAATATGTCATCTATGTTTATATACAATTGCAAGAGGAAAGTTTTAGAACCCCAAGTGGAGAAGATTCGACCCACTTCCACATTCTTAATACACTACTTAAATAAGTAGTGCCCTATTTGTCATTTTAAATATCACCAGGGGACATTTTAATGGCTTTAGATACTTTTAAAATGTCTTTCAGTTATTTCTTTTCTATAGAACTCAAGCAGCACATACATTTTGAGCACACATATTTATGACTCATTTAAGTCATAAAGAATAGAAAAGGATGGCCATTTTAAAACATATGCTTGAAAGCTTACTTTAATAATTTGGACACTGTGATAAATTGGACAAAAGATGAAATCATAAAGTTAGTGGTGGGCTTTATCTCTCAATCCCACTTCTAATTTTGCTATAGCTCAAAGAACAAACTATACATATAACCTTCATCAATCATCTTAAATTAAATAGGCATCATTAGTTTCTTTTCAAAGGAATCATCTGTTTTATATTAATTCACATAATAAATGAATACTAGGCTCTCTTACTGTACTCTCCTAGCACTGCTATCAACATGTATTTGTGGGGCACTGCTTAACCATAGAGGGCACTTTTTACATTCACGGTCATTGTAGATTTGTGTACTTATTGCAGCAATTGTGTGGCAGCTTTATCATTTTAAAGAATAACTATTTCCAGATTGTACAAATGCACCATGCTCTTAGACAATTAATTGAGATATTTTCTTTTTTCCTCAAATCTGCAACACCTCCTTCTTCTTTACTTTCACCAGATGGCATTGTTTCACAAAGAAAATAGAAGCCATCAGAAGAGTGCTATCTCATTCTCCCAGCACTCTATCTATGGACCTAACTATTTCTTTGTGCTCTGCCTTTCCTGTTACTTTGGATCAACTATCTTACTCTATATTATCTCCTTTTGAGAACTAAATCCTAATATTTTCACCTCATCAAGGATAAACCTCTAGTACTTGATTAATTGATTAATGGAATTTTGACTATTAAATGTCTAGAGAAGATTTCTCAAGTTCTTCTTCATTATAAGCTCAAGTTAGCAGTTCAGTACTTGATACAAGGACTAGTAGGGATAGGGAAATGCTACACAATAGTATGGCCCAGGATCTTTCAGAATCAGTCTTTCTCATGCATCTGCATTGGCTAAACTTGGCCATGTCTTCAATGATGCTTATCCATCTGCATTAGCTATACACTGAGGATGCTACCAATTGAAAGCTATTTTCTACTAAAAATGGGCATAGCACCGGTATCAGCAAATTATGAGAACATAGGGAGGAATGACCTGAAAAACCCTCCTCTGAAATACCAAAGTGCATTTAACTACATACCAGGGAACCAAGAAATATGGATTGGCTTTTGTAGTCTATCAACATTGTATCCACCTTGCAACACTCTCTGTGACTTGGCTAAGAAAAATGCCTGCTGGACAGCCATTGGAGTGCCCATTCCATGGCAGCATATTACTTCATGCAATTTAGCTGCAAACAGCAAAATATAATTTCAATTTTGGAAGAATACTTTATAGTCTAATTAGCTTGATTTTCTCAGAAGATAGAGTAAACACAAAAGGCTTCAAGTTTACTGTTTTGCTTTCAGCTTTTGTAATGATTCCTTTTTAAGCTGTACAAAGAAATAGCAAATCCGAGACGTAGAATACTATTATATTAAAAAAAAAAACTCTTATTGCATATTCTCAAATATTTCATCATTAAAATAAATGTGAATGCATATATATTTACATAAACACATCAGGTACGAGACAGATCCATCTATACAATCAGACTTGTTTTCCACTGGCATCAGGTCGCATATACATATAAAATTCCACTTATAACATGTATATATATCATGCAAAGAGCAAGAACTAAGATAAGTAAAACACTCCTTATGCTTTAGCACAAAATTAAGGGAAAGTCATATATTCGAGAACTACAATCAATAGAACTCCTGCAAAGAAAGGTGCAATTAAGTTTCTGGCCCTGTACACTTGGCAAGCTCTCATCTATCCAGCTTCTGGCATTGTGCCCTTAATGGACCTATTAATTAATATAGACTTTGTTACTTCCTATTTTCATTTTTACCAGAAATCATATACACGAGGTTAAACTTTAGAGGTTAAATCTTTAGAAACAATGTATGGTAGAAGATTAACATATATGGTACAGATAACCAAAGATAGATTCAGATGCAGCTGTTATTGTAAATGTCTAGTTTATGATGTAGCCATGGAATTTTCCAGCAGAACTAAGATTTAAACTGAGCATATAGGCAGGCATCAAAACCAAATAATCATAATGAAAGTGGTCAAAGTACAGCCAGACAAATAAGGGCTGAAAGAGAATAATAATAAACATAAAGAAAGGTTAAGGCCAGTTGAAAAGGCAAGAAGAGAAACTGGAGCAAAATTAACAGCTGTTTCACTTAGTAAACAGGCTAGCAAAGATAGACTAACAACAGGACAACAGATCACAGGCTCAAGTGAGAGTTCACCAATGGAAAAGGGTACCAGGAATGCTAAGGTCTGAGATAATGATGAAGCCTTTCAATGACACAGGAAGGCTCAATGATGATCTTGACAATAGTACGTCAAAGAAATACATTCCCCTCTTAACAAACATGGCTGATCAATGGGAATCTGGAGATTTGGGGTCAATGGCAGTGCTTTCTTTCCAAGGCTCTTCCTAAAGAGAGTGTTGTCTTGATGCTGACTTGGGAAATAGTGGCTCTGCAGTTTGGGCTTTTATACATGCTTTACAAGAGGCATTCAAGAGTTTAGCAATTTTCTTGAAGTTTTTCTCTCTCCTTTTCTCTCTCCTTTTCTCTCTCCTTTTCTCTCTCTCTCTCTCTCTCTCTCTCTTTCTCTCTCTCTCTCTCTCTCTCTCTCTCCTCTCTCTCTCTCTCTCGGACTTTGTGTGAGATATTAAATATTTAGAAAGGTAAAGCTAATTTATTTTATATTATTTCCTTTAGGCAGATCCTTGCACAGTCCCAGGCACAATTTCATATATTTTAATGAGTGCTTTTTGATGTTAGGTATACATCAGTCTCAAAATTTCCATAACAATGTATACTGTGGAAAAAATCTTCTCCAAAGACAAATTATATACATCTCTGCTCTGCTTTACAGAATGTACTCAGTACTCAAGGAGACATTTAAATTACATTAATTGATCTCCTTCTATGGGCCAGGAACTATATTCAGTGTTGAGATAAAAGATGAATAGAAATGTGCCTCTACTAGAGCATGGCAGAGCTAGCTAGCATCTGGCTAGAAATAGAAAGCTATAGATCTAGACTATGTTCTGTCATGTACTTAGTGTATAATCTTGGCAAGTCACTTTGCTTGTCTTAGACTACATTTACTCATCTCTACAATGATAGAATTATATTAAATTATTTTTAATGTCTGGGTTTGAAATAAGAATCTGAAGATTGATTCTACATTGATATACTTTGAGTATGATAATTATATGTCTTTATTAAACATCCAGGTGGCACCTGGATTAACCTGGCATAAACCTAGTTTATACTAATAGAAGGAAGAAGTTCAAAATTCCTCCTCAGAGTAAAATGTGTATCTTTAACATCATGGACCACTGAATGAAAAGCATATATCAAATCCCTTAAACTCTAGTCAAAATTTCAAAAACATATGTTATGACAAAGACATCTAAGTGGGGAAAAAACAAAGATGTTAAAGTATCTTCTTTAGACAAAGTGAAATGGTTAAAATAGTCAGCTGAGAATTAAATTTGATGACTAATATGCTGAAACTCTCCACCATCCACAACTAACCCTGAGATGAAACACTGGGTAGAAACCTATGTCTGGCTTTTATTAAGAAACTAGGCTTTTTTCCAGTGCCCTAAATATGAGATCTGGAAAACCGTATTTTGGCTTGACCAATCAGTATCTCATTTGTAAAGCCACAGATGTGGTAGTTTTGTAGAGTCATGATGATAAGGAAAAAAAAAATGTAGTTAAATCAAGCTAATGATTTCTTTTCTCAAAATTTTAGTTGCACTTATGTTATCTGACTATATTGTTCTGATCATGAAAATAACATTTTCTTATTGTAGACCATCTAAAGATTAAAGAAAATATAAAAAATAAAATCTAATTTACACAAACCTCACTACACACAGATAATGTATTCTTGTGTTCCACTATTGTGGGGGTTCTGCTACTATTTTTTTACTTTTTGACACTCATTTCATTCTATTCCATGAATTCTATTGACTCATGGTCTCTATTTACTTATTTTTTCCTGTGTTTCCTTTGGTATTTGTGTTCAACATGCTTTACATTCAGACACCATAAAAAATGATAGCTGAATAGCAGCCAATTACTATTCAGTAGAGTAACCTCATGGGCAGAGCTTGTGGACCAGGACACTCTGTAATATCCTGGCCAGCCTACTGAAAATAGCTTCTTCCTTGGATGTCCTTCTCTGGTTCAATTAGCTGTGTTCCAAATGGGTGTGCTTTGTGGCACAATGCTGGGTGACCCATATATAGGGGCCCCTTAGAAAGTGGAATGAAGCCATGGTATATACAGGGAGACATCCCAGGAAAGAGAAATTACATATGACAGAAGGCTCCATGGCAAGAGAATTTTAAGGGCAATTACAGTATTAACATGAAAAAAATAAATCAATAATCATGTATACTCCATTGTGCCGGTACAATAGGGGCCCTCTGCTGAATCCTCCTAAATAATACAGTGGAAGCAGTCATCTATTTTATTTATATCAAGTTACCATATACTACAATTAGAAAATTCATCTCCATTCCCAATGAAAGTTAAAGGTCTTGCTTCTCCAAACTAATGTTTAAAAAAATGTGAGAGGAGAGACCTGCTTAATACATTAAGGAGATAATGATGGATAATCCCAGGTATTTATACTCCATTGAATGGATCAGAATAGCTTGGTCCTATGCCAAGGAAAACCACTGATATACTCACCCAGAGTCACAATTTCATATATTTTAATGAGTGCTTTTTGTCCCAGGAAACAATGGGAAACAATAAAGGAAACAATGCCCATCGTGTGCAACTGTGGGCCAACCCTGCACCAATAATGCTGAAGTATTCAGATGAAAATGTTATTCAAAAATCATTATAAAGAATTCAGAACATATTTAAATCTCAAATATTCTACAAGTACACACCTGCTTTACAGAATGTTTTTTTATTGTTCCACAAAATTTGTGAATGATACTAAAACATCAAATATCATAGAGGGAGAAAGAAAGAGAGGAAGAGAGAGGCAGTGAGAGACTTATTTGCGATCACTCTAACCTCTTAATAGAATTACACTTAAAGAGAAAGGAAAAGATAAAGTTTTATTTGACTTTTTAAAAATTTTATTTTATTATTAGTTTCAAGTATACAGTACATTGGTTAGACATTTATATAGTTTATGAAACAATCTTCCTGATTAACTTGACTTTTTTAAAGGTAAAATATATTTATTGTTATCTGATGAGGAAATGCTTATTTTATAAAAGTATAGGTAATAAATATAAAATGAATAGTAGAATTATAAAAACATTCACCATTTGTAAACCTCAAATTAAAAATCAATTTGTGTAAATGTTACAAATATATGCTAAAATCCATAAGGAAATGGTTGTGGGAGAACAATATGGTGAGGAAATAAACAATTACCTCAGAAATGGCTTGCTAATTACAAAAGAACATTCTTTCCAATGAAGAGATCTGGTGATCACTCCCTTAATCAAATGATCAAACTCAGCATCCCTAATTAATGAACCACCTGATAAAATGTGCTTTTTATATAATGCAATATGAAGTCAGCAACTTCTGAGTTATTCTTACCAAAACCAAGAATAGTTCAAGAATATTTAAGTCCTTAAACTCAGCCCAAGTATACAATTCTTTTTAGGGGCTATGGGATTAAAGCAAACAACAGAAATGAGAATAAATCCAGTCTATAACAGGATACATTCTCAAGAACAATCATCCTGGTTACTTCTAAAAACAAGCAGAAAACACACACACACACACACACACACAGATGTGCGATTAAAAAGAAACAGCAAGACAATGTGTGAACTTTGAATACAGATGCATGTAAAAGTATTTAAGAATAGAATGCCATGTCTCCACCTTAATTTTAAATAGAAAATATTGTATATATAGTACAAGGAAATATGGCAAAATATGATCAACTTTTACAGTTGACAATAGGTGTAACATTCCTTATACATTCTATCAATGTTCAGTATGTTTGAACACAACATTACACAATGTTGTGGTAAAAAAGATTGTTATATTTAAAGTTAGCATAATTACTGTTTTTCGGCTTTATTGTGATGTGAAATAAATCTGTTGGGCTATTTGAATAATTAGCTAACATTGATCACATTATTCCAGATGGAAAAATGACATCCCACTAAAACAAGTTGACAAAATATAAAAAATTATAAGTATTAGATATTACTTATTTTTTTCCACGAAAATGTATTGAGGTATAACAAACACATAGTGCACAAATTCTAAAAAATAAGTCAATACATTTTAATAGCATTTTAGAGCTATAAATTATGTAACGTAAAGTTGACTGATTTTTATTGTGCAGTTCGAGGAGTTTTAGTAAATTTATATAATTGCCCAACCATCATCACAATCCAGTTTTAAAACATTTCCATTGGTAGAAAACATTCTCTTGCATCAATTTGCAGTCAGTCCCATACATGGCCTTAAAAAAACATTGACTTTTGTCTCTGGACTTTTCCCTTATCAAGAAACTTAATATAAATTAAATCATACAATATGTAGGCTTTGGTATCTGGCTTCTTTCATTAACATAATGGTTTTGAATCTATCCATGTTGAGGCATAATTCAATATCTAATTTCTTTTTATTGATGATTGGTATTCCATTGTATGATGTCCAGTCTATTTAACCATTCATCATTTGATGAACATTTTGATTTCTAGTTTTGGACTACTGTGAATATCACTGAATACAAGTCTTTGTATGTCATTTCTTTATATTTTCTTGCCAAGATGCCTGGGAGTAAAAATGCTGGGTCATGTGGTAAGGAAATGTTTAACTTTTTAAGAAACTGTTACATTCTCACCAAAAATATATGAGCGTTCCAGTCTCTCCATATCCTCACTAGCTCTTCATGATGTCAGTCTGATTGTTTATAACCATTCCAGAAAGTAGTGAAATATAATGTGAATAAAAATTAATATTCCCTAAATAACTAAAGAAGTTGAGCATATTTCATATGCTTATTTCTTGTTCATACATACTTTAATAAAGTAAATATTCAAGAATTTTGTCTATTTTAACATTTTCTTCTAATCATTAATTTCTAAATATTCCTTACATATTATAGATAAAGGTAATTCTGGATATATGATTTGAAGATATTTCCCCAGTATGTTGCTTGCCTCTTCATGTTCTTAATAAATTTTAAAATGCAAATGTTTTTAACATTATGATGTCCAGTTTATCACTTTTATAATTTATTGAACCCTCATACATCTTTGTTGCTAACTCTAAGTAAAATTAACTTTACGTGAGGTCACAAATATAGGCAATTTTATTTTTGTTTATTTTACCCTCTAGTTTTCACACTTTATTTCATTTGAATTCAAGTGCATTCATTGATAATATATTTTGCATTTCTTACGTCTTTCCCAAAAGAACAGTGTACCATAGTCATAAAATTATATTACTTTATTAAAGGTTGTGTATGAACAACAAATTTATGTATTTAGTCTGTTCTTGTTCTCTTAGTTATTAAGAGAAGACCATGAAATCTCACTAAGAATTGTTGAAATACAATTTGTTTTTTAATCCTGTCAGATTTTGTTTCATATATTTGGAGCTCTAGTGTTAGGTACATTTATAATTGTTATATTTTCTTTATATATTGACCTTTTAACATGACAAGATCCTTTTATAACTAGTAATATCTTTTGCTTTAAAGTATATTTCCTATTTTAGTATAATCATATAGTCACCTTAGCTCTCTTATGGTTACTTTTAAATTTATTTACTTACGACCTATTTTTATCTTTCAATCTAGAATGCATCTTATCTCTTATAGATAGCACATAGGTAGATCTTGCTTTTTTTTTAATACAGTCTGAGAGATTACGTTTTTTGAATGGATTGCTAAATGATTCATATCAAGTAAGTACTGATACAGATTTATGTCTACCATATTGCCATTTTATCTATATATCTCATATGTATATTTGTTCCTCTGTTTATTATTTATTGTCTCCTCTTCTATTAAATATATATATATAGAGAGAGAGAGTTTTAGTTTACCATTTCCTCTCCCAGTTCCCCCACCCTGTTTTCTTTATTTCCTTGACAACGATCTTGGGCTAACAAAGCTTTGAGTTTTTGTTTTGTTTTTATTTTTCCATTTGGTACCATCCAAGTTTCTACTTTTAGCTGCCAAGCCATAGATTTACTACTCCAAACTGAGTCAGTTCTCTGTAGTCTTAAATCTGTTTTATTTATTTATTTATTTATCTATCTATCTATCTATCTATCTATCTATCTATCTATTTTACACCTACAGCACCCAGTCTTCCTAGGTGGTCTCCCAGCCAAGTACTAACTGGGCCCGACCCTGCTTAGCTTCCGAGATCATATGAGATCGGGCGTGTTCAGGGTGGCATGGCCATAGACAAATCTGTTGGTTGTCAATGCCACTGTTAAAAAAAAAGTTTTTGCTGATCCTGCTGAGGTGTGGAGTAAAGATGAAAATCATCTAGGGAAGAAGGCCACAGATATTTAATCTTCTAACCTGTAGCTATTACACTTATTACAATACAAGAGTATTTTCTTATTAACCTGTTGTCAGCTATTAGTTGGCATCCAGTACCCTGAAGTTTTAGACAATATTTTGAGAACTTGACATCTTCATGTTGTCATAACTGAAAGTCCATTATAAATTATATAAAAAGAATTTACCTCTAGTTTCTTAAAAGAATTAACCTGAAATCCACTTATTTGCTGAGATTCATTCACTTCTCTTCATTCACAGTTGATTGGATAAATTTATCCAGTTAAGAGAATCATCTGAATATTTTATAAAGAACTTAGCTGGAATTGTGATGAAATAAAAATTTCCTTTCTTGTCTTCAAGTTACATTTTTACTCAAAAAAAAAAAAAAAAAACTTCATAAATAGACCTTTAAGCATATCAATTAACCTATCACAAGCTTTAGAAATAAAATAAAAAGAAATATATAAAACTGTAGCAAGTAGTACCTGGGTTGAATCTAAAGCAAAATTTCAAGATATTTTCAGATGCAAATAATGTAGCTGGAAAAGCAGAGAATTTTAAGATTATCCAAATAGTTTAGGTAAATCATAAATAGTAAAAATTAAATAATGTGTTCCTATCACATTATAAGTGCCCATTAATAACAATTTGAACAATAGTTTATAATATGATTATTGTATGTTCTTGGATTACACATGTGAATTACCAAAATAAAAAAAAAGAATTATCCTTTCAATATATTTAATTTGGGCTTTTGTTCATCTTATTTGAAATCACTGGATCTCAGTTTCTTTATCTGTAACATGGCTAAAATAAATAAAGTACTTTTTTTGGTATCAGTCACAGTCTGAGTTCTCAAATTGTAATTATTAGAGATGATGGTGCTAGTACTAGAATTAGTAATGAGGCAAGGAGTGGTACCAATAGAAAGGTCATGGACACTGACTCAAAATATATACATAAAATATTATATATCAAAGTCAAAGTAGGTAATGCTTAAGCAGCAATACAAATCTAAATATGAATAAATACTAAAGGAAAGGAAAACTGTTGCGCTCTCTATGCAACTGTAGCTATAGGGAAATTACACTGGGCTCTTGAGGCAGTCTTGCCACTTTGATTCAGTATATCCCCAAATGTGATATACCCAGAGAAACACTTCTATTTCAGATTAACACAAGAAAGGGAACTTTTTTAAAATAGCCCTCTTGATTTAAACATATCTGGCTTCAAACATAGGAAAGTTAAAATTTAAGATCTTTATTCTGTAGCCAAATGATTGAGCTTACAGTCCAATATGCATGAAAAAAAATCATAGAAGGTTTCCAATGTAATGTTCTTTTAAATCTCAAAATTGAAAGGCAGCTATGTACAATGCAGAGAATATGTTCTAGGACACTATGGCCTATTAATGATGCAACAAAGCATTTTATTACATACCCACAAAGAAAAGACCATTTACATTCAAAAACAAACCACGACCCTATGTGAAATATACATTCTATTATGATATATATACATATATGTGTATATATGTGTGTGTGTGTCTTAAATAAGAACAATGATTACAAAAACCTGTAAAAGATTCATTTCAAGCAATTTTGCTAAGCACGTATTTATCAGAAGATGAGCTGCTCTAAGGCACTCTCACTATGTTAAGGACATGTCATAAATTTTTTAAATACATACTAATTTATTTGCTTCGGAGGTGACTCAGTTTAATAAATCATATAAGTTGCAATAAACTTTATCACATATTCATATGGAAATAGATATTCTAATTTCTTAACCTGTTTTCCTAACCATTAATAAGTAGCTTAATAGAACTGGTGGGGAGGGCAAGAAAAAATAATTTACATACAATGAAAATATCTAAAGAAATGCATTCAAAGGCACTACTAAATCAGGAGTTCTAAGGTCATGTTCATAAATGAATCTTAAAATTATGTGCAACTATTTGTGTGATGAGCATCATTATGAGAAAAGTATCCATAATTTATGACTTTATCAAATTACAAAATGGTTATGAATATTCGTTCTATGTGATGTTACCAGATCAACATTCATACTACCAACCCAGCAATTTGCTGAGGTGGCAAATCTGGGATTGGTCAGAAATATGTAGACAGAGGCAAGGACCGTTGGTTAAGGATACAAATAAACATGTGGGGAAAATACTTATGGCAGCAGTCTTCCCTAAATATACCAACACTAACATAAAAAATGCTAGCTCAAAGGAGGCAGACTAATAATTTGAATAATCAAAAAGTTCTTGCCTAAAGCATGATAATTATATCCAGGGCCTACACTGATCAGAAACTAGAGGAATTGAAGCTGAATAACAAGTAATATATCATCTCCTTATCTGACCAATGAATTGTGTAGTGCTAATAACTTGTATTCTGGAAGACTACTTGAATACACATTTTCTAATCATGTTTAGATGCCTACTTCCAAACCCATGTTCTGTTACTCATTTATGTTTAACCCAATTATAAAACTTTAACTGAATGTCAGATTTGGAGTGTAAATTTAGTTGCTTATAATTATATGACTATGGTATACTATTCTTTTGGGAATGAAATAAGAAATGCAAAATATATTATCAGTCAATGTATTTGAGTTCAAATATGAAAACTAGAGGGTAAAATAAACATAAAAATAAAATTGTCTATATTTCTAACATTTATTATTCACAATAAGCTTATAGAAAAAATAAATTAATATCCTTAAACTAGTCAAAATTGTTTTAAGGTTACATAACCCAGCAAAGACACACAAACATGACTAACTTATGTTTTTCTTTTGCTTGGCTTCATAGATGGATTGGATTCTGTTGAAATAATCTTATTGGCACTCATAACTACATTCTAAGTAGATGTGATCAAGTCATTGAGACAAGAGTGAATTTCATCTAAAATTATCTAATCATTCCTGTCAATTATTCATATTATTTTTCCTGAATAAAAACATTTTAAAACAAAAAACTATTAATTCACTTTTAAAAAGATGAAATATTACTTCTTTTTTATTAGACTCATATTTTTATTGTTTATTCAACATAACAGGATTACCTTTCCTTAAGTAAAGTGATGAGAATTTTCTCACATTGCAAATTTGCTTTTGAGTCTTGGCAGTTTTCTTTTCTTTTCTTTTCTTTTTTTCTTTAATGATAAACGAGGGCAATAGCTAGAGTTGATTATGCACTAAGGATGAAAAAAAAGATATATCTCTGACTTCCATGGGTGATTGACCACAACAACCAAAACTAATGACTGTGGAAACAGCAAACTTTTATTGCTTTTTAAGCTTTAAGACATATGTTGTGATGGTAAAAAGCTAACACAGTGGGAGCTATTGACATTGTATGCTGTTTCTCTCTCTTTAAGTGACTGACTATGCAGCAATAAAAGATAAACAATAAAGAAAGTTGACTACCAAAATCCGCTTACTCATTTTGACATCTGTATATTATTCCAAGGTGAATGAACTAGATTACAGGGTTTCCATTTTCAGAAATCACATAGGGAACTGGCTCAAGTTATGGATACTTAATTTAGGTATCAATTTATTTCCAAACATTATTCCACAAATGCTATGAAAACAAACATTGATAAATTGTGGATATCAATATGAATCTTTAAGCTAACACTGTGATATAGTTTGAAAATCTATGGCTTTCAAGATTATCACAAAAGAGCACAGAACCTTGGTTAAAAAGAAATAGTTCTCTATGGAGCAAGGTCATCTTCTTGAAAGAGCACACAAGGAGAAGTGAGATATGACTATATATAGAGAACCATCTATCTATTTCAGTAAAAATAAGTTTGACAATCTATGAGGTAACAGACATGCATTGAAGTACACATTATATTGCAGTACATTGAGGTAAACCTCATGTCTACAGGGCTATCTAAAGCATTTAACAGTTAGCCCACTCAAGTATTATAGAGAGTTATAAAGTAATATGATGAATGAAAGTTAGTGCTGGGAATTCACAAAGCCAATTAAGATAACATTGAAAATAAATAGATTCAGGTAGCTGCATACTTCACTAATCAGAAATTCAATCAAATAGAGTTATTTGAGAATATAATATGTACACAAGACTCTATTAGACAATATGAAGACATAAAATGAATATAAAGTGTTATTCCCATCCTCATCAACTACAATCTAGACAAAGAGACAACAGAAATATTTTGAAGACTTAAGATCTAATGTAAAAAAATGCAAAACAATGTGGGAACTTGTGTATCAGCTACCTATGAATTTTATCTACAGCAATTTTTTTTAATCTGTAAAATCATATGTGAAAATTTTGAGCTGAGTTGTAAAGCCAGTACTAGGTAGGATTTAGAGAAATGAAAGCAAAAGGTGTAGACTTTCATTGGGTAAACAATCTTATGTAAGGATGGGTATAATTTAATTAGTAGAGTAAGGCAAATAGAAAAAGAGCTAGAAAGAAAGTCAGAAGTATTTTTGCATTGGTAAAAGGTGTACTGAAATCTTTGAAGGTTGTCATGGGCTAAATTGTGTCCCCAAAATTCATACATTGAAGCCCTAACTCCCGGTACTTCAGAATGTGACTGTATTTAGAGACAGCCTTTAAAGAGGAAGCTAAAATGAGGCTATTAGGGTAAGCCTTAATCCAGTCTGACTGGTGTTTTTTATAAAAACAGAAAATTTGGACACACACAAAAAGACCCTGGGGAGCATATGTATAGATGAAGGTCCATGTAAAGAGACAGTAACAGGCAGCCTCCTAGAATCCTAAGAAAAATGCCTCAGAGGAAACTGACGGTACTACACCTTTGATCCTAGACTTTCAGCCTCCAGAACTGTGAGAAAATAAATTTCTATTGTTTAAGCCACCCAGTCTGTAGCATTTTATTACAGCAGTCATAGCAAACTAATACAGAGGTGAAGAGTGGATTATAGAAAAACAGTTTTGAGAATATAATCTTTTTTATCTTTTTTTTTTTTTTTTCCTACACAGGTAGGTAAGCATTGAGTAAAAAAGGATGAAGTCAGTTATTTTTCATGGTCAAAATGATCATTCTTTATCTTTAACTTTCTTGGGACACCCTCAACTCTTGATAATAGTGATACCATTATTCTTAGCAAGAAATTCTAACATTGTTATTATTTTTGAAATCCCTATATTTAAGACAGTTATGTTATAAAATGCCTATATACAGAGGAGTATATGGTCATTTGATGTGCAGAGTAATAAAATCTGTGATGTCATGAGCAAATGACAGGAGGGTTACACTTCAAAAAATCCCTTTGATAAGACTCTTATCCCATAACAGTCTTCTAATTTGAGATAAAGATTACACCAAATATAAACTATTTTGATAGTTGTTTTAAATCTTCACCTCACTTTCATAGTAGAATATTGTATCATGCTAGGAGAAATGCTTTAATTTTTTTTATTCAACCATTCCATTAATGTTTTGGACAGGTAACACCTATAATAAGGTGTTTCTTTTTTAAAAAAATTAAAACAAAGAATTTTAACATCTTGCACATTCCAAAAAGAAAAGAGCAATGGCCTAAGTTTAAACAGTCCTTCCATTTAAATTTCAAGAACACTGTGTTTCTGAGACAAGTTAGTTCACTTCTTTAGAGATCTTCATTCTTACTTAAAATGTCTGTAAACCACCTTTTGTCCTATAGTTTCAGAAGTTTTAGGATACCAAGACTCTAATAATTTTAAATTCAAATTTTTTAAATGGAAATTTTATCATGTCACTTTTCCTTTAGAACACTTTGTTGTCTCCTTGGCTTTTAGAATCAATTCCAAATTTCTTTATATATCTGATAAAACTGTGAATAAATCAATCCCTGCATAATAATCCAAACTCATCTCACTTCCCTCATCAATTCCCACCTGCTACATATAACAAACTGTATATCTACGTTTCCTTAACCACAAACTTCTTTCAGGTCCTAGAATAAACTGTATTTCTATGAACCTACATATATGTTATTTCATTAGCCCCAGTACTTTAACGCATCACCTTCACTTACTTGGCCTGGACAACTCCAATTAATGCTTCTGATTTCAAATTAGATTATGTTGTCTTTAAAAACCATGTCAGATGGATCAGTTCCCAGAGGCTGATCTGCATTTTTTTTAGGGCCTTTAACCAAGCCAGACCAAAAAAAGACCTGGAAAGTAACAAGTTTCAAAGTTCTCCAGCTTTTTTCTTGAAGATGCACAAAGGCCCAGAAAGCCAGAAAACTGAATTGACCATTAATGAAAAGTATTATTCATTCACCACATGCCCCAATTTATCCTGACTTTTGGAATTCTACCAGCAGCTGGAAATCAAAGGCTATAAAATATTGTTATCACTATCCTGAAAAACTCATTTAATGGTGATTATGAACATAAAGAATTAATCTCTATAAAACAATGTATTTGTATGAAAACATTAGATTCATTATAAATTAAATCATGGCCACTGAAATTAAAGAACAAACTATATTAAACATAGCCTGATCTATAAACTAGCTTACTTATCTAGTAGATTGTCCTGAATCCAATAATGTTCTGAAAATATCTTATATTATTAAATTTATTTGGTATATCATTTTTTTGCCCATATCCTAATATATCTATATATACAATATTCTCAAAGTATGAGTGCAATTATATGTTTTTTTCAAATGAAAGCATGTAGCTTTATATGTGAAGTATAAAAACTAAAAATGGAAAGCTAGAAATAAGAAAACACAGCTCAACAATTGGAAAGCTAGAAATAAGAAAACACAGCTCAATAATTTATATCCTTAAGACTTTTTTTTAACCTTTCTATTAACATGATATCAATGTGCCACCTCTCCTTAAAAGAAACTAGTTATTAACAATAAAATCCAGCACAGTTTACAAAACAAAATGAGCCCCAGCATGTTTTAATGACTCTGGAGCTTTCCAGCAAGTCTAGGCTTGAGGGGGAAAAAAATAAAATAATTTAAAATGACGTTAAAATGTGAGGCCTTGAGTTGATTTCCCATTTGATAATATAAGAATAAATAAATTGCAGGAGTCATTATTATATCAACAAATAGAGAACATGGATTTTCACTGGACTGTGAATATTTGTGTCTAGAAGGGACCTGAGAGATCATCAGTATCCACACTCTATTATATGGATGTGAAGATGGACACACAAACAGCTGACTTATCCTATCACACAAGAGCTTACTTGGAGAACTCGGGTCCTCAGTCTCCTAGATCAATACCATATTTGTTACGACACTAAGTTTCCGCTAACGAATAGATAATCTTAATAGCTAGCCCTTTCACTGGTATTCACTTACATTAAAAAGTGAATGTAACTGAACTTTCATAACTGTGAAGACATCATATCATCAGCCCTATCACCTTGCATGTTTCTCCTATTCATTTAGAGGGAAAAAAATGTTTTCATTTTCTTTCTGGTTTCCATTTAATAAAGTGAATATTGAGCCAACTATTTATAGATGTATATTTATAATTATGATAAAGGATATTTAGTTTATTATATGTGCTAAAATCATATTGTTCTACACATATTTCATTGCATCTTCAAGGTTTAGATATTGGTATCCCAGATGTATAGATTTGGAAACTGTCCTTTAGAGAGGTTAGTTGATAAAGGTTATTAAGTTAAGAATCCAAGTCTCCAATGTAGATTTGACATCAAAACATGTGCTACTAGCCACTTCATATACCACTTTAAAATCTCTTCCTTCTAGATGCCAGTATTTACCCTGAATATTCTCATAACACCTTGAATGCACATTGTTTTAGCTGTCATAAGATAGAATGATCCCACAATGTAATCATTCTCAATGATCAATGTGATTATTATGGTTACAAGATCTGTGCCAGTAGCTAGGTTTTCACATTAATTGGATTCATAAGAAAACTTAGATATAAGCATGAGGAGGTCTTGTTGTTAACCATCACCTCATTGTTGTAAAGTCATGCTTTAAAAGACTCTATTAATAACGTATTTCCAAATATTGCATGCTAAAAAAAATAATGCTGTCGACAAGACACATATTAGGTAAATGTTTTTTACTCTGAGTTCCAAAAGAATATAATACTCTCACACGGTTCCTAAAACTCACATGTGTCAGCCCTCCTGAGCAGCTCTTTTTTCACATTCTTCTCTTTTGTTTCTTCCACTATAACAAGGTTTATTGTTTAATGGTCCACGTTTAACCAATACTGGGATCTCAAGCAATGACAGCAAGAAAGCACAATATTTTTATGTGCAGGTTATTGTGAGGGAAAAGATAACCAGTATAAGATAATATTGACTATGAAGATAGGAGAAAAACTCTGGGATGCAGTCAGTAGTCTGAGACTTAGCTCTGTATCTCTGACAAATAATTTAATCTCTCCTAATTCAAACTTCTTTACTAAAATGAGGCACTTAGATTCCAATTTTTAATGTGGTATAGATAGTTTTGGCATTCAGTTTACTATGTTTCTATATACTTTATATATAGTGTAAAATTTCAGCATGTGAGTTATCATATAAAGTCTTCAGGGAAAAAAAAGTATTTATTTTGTTAAATAACAACCATCAAAAAGCACTTTTTTTGGACACACTTCATTTCTCTCTTAACATTAAACTTGGGTGTTAAAGGGAACACTGGTGTACTAACAGAAAGATAGGAAAAAGATCATTTAAGAAATGGCCAGTATCCCATTCACATCAAGTAGAGCATAAAGACAAAGCAATGACAAAAAAAAAAGCATGATCATCTGATAGTTAATTCCCATTGCAGAGAAACTTAGAGAAAGCCTGTTGTGCCATAAAGATGCAGCTGTAGAACACATGAAACTTATCATCAACAGAAATGTCATCTCTCTTCTGGCAGAAAATACCAGTTGGTTAACATATAATTATTACTGACTTAAAATAGCCTTTGTGGGAATTATCTCAGCTTAGCTTTATTTCCTTGGGATGATTACATTTCAGCATGGTGTTTGTGTGTAGTCAACAAGCATATCTGGGAACATAAACACAAACTGTTAAAAGCTGTCTTTGTCCTACTTTCAACTTATGGGCTGTTTCTTCATTCAACTTATGACAAATGGCACTTCAGTATCTATAAGGTTCCAGTAACTGCAGTAAGAACTAGAGAGGCAAAAATAATATAATAAAATGAGGAACTGGGTTTAGAAAAGAATCTTGCTGAATGTAGGAGTACTTTATTCATCACTTAATGAAGACATTCCCTCTTGCCTTCAAGATGCTGCCTATGGGAAATAGGTGTAAATTAGCTTTGTTGTGATCAGAAATTAGTTTCAGGATAGAGTAGAGGTTGTTTTCCAACAAATAAGTAACGCTAAGTCATGAAACAGTAGACAGTTATAAAGAAGTCTTATTGGGTAATGATATGAATTTCATTTGTTTACCAAATAAGTATTCATAAAATAAATAATTATATGTTAAATGCTACTCTTTTGTGAACAACATTCTCAAGAATTTCTCAACATCATGCATTATGCTGGGCGATACTAAGTGTGAGTGCTGTTTTGTTAGTAGTGGGTGCTATAATCCATGGGCACTTCTCTAACCAGGATGATTCTCACTTCCTACTGCCTCAACGATCTCAGTGAGATAACCATACTCGACTTTGTAATATTAGGTTCAGTGAAGTGATTATTTAGTTCACTATATCGGTTACTTATCCATGAAAAATTTGTCGAATCCTATGTGTCAAGCACATGTGAAGCAAGTGTATAGGAAACTTAGGTAATAGAAATCATTTCTTTCTGGAGTGTTAAGGGGCAAACAAAAATAAAGAAGTTATTACAGAGAGGATTAATTAATCATAATTTGTAAAATAGCCAAGAAGTTAAGTTGCTTGCCATAACTGAGATGTAGCAAATTCCATGTAGTTGAAAGACTGCTGAGTGTGTGTGTGTGTGTGTGTGTGTGTGTGTGTGTGTGTGACTATTTTAAGAATACCTAACTACCAGCAGGGGAAATGCTGTAGCTGGGTGCATTTTGCTTGCTACAACAACATTTTGAACACTGATTTCATAAACTTGACAGGAGTTAAGGTATTACAAATTATATTTTTTACCAAGATAACTTGGAATGGTTTTGGTTACAAAAGGCGAATTTAGCTATCAGTCCTATGACTGGGTAATGGAAAACTGAGAAAATTGCATCTGGTTTCACTCAAGAGGCTGAAATTTGTGTTTGATTACTTTTGCTGTGACCCAAGTTAGCTTACAAACATATTTCCCCAAACTTAGCTTTCAAGAATTAAATTAAAAAAATAATAAGCCTTAAAGTTTCTATAGAACCATAATTATATATTATAGAACATATATATGAAATATACAAATTTATAATACAAATATTGTCTTATATATCATATATTGCATATATTGTGTTGTATATAATATCTCATGTATTGTATACTATATATAATACATATTGCATATATAATATTTATCATATATAACTGCCATAATTATATATCATATATAATTTTTGGTTTTTAATTAACAGAATTGGAAGAGCCACATTAATTGAAAAGCATTTGTTTCACATTTATGGAATGTGAAACAAATGCCCATTAAATTAATTTTTTACAATATGTATTAAGCACTGAATATGAACATGATGCTGTGAAAAACACATTTTTTTCTGTTCTTGAGAGATTTATAGCCTGGGAGGGAAGAAAACAACATGATCAGAAATTTTAACATAGCATTTTACATGTTGTGACTGTAGATCATTCATGATCCTATTGGAAGTATAAAGAAAGAAAGAATTGTCCTGGTGGGCAATGAAGTTTTTGTCCAAGAAGTTTTCAGAACACATCCACTTCTGCCTCTACTTCCACAGCTCTGGTCTGAACCACTTAACATCTCCTACCTAATCTGCTACAATTACCCGCTACTAAACAGTCCAAAATTCTACCCTTAACCTTTGACAATTGTCTGCAGCCAAATTGATCTACTTCAAGAGGAAATCATTTCATGTTAGTCTACTGTTTTAAAGCTTCCTCTCATACTTAGAGTAAAATTCAAGTGCCATTACATGGCATAAAAACCACTAAACATGAAACCTATCTACTTCTTTATCTGAAAATATCCTCAAGACATCCCAAAGATAAACACCTTATTGGAGTCTTAAAGATAAAAAAGAATTACATTTGTTCTCACCTCAGAAAGTTTATGTCTTCAATCTCTTCTTAAAACAACATTTTCTTAATATTTACACATGTGTGGATGCTTTCCATAAATTCGCTGTCAGGTCAACATCCTTCCTCAGAGAAGTTTTTCCTGAACATGCATTAGTCCCAACCTCCAGTCACATTCTACCACTTCTTTTTTTCTTTCTTCAAGGTCCTTATCAGGATCTTGTTTATTTAATTGTCAATTGCCTGATTACCATTCTTAATTATATAATAGAAATTTTGTAGGACCTTAACTATCTCATTATACTTAACCTACTATTGGCAACTGAACGAGGGCTTAAGAACAGACCCAGGGCCTGCAGAGGTTTCATTATACTTTTTTCTCTACTTCTTTGTAAGTTTGAAAATTTTCATAATAAAAATAAAATGCAGATGATAGATGATAATGATAGATATATACGTACATACATACATGATAGACAGATGATAGATAGATAGATAGACAGACAGACAGATGGCTATATATCTCTCTATACATGTTCTATAGGTGAATTTGAAACTTATTAAAGAGCATGCTTTGTGCCTGTCACATTTTTGTATTCTTATATAGCTTTTTAAAGAACTTAACATGTAATCAATAAATATTTGGTGACTAAAAATATATTAAAAATGAATATATCCTGTGATACAAAATTTTCTACTTTTACTTAGCGCAGAGAAAATAAAGAAGTCTGCTTATCTTGTCTCACTTGATCCTTTTAATTAATACTATATCAATTATCCTTGCCTCCTTTATAAAGTTTGACTAATGTAACCAATTTCTTAGGAGATTTTAAGTAATAAATATAAGATACATAAATTGTCTAACCACTAATTATTTCAAAGTATGACAAACATTTAAAAAAATAAATTTAATAAACTCTAATATTCAGCCCTGCCTGTATGATCAACCTTGATTGCTACAGGTGGCAACTTCATCT
>NW_006442484.1:10304445-10330412 GCF_000325575.1 Pteropus alecto
CCTCTGGTTGCACTCAAGAGGCTGAAATTTGTGTTTGATTACTTTTGCTGTGACCCAAGTTAGCTTACAAACATATTTCCCCAAACTTAGCTTTCAAGAATTAAATTAAAAAAATAATAAGCCTTAAAGTTTCTATAGAACCATAATTATATATTATAGATCATATATATGAAATATACAAATTTATAATACAAATATTGTCTTATATATCATATATTGCATATATTGTGTTGTATATAATATCTCATGTATTGTATACTATATATAATACATATTGCATATATAATATTTATCATATATAACTGCCATAATTATATATCATATATAATTTTTGGTTTTTAATTAACAGAATTGGAAGAGCCACATTAATTGAAAAGCATTTATGGAATGTGAAACAAATGCCCATTAAATTAATTTTTTACAATATGTATTAAGCACTGAATATGAACATGATGCTGTGAAAAACACATTTTTTTCTGTTCTTGAGAGATTTATAGCCTGGGAGGGAAGAAAACAACATGATCAGAAATTTTAACATAGCATTTTACATGTTGTGACTGTAGATCATTCATGATCCTATTGGAAGTATAAAGAAAGAAAGAATTGTCCTGGTGGGCAATGAAGTTTTTGTCCAAGAAGTTTTCAGAACACATCCACTTCTGCCTCTACTTCCACAGCTCTGGTCTGAACCACTTAACATCTCCTACCTAATCTGCTACAATTACCCGCTACTAAACAGTCCAAAATTCTACCCTTAACCTTTGACAATTGTCTGCAGCCAAATTGATCTACTTCAAGAGGAAATCATTTCATGTTAGTCTACTGTTTTAAAGCTTCCTCTCATACTTAGAGTAAAATTCAAGTGCCATTACATGGCATAAAAACCACTAAACATGAAACCTATCTACTTCTTTATCTGAAAATATCCTCAAGACATCCCAAAGATAAACACCTTATTGGAGTCTTAAAGATAAAAAAGAATTACATTTGTTCTCACCTCAGAAAGTTTATGTCTTCAATCTCTTCTTAAAACAACATTTTCTTAATATTTACACATGTGTGGATGCTTTCCATAAATTCGCTGTCAGGTCAACATCCTTCCTCAGAGAAGTTTTTCCTGAACATGCATTAGTCCCAACCTCCAGTCACATTCTACCACTTCTTTTTTTCTTTCTTCAAGGTCCTTATCAGGATCTTGTTTATTTAATTGTCAATTGCCTGATTACCATTCTTAATTATATAATAGAAATTTTGTAGGACCTTAACTATCTCATTATACTTAACCTACTATTGGCAACTGAACGAGGGCTTAAGAACAGACCCAGGGCCTGCAGAGGTTTCATTATACTTTTTTCTCTACTTCTTTGTAAGTTTGAAAATTTTCATAATAAAAATAAAATGCAGATGATAGATGATAATGATAGATATATACGTACATACATACATGATAGACAGATGATAGATAGATAGATAGACAGACAGACAGATGGCTATATATCTCTCTATACATGTTCTATAGGTGAATTTGAAACTTATTAAAGAGCATGCTTTGTGCCTGTCACATTTTTGTATTCTTATATAGCTTTTTAAAGAACTTAATATGTAATCAATAAATATTTGGTGACTAAAAATATATTAAAAATGAATATATCCTGTGATACAAAATTTTCTACTTTTACTTAGCGCAGAGAAAATAAAGAAGTCTGCTTATCTTGTCTCACTTGATCCTTTTAATTAATACTATATCAATTATCCTTGCCTCCTTTATAAAGTTTGACTAATGTAACCAATTTCTTAGGAGATTTTAAGTAATAAATATAAGATACATAAATTGTCTAACCACTAATTATTTCAAAGTATGACAAACATTTAAAAAAATAAATTTAATAAACTCTAATATTCAGCCCTGCCTGTATGATCAACCTTGATTGCTACAGGTGGCAAATTCATCTTAGAATATCATTTCAGCTCATGTTTGTCTTTGGAAATTTTGTTTACAAAAGAAAAAAGTGTTTATTATATTTTATATAATATAAGTATGTAGGTATAAATATGCAGAATTCTAATTATATTTGTTTAATGGTTAGATAAATACTCCATTGTTAGTCATGTATCTTATGCTTTGCATGTTCTTTGAGTTAAATGTTAGAAAAATAGGTAAGGCAGTTTTTCAGCAAGGCAGCCCTACATTGCTAGAAAACTATCCTAACTTTTTCTAGTTAATACAATAAGCAAATGCAGGCATGAAAAATACCAAGTAATTTATTATATGCTCTAAATCATTATTCTATCAGAAATGCAAATTATAAATCAAATTATTAAATATGTTTTTAATATACATGAATTAACACTGTGGCAAAACAGGAATGTTCACATAAAACTAGTGAGTAAAAATTAAGACGATTCTTAAGGCTAATCTGTAAAGTTCCAAATGGCAGAAACTCAGCTCAAACAAGCGTAAGCAAAACAGGATTTCTAGGTTCACTAACTGGATTGTTATTTATGCCACTCAATATTTAGTGTGATTCTATTATCTAAGGCTTCAGATTGTCCACTCAGGTCATATTTACTGATTAGTCCAGGAGTTGTTTTGGTGATTCTTTCAAAATTTCTCCATAGACAATCAGATCACCAAATCATTTATGAACAAAAACAGTTTTTTTTTTCCTTCCCAGTCTGCATAGCTCTTATTTCCTTTTTTTTTTTTTTTCCTCTTATTGCATTAGTGAGGACTTGCTTTATGATGTTGACAAGGAGTGGTGAGAGGGGATACCCTTGATCTTAGTTCCTGATCTTAGTGGGAAAATTTCTAGTTTCTCACTGTCAAGTATTATATTAGCTATAGGTTTTTGTAGATATTTTTTAACAAGTCAAGGAATTCTCCCTCTATTGCTAATTTACTGAGAGCTTTTATTATTCATCGGTGTTGATTTTTGTCAAATGCTTTTTCTGCATCTATTGATACGATCATGTGATCTTTCCTTTTTAGCCTGTTGATGTGATAAATTACGTTAACTGATTTTTGAATGTTGAACCAGTCTACCATACCTGGGAGAAATCCCACATGATTGTGGTGTATAATTCCTTTTATACATTGTTGGATTTGATTTGTTAATATTTTGCTGAGGATTTTTGCTTCTTTGTTTGTGAGAGATATTGGTGTGCAGTTTTCTTATAATGTCTTTGTCTGGCTTTGGTATTAAGGTAATGTGAGCCTCACAGAATGAGTTAGAAGTATTTTTTCTGCTTCTATACTCTGAAATAGACTGTAGAGTAGTCATATAATTTCTTCCTTAAATTTGATAGAATTCACTAAGCCTACTGCTTTCTGTTGTAGAAGGTTATTAGGTATTAATTCAATTTCTTTTGAATAGATCTATTCAGATTTATATTTTCATATGTGAGTTTTGGCAGATTGTGTCTTTCAAGGAATTGGTCCATTTCATCTCAGTTGTCAAATGTGTGGGTGTAAAGTTCACGATATTCCTGTATTATCCTTTTAATGACTATTGAATCTGTAGTGATGCCTTCTTTCATTTCTGTTATTAGTAATTTGTGTCCTCTCTCTTTTTTCTTATTTAGCCTGGCTAGAGGTTTATCAATTTTATTGCTCTTTTCATATAACCAGCTTTTGGTTTTGTTGATTTTCTCTATTCATTTCCTGTTATTATTATTATTTTTAATCTCATTGATTTCTGCTCTAGTTGATATTATTTCTTTATTTCTGTTCTTTTGGATTTAAATTGTTCTTTTCTTTGTAGTTTCCTAAGATGGAAAATGAGATTATTGATTTCCCAACATGTTTTTTCTTTATTCTCTCTACTTCTCCCATTACTTCATGTAGCTTCTTTTAAAACTATACTTTAATCAGTGGGAATAAATGTGGACAAAATGTGGAAATGGGGCAAAAACTATTCCAGTTCATTCTTTTTTTTTTTTCTTACATCAACCTCAAGTTCTATTTTACAGTAAAAGACCCATACCTCATACCTCTTCTCCATTAAAAGCAATTTAGAAGGGAGAGGAGACATATTATTAATATGAAATAAAAACAGAGATGCCATTGGAAAAAGACCATTAGAACCAATGAGAGCTCATTAGTGAAAGTCAGGTTCTGAATGCCAATCTGAAAGAGCAGAGCTAAATTTTTTAAAAAAAGGAAAAAAAAGCGATATATCATCTCTTTGGTAATATTCTAAATGCCAGTTTTACTACTCCTTGAAAGAAATACCGTGAAATCACACATTTTCATAACCCTAAGGACAAAACTAAAAATATTTTTAGATGTTCATACATAAAATTCACACATTATATTTTTTATTTCAGAATTCATATTCTAAGTGATGTACCCCCATTCACATCAGATCTCACAAAATTTAGAATAAAATTATACAACAGTACATGAGAAGCAATTTCCTTTAAAAATTTCTAGTCTGTATATACACAAGCAGACCAAAAAGTATTTGTTTTTCATATTCTTACCTCCTACTATAGTTCACCAATATGCTTTTAGTAAGAGTGGGCTTCACTGCCTACATTTATTCATTCTCTCAAAATTCACTCACTAATGCCTTGTTTTCAGGCTTTCACCCTCAACAGTCTAATGAATTTCTTCCATCAAACACTACTAGTATGTAGCAAAGTGCCAAGTCCATAATAATTTTATGTTATCTTCCTGACTATACTCTTTTAAACACTCTTCCAATTTCTAACGTCTCTAATTATTTCTCTGACTCCTTTTTCCCATTCTTACATTCTTTGGGAGGGAGTTCCCCTGGTATAATGCTTAGATCTCTTTCCCCCTCATTAAATTATCAATTATCATTCAAATCCATTTCCATAGCTTCAATATGACATTTATAGAAAAGACTTAGAAATCCATTTGTCTAACACTGCACAGCATTGCACAGAGATTGATAGCATTAACTGTTTTGATACTCAGCTTAGCTGCAACATGGCTGTATGCAAGCAATGATTTTGTACCACCTCTCTAAACATCTATGTTTTCATCTGCAGAAAAAGGAATACTAAGATTTCTTATCTCATTGGACTGTCCAACTAAACTACATAGTTAATTTATATTGTTATTATCTGAGTGTTGACACAAATAGACAAATACTCAACAAATACCCACTAAAGAGTTATTATTTCTACATTTCCTGCATGTTTTAGCTAAGTTGTTCTGTCCCCCAGGAAACTCTCTCTGATCTCCTTAAATAGGCAACCCACGTGTGGCTTCCAATGGCTGATTTACTATCCCTATCATAGACTATCAATTCTATTACATTTGTCCATAGTATTGATTAGGTATTATAATATCAATAACTTGACTGCATCAACAACTATATTGTTCATAAATTTCTTGTGGGTAGGCAGATACCACGTCTTGCTTGTATTTATATTTCTAGTGCTTAGCATAAATTAAATAATTGGCATAATGTCAAAGTAACAGTCTAGGCTAGGATTCAGACACAAGCTCGATACCAATGTTGTGCTCACTCTCCATACACTGCATGGACTCAGGTAAAGTACTTACAGTACTCTGACTTTGGTGGTGGTTATATGCTTACTCCATATAAACTTCTAGGGCTGGTCAACTAATCTCGTCTCTGATAAATGTTCATTAATAACCTTTTTCTCTGGTCCAGAGCTGAGTCAATAACCCGTAATCACAAGTAACGGCCTCTGGCTGTGAGACAGTCCCACTGAAAGGATGTGGGCCAGATAAGAGTGTTTCATACTTGCTAAGAGTTTCATCCTGCTGAGCTCAGAGCAGAATCAATCTAGGGTTTACATTGAATGTGAGATACTACAAAATTACAAAGCCTTTTAATACTTATTGAAATCAAGTATGTACCATATAACCTGCAGAGATTTTCTTATTTCTGAAGGATAATGGTTACCTTTTCATTTATCGTATTAAGTGATATCCAGAAGCTAAAGAAATAGCAAAGCAAGAATTGCAATTTTCAAAAACTACCACAAGAATTTGGTTGTTCATATTTTTAAACCCGAAATATCTTTCATGTACTCTTCTTATTCTTTCTAAGTCTTTTAAAAAATTGTCTTCTTTCCACAGTTCATGTGGAGAACAGCATTTCTCCAATTTATAGTTCCATGATTTAAACTATATGATAAAAAAAATTGCATCTATTAATGCAAAAAAATCTTTAGAATGCAAGACCCCAAAGAATTTTATAATATTAACTACACAATATTAAAAAGACTTTAAAGGCTAGTAATATTACACAGAAAACAGGCACCATAAAAAAATTAGCTTAAATTATGATAAGGTCATTGCTAGAGTCATAAGGAAATCAGGACAGCATCCAGACTAACACTCATTCTATTCAGGAAACTTGTATTTCCTGAAATATTTACAATATTTCTTATACATATATATTCATAATTTGAAGACATTTATGTAAAGAATCACCAATATTATTTAATTGTTCTACCACTCTGTTTAAAAATTTTTTTATTGGGGCGAAATAATGGTTCTCTATAACTTCCCTTCATTGATGCTTGGCTAAATCAAAATATATCCCTTTTCAAATGGTATTTCTTAAACTATTTGAATAGCAGGATTATTTTCCTTTCAGTCCTTTTCCACTGTGAGGATCACAGCACCGCTAGTAAACCTAGCTCTGTGCCCAAATAATAATACTCATAAAAATAACACTCAGAAATAAAAATCATTAACTGAATAACTCCGAGTAGGTTTATGTAACCAGAAAAGCAAAATGCTACTGTAAACAGTAAAACAACCTATTGCATTGGAAATCTTAAAGGAAAAGGAATGTGATAAGATAAAATGAGCTTGTTTGGAAACCAATAACATTTAAATGATATTTCATAAAAGAGCTTTAGGTTCATGTATTTTAATGAAAAATCTTGGTTTGATGTTTTTAAACAGATGAGTTTGTAAATATTGTTATGAGATATGTCTATTTAAGAGACCGCTTCTGCCATCTGGTATAAAAATACTCAAATTACAAGAAAAGTATTTGAGGGACAGAGTTCAACTTGAGAGTTCAACTTGAAAATCTAAATATATAATTTAAAATGCATATGGTAGGCATATTATGACAGTAGAAGGTATAAAAGAAGTTAAATTTAAGCTGATCAAACATAGTTCAAATTTTGTGGAAAATATTAATAGAAAGAGGCTGTGTGAATCAAAAAAACTGAGTTAAAGTAAAAGTAGTAAATGTCATACTCATTTAGACAAATTTCTTAAACTTTTAATTTTCACAACAAAATTAATTTAATTTGTTCAATAACGAAGGCCTCCATAGCTTGTCAGGCAGAAGAATGGTCATTATTTTGTCTTCTTATTTGAAGACAAAATTTCAGGACTTCAAACTCACATGCTTTGTTTTTCTTAAGGTTTCTTTAAGTGTAGTCCTGGGATCAGAAGCATCGCCTGGCCCTTGACAGAGATGCAAATTTTCAGGACAACCTAAGAGCTACTGATTGAGAAGCTCTCTGTATGATAGCCAGAAATTCCTGTTTTAACAAGGCCTCCAGGTGATTCTAATTCTTGCTAAAGTTTGGTTTATCTTATATTTTCTGAGCATATATATTTGTAGTAGGTGATTTAGATGAAGGCTCCAGGATACACACTGATGGTTTAAATTTATCTCCTTGTTTAAATGTACCTTCTTATTTCACAAATCACATAATCTGGAAATTAAAACTTAACTTCCCATTGTTCGTTTTGTTCACGAGGGGAAGAACTGAAACCAGTACTTGACACTGTACAACTTTTGCTCCATATCTATTCTCTTTCTTTATGTCTTTAATTATTTTTTTTCTCTGAAAATGGTTACACACTACAATTTTCAAGATCAAGCTTTCAATTCTTCAATCCTAGGATTAACTCCATCCTAATATGATCAATTACTATGTCTTTTTTCCAGACATTTTCTAAAATTATCAGAGGGGCATAAATGAATAACCTTAAAGTAATTTAAAATGCATGTGTATTTGGAAAATATGATTTCAAGGAATGAGTTTTTCTAAGACTTTAAACAAGCTCTCAATTATTCTGTCACCCTGAATAAATTAAACAAGAAAAACAACCATCAGGCTAAGTCTTTGATAGGGCATTTCAGTTAAATGTATCTTGCTTGTGCATTTACTTTTTGCTATGAAAAATATTTTTTTAAGCAAAAATTTTTTTCAAGTTTAAAGTGAGACTGTTCTGGTTGAAACGGGGAATCTAAAAAGTGTTTCAAGCACCTGTTCGTTCCATAGCTCCAGAGACATGTCTTTGGGACACAAATTTTTGCATGGTTAAGTCTGAAAACTTTGATCTAAAGCATTTTCTTCTCTGGGCATCTTCGTATGTATTACAGATAACAAGGATTACTGTAAACAGAAAGTATTTTTTCCTTAGACAGAATAATCAACCAATAAATTGAATACTAGAAGAGAGAAACAAGAAATTTCTCAGATGTTGAATAGAAAGCATGCAGGCTGTGTTTTACATGTAAAGACACTGTTATTCCTTCAGCCTGGAAGGCTCTCTGATTCTTCTGTGTTCATTTAGCAACTTCTATTCATTCTTGAAAACCCCAATAAAGCTCTATTTCTTTCGTAAAGGCTCCACCAAAGAAAATCAATCTTTCTACTGCTATAATTTTTATCGTAAACAGATTTCTAACATTACATGATACCCAAACATTTTACTAAAATTATTTGCCTACATTCGTATCTCACCTTGAATTGTTATAATTCCTCACTCAGTTATTTCCAATACCAAATATAGATATAGTATGGGATAGGCACTCAATAAACGTGTATCTCAGTAATCGAAACTACAGAGAAAAGTTAAGGCAATTATTTATGTAAAATGGTTTTAAGACTCAAAGAAAAACTGATTAGACTAGAGGTAAATGCTTTTTTGTTCATAATAATCCAAACTTCAATTTTCTGCTTTATCTTTTTTGTGAGTATATAGATCAGTTTATAAAATTATCTTGATTTTTGAAATACTTTTGAGAATTTCTTTTCTACTCAATGTTTGTATTGACTTATTTAAATATATTTAAAGTAATTAGTGAAAACAATCTACTTTCATCTACAAGTAAAACAAATTAAAGCATATATTTGACCATATAGAGATATAAACTTATAAAGGCAGTTTTTGATATCATATAAATTTCTCTAGCGGTGTCAAATTTTACCCTAAAAATTTTTTTTGAAGCACTTCAAGTTGAAAAGAGAAACAGCCACTGCACCATCACACATCTGTACAAATACATAAATAACAACATGCAGCCCTTTAGTGAAAATACTATATTGCATGAAAACATATCCACATATCTATTTAACAATAAAAATACTGGATTTGCCACATTTTAAGCTGATGATAATTACATTTCTACAATTAATATTTCTTTTCATCCTTCTTGATCAAATTCAATTCAATTTAGTTACTTTAAACATTTCAAGAACAGAGTTAATTAAGTATAATAGGATAAGCTGTTTTAAATGTTTAAAAGAAATAATGAATTGAAAACAGATGATGGATCATTATAATGAGTGAATTAATAGAAAAATAATATTGAACATTATATTTGTAGGCTTTGCATCTCATTAGAAGCATTTAAATATATCCCTGGTCTCAAAATACTATATGTTGTGATTTCCATCCTGTGCTCCTTGAAGCCCTGGAGATTTCACATAGGCCCCCCAAGGGCTGCCAGGAAGAAAAGAGAGAGATATGGCACTCCAGACCTCCTGTCCACAATTTAGGTTTTATTCAGAGGGGCTATCATTTCTCTCTTCCTTTTCCTCTTTTTCTTTCCTTTCCTCTGCCCCTTTTTCCACGTATGATTTTGGTAGAACAAAGTCTCATGACAAAAAAAGATGAAAAACTAATGCTATAAGGAATTTAGAGAAATCTTCAATAATTATCACAGACCTTAATTTACTCTGAGTGCTAAAAAAAATATATATGTTGAACACATTGATAATCTCAAACTAAATGATATTCCTGAGATTAAGTAACTTCCCAAAATTTCCCCCCCAGAAATGTTTGTTTAATTTCTAAATTGTTGTAAATGAGAGATCTTAAAATCCATCTAAAATCTAGAATAATTGCTATTTTTTCAATTAAAACTTTTATCAAATATCAATTTTTGTTTTAATATTAAAGATAGTTTTATTAGCTATTGTATATAATTTTAATTTTATTGTAACTTCAAAACAAAATAATACCAAGCATACGTCTCATGAAAAAAATGATATAGAAGTTCATTAGCACTTGTTATTAATTATTGTAACTCCTTTATGTTGAAAAGGTTATTTGATAATGCACCTCATCAATGTTTCAGTAATATATTGATCCTAGGCTTGTAAGGAATATTTTGTTGATTAGAAGAATTTTTAATTCAGTCAAGAAAGAAAAAAAATTGGCATTGAAAATGTATAAAGTAAAAAATGTCATAAATTAATATTAAGTGGTACCTGGTTAGCAGTATTTTCCACATGCTCTCTCCAAACTCTACAAAATTATACATGGAAACAAATATAGTTGTATTTAGTAGATATCATATTATACTGAGAAGTAAATCTGTCAGCTTCTAAGAAACTAGAAAGAATTCTCATCACCTATAATGCTTACAGTGTTGAAATAAAAAATACAATATTTGGATAACCAGATTATGTTCACTAAAAAAAAAAAAAAAAAAAAGGAGGGGGCTAAAACAAAAATAAACGCATACATACACATCATAAAGAGTTCATATTTTGCCACCATTGTCTGTCCCCTTGGATCTAAAATTCAAGTGATTATATTAACCAATAATTAAGCCAGCCATCTGTTTGCCACTTAGGTAAGTATCCTGAAGTATCTCACATGCTGTGCTTTATTTTCTAATTCTCTCCTCCCTACAGTATCACTCTTACAATGTCCATTAGAAATATCAACTTCCGGAAAATACGCTGGTATATAGAATATGTTGGGAAGATACTGATGGAGCCCACCTACAAGTAAAGAGTTCTAGGCTTGAGCATAATGAAGAATAACCTTCCTAAAAGGATATTCTTGGGAATGCAATGTGATTTTTCATCAATGTTTTTTACAATGTCAGAGAGGCAAGCATTGGAAAGATGGGAAAAGATGCAACATCAGTGGTCACAGGACTTCACTAAATGAACCTGCTTAGACACTGAGAAGTGATCCAGAAACCCGACAACACCTGTCCCATATATGAGGACCTTGGAATACCCAGGAAAGTCAAGAGTTATTAACAATAAGCCTAGAGAGACAATCCTCCCTCCAAAGATAAGCAGAAAAACAATGTTTACGAATAAAAACTTATAGAACATCATCCCAACAACTCAGAGGGAGAGGTAATGACTGATTTTGACTTATTTGTAGAAAACTAGATATTTTTCTAAAAAAAAAAATAGTTTAAATCTGTTTAGAAAGTTAAAAGGACATGTGAAAATGTATGTTGTATAGAATCATAGCATAAAACTGTAAGGAATAAAATAGAGATAAAAAAGACTACAGAATGACATAAAGAAGAAATATAATTGTCAAGGAATCAAAATTTCAATAGCAGCCCTGGAAGTCTTAGTGTATAGAAAAAAATGCCTAAAAGAAAAGGGAAACAATGAATATAGAAGGTAAATTTGGGAAGCTCTCAGAATATGCAGATTAGTCATGAAATAAAAGCAATCAGAGACAAGATAGTAGATTTGAAAAGCTGAGAGTAGAGTCATCTTAACCATTATAGGTGACATTGGGGAAGAAACCAGATAATTCTATTTTCGAAATCACTTCTCAGCAAAGTCCCAGGCGCTGACTACCAATTACTGCTTGTGTCTTTTTCTTTTAAAACTGGCTTTTCAGGTTGCATGAAATCAATGAACCTATAATCATGAATTTTCAATATAGAAGGTCAGAAAAACCAGTAATATATTACTGGTTTATATAAAAGTATACTTTTGTATACTACTTTATACAAAAGTAAGAATTACTTGGTCAGTTTTAAATATGGCTCTGTCTGCACCTTCATGACCTTGAAAAATACCAACCATCCTAGAATAACTCTAAAATAGGACTTGGGATACTGACTGAGGATGGTGGTAGTCAGTGGATATGGATCCAGTTTAGTTAAAAAAAATATATATATATATATATTATACCTAAACATCATCTCTCTACCACACCCATACCTAAAAGGGAGTTTAAATGTATATATACACGCACATATATACATATATGTATAAATACTTTATATATATACACACACACACACATATATATTTATGTGTGTGTATGTATGTATAAATACTAAAAAGGAAGCAGGCATTGAGCTAGGAGTTTCAGAATTAAAAAAAAACTAAATATGGCTCCCACTCTCAAAGCTTTATGGTAAACTGAAGAATACCTCTCTAAAACCACTTCCAGTATTGGCTTTCTAGAAATAATCACCATAGTATTCAGACATTTGAAAAGTCAAAGAGAATAGAATAATTTAATATATATAAACCCAGTCTTAAAAAGAAAAAAGAAGAAATGTAAACACAGGAATTTTGTTGGTACTCATGAAGATACAGTGTGTTTTGAGTAATTCACCTACTTTCTGTCTGATTACCTTAATCAGCCCCAGCTGATGTCTGCAAGCTCTTCCAGTTCTTGGTATCCTAGATAGCTCGAAGGAGCCAACCTAGCTCATAACTCAAAACTTCACTCTCTAAGGTTTCCAAATTATTCCTATTTAAAAAATCCTTGTGTTTGCATTTTCTCTTTTACTGCATATCCATAGTTAGATAAGGATATACTTCAGCAAAATCCATTGCCCCCACTGGCATGCAGGGTGCCTCTGACAGCGTATTGGATTTTAGCAGTTTGTCTAGTTGCAAAAATTTGGTTTGCTCAAGTATATTTAGTTCTGTGGCACAAATGAGTATTTCAGGAAGCCCAACAGAAACAAATCTTTTTACTCCTTAGAAATTGTCTCAGCAATTGTGAAAAATCAATATTAGTCTTCTTAAATATGTGTAAATTGATGCAGAGATTTTGACCATCATTAATCACACCACACCTAATGACAGTATTGGTCATAATAATTTAGATCTTTTGTTAAGTTTTAAACTAAAGGATACCTTCCTTCTTGATTATTGAAAAATGAAATGTCCTTTGCTATACGTATTTTTAGCTAAGACTATAAGGAAACATTTTAAAGTTTACTTTCATAATTGTGTCTGTTTTCAAATTAAAATGAGGCTGTGTGGCATCAAGGTACTAATTCACTTGCTGAAGTAAGAACATGTTAGACATCGTTTTTGATGCTGAATATACATAGGCGATCTAATGTTCAGGCTCTGAGAAAAGCTAAGTTAGCAGGTGGGGTCCACAAGGCTGAGTATAAGTTAGCCCAGAGAGAATTTCTGAAAAACAGAGATGCCTGGGAAAGTCATGGTTGAATTTAGAATAGAAGTGATGTTTCACAAGGAAAAGCAGGAGTCTGTTTCTGGTACAGAAAGGAAAGTAGTTTTGGGAACATAACTAGGGAACGTGCAAAAATGTTTCTTCTATTTGTGGTTTAAATACTAACTCCTTGGTATGTCAGGTCTTGGAGCGCAGAAGAAAGTGGTGTTGTGGTCAGATAATATACTGACACCAGACAAAATACCAGACCTATGCAACCAAGGCTTTTAAACTCATTTAATGAGTGATAGGATCTTTAAATAACAGGAACTTCAATAGCAGGAATTGATAAAAGTGACCCCCAAAGTGACAGTAGCAGTTGGAATTTCAAAGTGTATAAGAAAGAGAGTACACACAGATTGTTGGGCAAAGTTGGCTAGAGCAAAATGATAAAAAAAAATTAAAGTAGCAAATGTTTCATTCTCTATTTTTACTTTCTTCCAACCCATGCCCTACCTAGGCAAAACTTTTTGGACAAATTTTTAAGTAAATTTAAAAATTTTTCTCTTCCCCCCAACTTTATTGAGATATAACTGATGAATAAAAATTGTATATATTTAACTATACTACTTGATATTTTGATATAATCACCACAATCAAACTAGGTAGCTATTCCTTACCTCACAATTACCATTTTCTTTGTTTTTCTTTCATTTTTTTGTGTGTGTGATGAAAACATTTAAGGTCTATTCTCTACCAAATTTCAAGTACAATAACACAGATTAACTATAGTCGTGTTATTACAAATTAGATCTTGTGATGAGAAAACATCTATTTTGACTTATTGTCTAGGCATTTTACATAGACATCCCTGCTCACACCCAGAGTATGGACAATAAGATAAGGACCTGAACTTAGGATTTCTTCCACAAGTACCCGCTTTGCTTTTCCAGAGGCACCTTTTAAAATAACCATTTAGAGTTGAGCCTACAAAGTTAGTAACCTCCACCCCAACAACCTTATAAGTAATGGATGCTTGCTACCCTCCTTTCTATCTCCTGCTTGCTAGTGACCTGGGACAGAGGGCTGCCCTTCCCCCAGCTATTTGTGGCCAATCCCCTCCCAGTTTTGGGATAGGTAAGTTATAAATCTTGTGACTTCACTTCCTTTGTGTAAGTGTATTGAAACTGCACCTTCGATCAAAAAGAACCCAGGGATTTCACTTTCTCACACAGTGGGAGCTAGGATGCTGGTGACCCATGTGGGTGGCTTCTATCTCCTCATTCATAATCTGCATATTCATAAATTTAATACACCATCTATGGCCCCCCCCAACACATCTGCAGAATTCATCCATCTTGCATAACTGACACTTGGTACACTCAATCCTTCCTCATTAAATAACCTAAGAAATCTTCCTCCAGTTCTGCTACTTACTAGCTGGGCAAGTTACTAAACTCTCCAAGCATAGAGACAAAAATATTTAAATGGTTTAAAATATTTTAAGAACTTCTATCCATTTTGGTACTCACAATGACTTTAGAACAGGGGTCCCCAATCTCCAGGCCAAGGACTTGTAGCAGTCAGCCGGTTAGGAACCAGGCCACACAGTAGGAAGTGAGCGCAGGGTGAGCAAACCAATCTTCATCTGTATTTGCAGCCGCTCCTCAGCACTAGCATCACCACCTCAGTTCCATCTCAGATCATCAGGCATTAGATTCTCATAAGAACCCCAATCCCCTGTGCCAAAAGGGTTGAGGACCACTGCTTTAAAAGGAAGGAATAAGAAGACTTATCTTCTCAGTCCAAATGGGTAAAGACATGGCCACCTAGAGAAGTTGAGTGACTTACTCATCGAGTCGACCAGTGACAAAACTAAAGCTCTGATTTCTGGAGGCCTAGTCCCTCTCTTGTCAAACACTCCATCTGACACACAGAGAGGCTGTTTTTCTGCCCTGATGATTAGGACGGCATTAGAGAGCAATATATCTGAATGGTTCAGAGAAGCAGTCATTTAATCATTAACTCAAGAAGATTATGCAGCACTTCCACACAAGGCCTCACTCACTTTTCTAATTAAGAGAGTTTATATTTCTAAAATTTTTTGAATATAATAGGATCTTGATGGAATTAAACTCTAAGGAGCACGATATTTAAAAAAAGTGTTTGTGACAGGTGTGGGATGACAGAAGAAAAATTAAATTAGTAACACTGGCAACATCAGAAAACCAAATGAACATTCACACTCCTAAGAAAGGAGGGGTATCATATACACATACAACTAATTAATATGTACATTCTTTTTCACTTATAAATGGAATATCATGGAAGACCAGGTAAGTACAAGCTACCTGCTGTTAAACACTGTTTGCAAGCACATGGCAGTAATGGGTTAATGGCTTGGGTTCACAGCCCCAGTAATGAAGGTGCAAGCTCATTAAAACTGGCATCGGTATTGACAGCACAGAGGCGTATACTAAGGTGTTATCAATCGAAGGTGCAAAATGAGATCAGCTTTTAAATTGTTTTTCAGCAACTCCCATAAAAACAAGGAGAAAAGAGCTTCATGTCATATGCTTCACGCTGGAGATTTCTTGTGTAAAAATGAAGCAGAGAAATTTCTGTGAAAGTCGACACCATTCTCTAGGTACTGTCTTAGACCAATCTGCCAGTGGTTTCCTAAACCACTGAACTTTTAAAATTGTGGTTTAAACCATACCTTCATGTTGACTTGAAGATAAAATGATAAAATTTTTATTATTTTAATGTGATTGTTTCTAATCTCATACTATATTAATCCCATTAAAGTGTCCTTATCACATGATCACCCAACCTCTCTAGAATATAAACAGGAAAGGAGAACTCACTAGTTTCTATCCTGGTCTCACCAAAAGTTGGAAAACTATAGTTGCCAGATATGACTTATTGCAGCTGAGCAGACATACATCCCTTGCATATATTCTTAATAATAACTATATCATTCAGTATTAGCGCAATTCCAGAAACTAGCTATGGTCAGAACAGAATGCTCCCATTGACTACATCCCTAAAATTGCTCTATTTCTTCTCTCTGCTTCAATTAAATTTACACCTTTAGCTTTTCCAACCATTAGTATTCAACACCTGAATTGGTATCCTTGGATAAAACAAGATTCATAAGATGTTGGCAATCATCCATAAATTGGTAATAATTACTTGAAGGTTCAAAATACAATTCTTTCCACTTTTTGTTTAATGGACAGTATTCCATAAAAAATTTGTATAAAAGATGCCATAACCAGACTATCCCCTTCTCATACTTTCTATTCTGCCCAAAACACTCAATTTTCATTTGAAACAAGGCATAACTAATATCTTAACTCATAAATAGATACGTAGGACACAAAATGCATTGTCGTTAGTGATGATTAAAAAAAAAAACAAATGTTTACATCTTATTTAACAGCATAAATTGGATATTCAGTTTACCTAATGTCATTTAGCAAGTCTATTAGAACTTGAAAAAGAGTAGAATCAAGTTTTGAAAGTAATAGCAGAAAACTGTAAAATATTAATATTAATTATTCTATTACTCCAATAAAATTCCCACTAGAACCAGCTTATAGCACTCAAGCCATATTGTCATTTGCTTTAAGGCCTATTCTACAACACCTGGATTTGAATAATTCCAAAATAAGAAAACCAGAGAGCTCTCTTGTGTCATTCAGTCAAACACTCTAATCATGTAGAGGAAGGATCTGAGGTTCAGTAAGGTAATGAGAGTTTTCCCAAGGTGAATATTTAACTATTAAGACAGAACTCCTGAATCCAGTATAGTACTCTGTTTTCCATTTCACATGAAGTTTTAAATTCCAGTTTCTGTGCATCTTATTTCAGAGTTCTTGTATAAACTGGTTAGAGAAGTTTCACTTTTACCTACATTAAATATATAGCATATACTTAATCTTATATCTAAAAATAATTAATGTCTCCTCGTGTTATTTGTCTTTCTCTTAATATTTTTTTCCTTAAGATATTTGTTTACAGTTACTATACTCATCATTATCTGAAAGAAACAGTAGAACACGTGAACTTAAATTTTAATTTTGCCACCTCCAGCTGTGTGGCCTTCAACAAGTCACCTACTTGTTTTAAACCTCAGAATCTTCATTTATAAAATGAACACATTATTACTTAGAGAACTATAAACATTAGATATAATAATTAATTAAAAATGCAAAGCATGGTTCCTGGCTACTATAAGATGCTCCCCAAATAACTTTTATTAGTCGCATTAATAATGAACTGATAAAGATAGGTATTATAACTTCATTTTTTTTTTTGCATCTCTATAGTATTATATGAAAATAGTATTTAATTCTCATTAGGAACAAAACTAATGGTACATATAGAAAAGAAGAAGAATGAGATCTGCTAAATCTATTGTGTGTGCCTCTATGTACACATGAAACCAACCACTATGAATAGAATGGAAAATTTTGATTGACTCAATGCTTGTGCATGAAATGACATACCAAAGAATCTCAGCCATTTAATGATAAACAATATTATCTCTAACAATTCTTCTACTAAAGGCTTTCGAAAATGTACCTACATGCTTAGTACTTGTTTATTCAATGTAAAAATTTATAATAGTTGATTGTGTGCTATCTAAAGATCTCAATGGCCCATTTAAACTGATTGCATTACAGAGCCCTTAAGAAACACACATAGACATAAACACACACATGTGAACACACAGAAAACATAATGTAAGCAAGTTATATTAAAAGCTTAATATGTAAATGTAGTTTATTATTGTTAGCTATACCATCTTTTTTTAGTTACAATCAATGATAAAAAATAATTACATTTTCTTGAAATCACCTAAGCATTCTAGTCAAATTCAAACAGTCTAATATGAGTAAAAGGAAATCTTCCCTTACCATTATCTGTCTTTTCATTAATATTTTTTTCTTTAAACCATAGTTATGTTTTTTATTAATTTATAAATATTGTTAAATGTTAGTTTGATGACGACATAAAAAATTCACTTTAGACAGTGTCTCTAACTCTAATATATCCTACTTAACATTGAACATGAAAATCCTGGATTCTAGCCAGAGCTAATTACTGACTTTAGATTGAGAAAAAGTGAAGAAAACCTCTTTGTATCTCAACTTACTCATCCATAATACAAAATTAATGCTCACCCTGCCTCCAAAACAAGATTTTTCAAAGGAATGCAAATAAATAGCACACGTCAAAAAGTAAATGTAAATTCTGACATATTATAAACATATAAAGTAAAATTCTTATTACTAACATTCTCCCATTTTAATTCTAAGAAAAATAAAATATCTGATAATCATCAAAGCAAATTCAAAATCTTCAGTTTCAAAATTATGATCTAATGAAAGGGTGAATCTTCTGAAAGAAATTAAGTATAATAAGTACAGTAAAATAATCAAGCATTAATATTCTAATTATATGCCAAAACTGAGTTGATCAACTTCTTTGCCATTAATTTTACATAAGCACACGCACACACATTCACACACACACAGCATTTTTCTTAGTTAATCTTACATGCCACGCTAATTCCTATGACTGCTGTAATACATCTTTGTTCTCCCAAGCAATGTCCTCTTTCTTCCCTAGGCTCCTCTGCCATCTATGTTAAGACTGAAGATCTCTTCCAGAGAGACTACTCCAATGAACTCAAACTAGTCTCTTACAGTTCTAACATATTTTTAAAAAATAATAACTCAGAAATTTATTACCCAATTGTTGTCTAATTGTTTCAGGTCTGTTATTTGCATCTAGTTTCTAAATTCTCTGAGTACTGTAATTATATTTTATTTCCTTTAACCACTTTAGTGGTTTGTGTATATATTAGCCACAACTTTTAACATATGTAGATAAAAACTGTCAGATAAAGTAGAGGCAACAGAATAAAAAGGGGTTCAAAAAACAAAATGTGCTCTGTGTGTCCTTGATCATGGCGAAGAGAGAGGTGTGAGACATGGAGATGTGTCTTGGATTCTAGGGAAAAGAAAGTTAATCAAACCTTATCATAATCTTGATTAAATATTTCTTATACCTCTACTTATCTCTACTTCCTGCCCTCATCATAAACTTTTCATTACTAATTGCATTCCTTAACCCATAAATATGAGTAATGGAGAAAGAAACTTTATATTTATAATTTCCTTGAGCAAAAGGACTATATATATTCGTCTTTATATTCTCATATTTTTTGCAATGCTCAATAAATACCTATTAAATGAATAAAAGGATGTATGGATAAATAGGTCCAAAGATAAATGTCAATGTCAAGTGTCTTTTAATCTACATTTGTGTTAACAAACCCAGTACCTGGGCCAACAAAGACAAGAAAAACCGTAACTGTGTAGAATTCACTATGGCTGTGAGAACACCATTTATTTTATTGCATACCTTTCAAATTGTAACAGATCCCACTTAGAATATACAAAACCCTGAGCAGGGCATATAGTTGGAACTCAGTAATGCTTGTTGATGAACGCTAAGCATAACTGTTTAATCTCTCACTTAGACTATTTTTCCTTTTTTAAAAAATCAAACTATAGTTTTCTATTTCAAAATGTAGGCTGTGGCATAAAAGTTTAGCTCTCTTAATCTATAGTTTGTTTTATATTTCCAACCCACTTTAAATACTTTAATGTAATCATTATATTTCTAAAACATAGACATATTATTTTCCTTAAAACTTTTTTTTTCCTGAAATGTTAACAGTGGTTTTATGCATACTTTTCCCTACTCTCTCTGATATTTAGTATGAATGTTGTCATTTTAAGACAAGCTGCAATTTTAAAATAATTTCCTTAAAGAAAACTATTTAGATTCAAATTTCAAACAAAAGTTTGAATATTTGCAGTTAATATGTAAGATTTCTAGAGTATGATTTTAAGTACTTTTAATATAGATTAAACTTAATTTCAACTTTAGCAAAAGCACAATGTAACATGTAAATCGTGTAACAATAAAAACTGTGGTGTTTTTTTTTTTGGTAATTTGGAGAAAGTAAACATGCTTTAATGGCATGCTTTTGTAAGCACTTCTTTAATTTTGGCAGAAAATGATTCACTCTTGATAGTAAGATACTTTGACATACATTTTTTAAAAAAAGGTCAGCCATAATAACAATTAATTATATTCTTAACATCATTTTCAAATCTCTAAGCTATGAATCAGGAACTAGGGATGTCATAATTTCAACAGCTCTCTATGTACTCACATTACTGGAGAAAAAAATAAAACATAGTTAACTAAAGGGAATAATCTGTCTCAACTCCTTAGAGAACAGGTTGTAAAATTTCTAAGACCCCTTACACCTTAACAAATCACATTGCTTCTCACAGAATAGTCTCATTCTCCCAGAGTCAGTAGTAATTCTACACTTTTCTCTGTCCCTCTCTCTCCTGTTAATCTTTGGACAAAAAGAGCATATTCCGTCATGCCAACAGTGGTACAAAGAATGGGGGAAGGATTTTTTTAAGAGCTACTGTAGAAAAAATTAAAAACAACTCATTATTCTATCAGAAAATTATTTAATATGTTGGCATAATTCTGTTTTTGGGCATCTACGAGTGTGTACATGCATGTTATTATTGTGAAAATATTGTGCATATGAATTTGTATTCTACTATTTTCACTTAACATTTTATTCCAAGCATGTTCTAATGTCATTAATTTTATTCAAAGACCAGTTTTAGTGGTGGTATTATATGTTGTTAAATAGATGTAAAATAATTTATCTACCCACATACCTACTTTTCTGTGTTTAGTATCTATTCAATAGTTTCTCCTTATAAATTCTGTTGCAATAAAAATATAAATTATCTTCAAAAGCCTCATAGTCATTAATTCAATTCTACCTTAGTTAAATATCAGCTTGGTTGATGGTTATCAAAAATAAAAATTTTGAAAAAGAAAATAAAAAATTAGAGTTAAAATTCTGATTCAGACTAATGAGAAAGTGATAATGCTATCAGAGTCCACCAGCTCCCTGTGTGCAAATAAATCCAACAGTTTCTGCAACACATTCTAATTAAATTAATGGACAAAAATCCTACCATAAAAAGTAGTACCAAACAAATGAACAAAAAAATAACAAACTAGATTTATTTGATTCCCCTAATAATGAGTGCCCCTAATTATTGTAAATATTAATATCATTTACAATAAGTTGTTTTATTACTCACGAAGATTGCACCAATTCTGTTCGATATTCTAGATATAATTCATCAGGATGACACTGCCAGGGGCATTTATAAAAAATATATCAAGTGTCCAGAGCATCTCTAAAAGCAATTATAAGGACCCCTATCATTTGAATATTGTAAGTCTCTGGAATTTTGCTTTATTTATAAATCTTTTCTTGTTCTTACCATTTTTTCTTTTGCTTTTTACATACATTTGCTCATTTAATTATCACTATGCTTCTACCTATAGAAACAATTACTCCCAGTTTAGATGAAAAAACCAAACCTCAGAAGGCTTAAAAAAAATGCTGAAAGGCCCTGGCTTGCTTCATTTTATTGACTTTCTTATTTCAATATGTTATACTGTCACACACCATTTAAAGATAACAGGTTTAAATATCTATGTTGGACTATCATGTGGGAGATGAGTTCAATTAGCTCCAGCAGGAGTCGAATAAGAACACAATTAAGTTCAGAGGCTCAAACATTATTACTCATTTCAGCTAGCCATTTTTCAAAAAAAGAGTTAAGCAGCTCACATGCTGGATGGACATTTAGGAAAGGCAAGTTTGTAGAGATCCGAAAAATACCTATGAACACTATGAGAAAAAGAACTGAAATGAACTCTCCAATGATTGTGGATCACTTGGACCTACTTTTACATATCAAAGAAATGTCATAGCTTATCTCATTATGCTAACTAAACTATTTATCGAGCACTTCTTGAGTCCAGGCAAGGTGCAGATTGCTGGGGTAACACAAATGTGAACATGATACAAGTCCTATTTCTCAAAGTTTACTGTCTTTTAGAGCACTGTTACTCTAAGGGTGATGTCAATGACTATAGCAATTTGGGAAGTGTTGGCCACTGGTACACAGTGGGATAGGTTTAATTGAGAATAAGAATTTAGAAATGTCATAGTACTTTGACATTGCTACAAGATCCAAATACATAACAGACTACTGTCACTGAGCAAGTGAACTAGTGGATGAAACAGTGACAGACTAGCTATACACAGTATAAACTCATTACATGATGTTATAACGTAACATTAGTTTGCCCATTGCAACCGGATATACTTAAAATCCAGAATCTAATTTTTGATCAAAAGATAATTTAAATGATCTATACTCTACAGGATATATTTTAAAATTGGCTAAAGAGTTGAAGATAAAGAGTTGAAGATAAATTTGAAAATACAGTATCTCTTGACTCATTTTATATTAAAGCTTAAAACGAACATCCTGAGATTACTAAAATTGCTTTACAATCTCTTCTTCTATTACTATCATCCTTATTTTGAAAACTGATTTCTTCTCTACCAGGAGTATTATTAAAATAAAAAACAGAATCAGTCAAGATATGTATTATCCACTATGAGTAGTGCTATCATCAATCTAACCTAGATTAATTAACAAGTAGGAAGAAAGCTCACTTTTTACATCAAAACCTTTAAATATGGATATGCCAGTTCTTGCTCAAAATCTGAGAATAGGTATTTAATGTGAATCGCTATATCTCTCAATATTTGTTTAATTTTTATTTAGGAAAAATATGAGTATAAAAACAATCCCATTTAATTGTCTATCTACATTCTCTCAAAGTCATATATAAAATTCCTTTATTTTATTTCAATATTTTCCCCTTATTATATTTTTGAAATATAATTTTTGATCTATTGAATATCATAATATAAAATGTGGGGTTGTATTTGGTTGTATTTTTATTATATTTTTTAAAACTATTGATGCATGCCAAATTGGAAATAAAAACAAATGAATTACATTTAAAATAGTGTTTCACGATAGTTTTCACAATAGTTTTAGAAGCACTCTATTAGAAGAAATTAGACATGGTATTATAATTGAGGCAGGAATTTCTATATGGGAGAATCAAACTCTAGAGAAAGGTGATGTTGCTCACAGCTGGCAGGGAAATAAAATAGTCATTGGCTTTGTACCTGAGCATTAGGTTCCAAGTGGAATAAAATTTGGGCTTTCATATTGGAGAAGGAATTCCAGATAGAGAAAATAATGGCAAATTCAAAGATACAAGCAAGCTTTGGAACTTATGAGGAATATCAAGTAGTGTAATGTAGATGAAACATAATGTGAAGTAAAATTGTAGAAAAGAGGCTAAGCTTGATTCTGAGAGGCTTGGAATACAGAGGGAGGAGTTAGAATTTATTCACTTGGCAAAGGGGTTCCACTGATTTTTTTTGAGAAGCACATTAAAAGTTTCTAGCTGGGACTTAGAAAGTTGTATTTGATAAGAGACTGCTGAAGGGATTGAAGACCTATGAGACTAAAATTGGAGAGAGCAATTTTTTTTTCTTAATTAGTTATAAAAATCAAATGAACATAGACATTTGTTTAAGAAATTTTAGGGAAAAAAAGAAATAGGCAAAAAGAAAAAAATCAGGTCAAAATCCAATCATCTGGAAACATTGGTACACAATACATCAGTGTGACATCACACACTACCCACACTTTTGAAGACACCTTAGTTCACTTTTCATATCATGAACATGTCAATAAATATGCTTATACATCTTTGTTTTTGTGACTACATAATTACTACTATATGCATGTACTTGGAGAGATAAAGACATTATTTCAGTATTCAAGACGAAAGTATTAATAGCAATGAGCTCTGTGACAAAGAGATGCCAACAAGGTAGCTAATGTGTTAGAAAATAAGAATGGCATCTCAGAGTGAATCAGTTAAAGAGGTCAGATTTTATACTTAAACACAGGGACTAAAGCAGGCTTCACCTTTTATCAGCTGTGTCTCTGGATAAGTATTTTGCTTAAGCTTCAGTTTTCTAGGGTTAATAATTTTAATTTTATACACTATCATATGAATTAGGTGTATAAAGCATCTAGCATAAGGCCTAACATAGAAGGCACATCATTAATGTTAGTTCTTTCTTTGATGGTCAACTGACCATTGAATGTATGTGGGGAAATGAATAATGTTTTAAGGTTAAATGTAAATATTTAATTGACATTTTGAAATAATTGTAAAGTCACATGCACATGAAAGAAATACAGAGATATCACATGTAAGATGAATCATTTTAAAGAAGAGGAGTTTCTAGATATCATGGTGATATAACCAGAAAGAAAATGCTATAAAAACGGAGATTCGATCTTATGAGCAGATATGCAGGAAGGCAGTTGTTAAGCTAACTATGAACAAGAGTGCCCATCCAAGACCATGATGATATCAACAGATATATTATTTGAGAACCAACATATTGAATGGCATTGCTGCACTACAACCTACCTATAGTGACCTCCAAGAACTAAATGAAGCTTCCAAGTAAACTTAGCTTAGTCTCCTTCGAGAGGCTTATATATTAAGAAAACCTGGTGATACAGCTCATGAAAATAAATAAAAAGCTCACATTTTATATTTAGATACAATCTGAGTAAGGAGGCCAACATTACACATTCTATTCATATAGTTTCCACTGTATTTCCTGGTTATGCGAGGAATATGTAAATAGGCCAAGTATCTAGTGATTGCCAGGAAAGTGATCTGGTTCAGATAAAAGAAATGAATGAGCACAAATCTATATCTCCACTGGAATAAGAGCCCAGTGCACACAATCTACTGACAGTGAGTCAATTGCATAGATGGTCTTTATAAAGACTGCATGCCTCTGAGAGTTTAGATTCTGTTTAATCTTGTTTAAAAGGTTGTTTTTATGTCAAATTCTTTTATAAATATTATAGATCCTAGGTCTCACCTAGAATATAATAAAAACACTGCAGCTTTATCCTAGGATATTTTCTTTACTAATGCTTAATAAAGAAATTACTAAAAAAAAAAAAAAAAGATTAAAATGATTAACTCCAAATATATTTTTTTCAGTAATTTGTGGAGTGTTAGAGTAGAATGTGTGTCTTACATATTGAAATGGCTTAATTTATCATGCAGTTCACTAGTTAAATATCCATCAAATCCTTTGGCATTACAATATCAAAGTGTCAGTTATACACAGAAGTAAATGTCGCTTTAAATAATCCAAGCCAACTGAGAAGGAAGGTGAGGTCCATGCTCTATTCTTGCTTTCCAAGGTCAGAAAACACAAATTTCTATAGTATGGACAAAATCACGGTGACTAAAACAGAATATTATTCAGCATTTCAAATCTAATGACTCACATTTTTTCATAATTTTTTTAAAAAATTATAGTTAACATTAAATAATACTTTATATTAGTTTCAGGTATACAGCATAGTGGTTAGACATTTATAAAATTTATGAACTGATCCCCCCCGAAAATCTAGTACTCACCTGGCACTGTATATACTTATTAATATATTATTGACCAAATTCC
>NW_006442484.1:10330469-10380737 GCF_000325575.1 Pteropus alecto
ACTGTACTCCATATCCCTATGACTATTTTATAACTATCAATTTGTACTTCTTTCTTAACCCCTTCACTTTTTTTACCCTTATCTCAACCTCTGTCCCATCTGGTAACTATCAGTTTGTTCTCTGTATCTATGACTCTATTTCTGTTTCTTGTTTGTTTGTTTGTTTATCTTGTTCTTAAATTCCACATATATGTGAAATCATATTTTATTTGTCTCTCACTGTTTGACTTATTTCACTTAGCATAATAGCCTATAGGCCCATCCATGTTGTTGCAAAAGTTAAAATGTCACTTTTTATAGCCAAGTAATATTTCATTATAGAGACGTAACACATCTTTAGCCAATCATCTATTGGTAGTAGCTACTTAGGCTGCTTCTATTGGCTATCATAAATAGCAATCAGGTGAACATAGGGGTGCGTATGTCTTCTTAAATTTGTAGTTTTGGATTCATTCCTATAAATATCCCAAAGTAGAATTGCTAGCTGATAAAGCAGGTCTATTTTTCTCCCATTCAATTGTTTTTTTTTTTTCTTTTGTTGATGATTTTGTTCACTGTGCAGAAAGTTTTAGTTTGAAGTAATCCCATTTGCTTATTTTTTCTTTTGTTCCCCTTGCCTAAGGAGATGCATCAGAAAAAATATATTACTAAAAGCAATGTCAGAGAGTTTACTGCCCATGCTTTCTTTTAGGAGTTTTACAGTTCCGGGTTTTACATTTAAGTCATACCATGGTATCAGAGAAGACACTTGATATGATTTTAACCTTTTAAAATTTATTGAGATTTGTTTTGTGGCCTAAGATGTGGCCCATCTTGGAAAATAATCAATGTGCACTTGAGAAGAATGTATATATTTTTGTTTTAAATGGCATGCTCTAAAAATATCAAATCAATCTAGTCTAATGTGGCATTTAAGTCTGCTAAACAGCAGACTTAATCTGTTTGAAAGGTCTGTGCATTTATGTCAATGGAGTGTTAAAGCTCCCTACTATGATGTATTACCACCAATCTCTCCTTTTTATCAGTCAATATTTGCTTTATATATTTAGGTGTGTCTATGTTGAATAGATAGATCTTTACTAGAGTTATATCCTCTTGTTGACTTGATTTCTTTATCATTATATAACGTCCTTCTTTGCCTCTTATAGCCTTTGTTTAAAGTCTATTTTGTCTGATATAAGTATTGCTACTCCAACTTTTTTTCCATTTGTATGAAATATATTTTTTCCTTCTCTTTATTTTCAGTCTACGTGTGTCTTTCAACCTGAAGTAGGTCTCTTGTAGACAGCATATATATGGGTCTTGTTTTTCTATTCATTCAGCTACCCTGGTTTTTGATTGGAGCAACTGATCTCTTTAAATTTAAAGTGATTATTGATAGGTGCATAGTTATTGTCATTTTATTATTCATATTTATGTTCTTTATTTTTCCTCTTCTTCTTCTTAAAGAAGTCCCTTTAACATTTCTTATAATACTGTTTTGGTGGTGATGAATTCCTTTAGCTTTTGCTTTTCTGGGAAGCTCTTTATTTCTCCTTCAATTTTAAGTAGCCTTACTGGATAGAGTAGTCTTAATCATAGGTCCTCGATTTTCATCTCTTTGAATACTCCCTTCTGGACTCCAAAGTTTCTGTTGATAAGTCAGCTGATAGTTTTATGGGTGCTCCCTTGTAAGCAACTAGTTATCTTTCTCTTGCTGTTTTTAGAATTCGCTTTGTCTTTAACCTTCGCCATTTTAATTATGACATGTCTCAGTGTGAGTCTCTTTAGGTTCATCTTGTTTGAATTCTCTGCACTTCCTAATCTTGCATGTCTATTTCCTTCACCAGGTTAGGCAAGTTTTTAGTCATTATTTCTTCAAATATGTTCTTGATCTCTTCTTTGTCTCTTCTCTTCCTGGTACTGCTAAGATGTGAATGTTGTCACTCTTGATGTTGTCTCAGAAGTACCTTAATCTTCATTTTTTAATTCTTTTTTTTTTCTTTTTGTTGTTCTGATTACATGTTTTCTGCTATCTTGTCTTCCAAATCACTGATTCATTCTTTTGCTTCATAAAATCTGATGTTGATTTTTTCTAGCATATTTTTTTTTCATTTTAATTGTTGTATTCTTTGTTTCTAACTGGTTCTTTTCTTGATGGTTTCTATGTCTTATTTTATGTTTGCTATCTATTTGTTAAAGTTCCTAGTGAGTTACCTGAGCATCCTTAAAATCAGTATTTTGAATTCTGTCTCTGGTAGGTTGCTTGTCTCCATTTCATTTAGTCATTTTTCTGGAATTTTCTCCTGTTTTTCTTTTGGGATATATTTCTTTGTGTCCTCACTGTGGCTGCCTTTCTCTGTTTCTATGTATTAGGTAGATCTCTTACGTCTCTGTCTCTGCTGGATTGCTTTATGTGGCAGATATCTTGCATGGCACAGTGATGCAGTCTCCCTGATCATTTGTGACATGTGTTTCAGGATTGTCCCTTGTATGGGTTGTGTGTTCCCTCCTGTTGTAGTTGAGCTTTGATTGCTTTGGCAGATCAGAGGGTGGGAATGACTTTCAGGCTGAATGACCATGAGGATTGGCCACATCCACAGCATATGAGATACTGTGAGTGGTTGACTCCACAGAGAATTCGCCCCAATGGGTTCCCATGTCTGTTGAGACCACCCTTTGGTATGCTGCTTGTGGGGCTAATTGGGTAGTGTTCTGTTGTGGTCTGAAGCTAGCCTCCAGGTATGTTGGTTCTGGTGCCTCTTGGGAAAGGCTCCCATGCAGGCCAAGGTCAGCCACTGCCTATGACCAGTCTGGGGCTACCTAGTAGGAACTACAAAGCTATCTGTGGTTGGTTGCTGCCTGTGCTAGACATGTGAAGGTGGCCACACTAAGAACCAAAGCCAACTGCCATCAATACTTGGCCTGGAGCAGCTTAGCGAAAGGCCCAGACCACCCCAAGGCCTGAAGGCACCTGCTGGTTGCCTGTGAGGCTCAGCCACTAAGAGAGCCTCAGTTGGTACTGAGGCAGGGTTGGGTGGGACAAGGTCCCAGGTTATTATCAAGGTGAGGTGAATGTTCACCATGTTAATACAGATTCAGGATTGGTAGCAGTGCTGAGCTTGGGGCCCCTCACAAAAGTCCCAGAGAACATGGTGGCTAGCCGCTGCCTGCCTTGGGCCCCAAATCCCCAAGAGTTGTCTAAGAAAGATTTCAGCATGGGTTGGGGCAGGTTACCCACCACTGAAAATGCCTCCAGTGGTGTTTCATGAGTTGGATGTGGCAAGGTCCCAGGGAGTCACCAGGGTGGTGTGAGCAGAGTTCACCAAGCCAGTGCAGGTTCAGATTTGGCCATGTTGGGGAGGGCTCGACACAGAAAAGATGATGCCCACCTGCAGGCTGCACAGGACAAGTGCTCAACACAGGGATAACAGAGGCTGACCTCCTAGCCCTCACTCTGAAGCCACACAATTCCGTATTTCCCTGTATGACCTTGGCACCTCCTAAGGTGTGGTCCCTCCACTGGAGCCCACGATGAGTGCCTGCAAGTGAGTGAGTCTGTATGTAAGCCCTTTAACAAGACATCTGTATTTCCAGCAGCCTTCCATCTCACCTGGACAGACTGAATCCTTGGTCATTTTCACAGCCAGATGTTGTAGAGATTCCTCTTCCCAGTACTGGGACTCTGGGCTAGGGATCCTAGTATGGGAGTGGAACCCCTCACTCCTCAGGGGGGGACCTCCACCGCCAAGATATCTCTCCCAATGCTCGACCATTACATGTGGGTATGGGGCCAGCTCATTTCTTGGCTCTGCCCCTCCCACTAGTCTCAACAGGGCCTCTTTTTTATATCTTTAGTTATAAAAATTATGTTCAGCTAGTCTTCAGATGGTTCTCCAGGTTGATTGTTCTACAATTTAGTTGTATTTTAACGTGGTCATGGGAGGCAGTGAGTATAGTGTTTACTTACCTCAATCTTCTTGCAATGAAACTCACATTTTTTTTTATTTTGTCATCTCCAATAGAAAAATACTTGCTAGCAAGTAAAAAGATGAATTACAAAATTACTATAGTACATTAGGAGAATGATTTGTGAGAGATCTGTGTATTAGGAAAATGTTTGGTAATGATACATCTCTTTTACTGGCCTTCTTTAATCACACCACTCATCTGAAATAATTATAATGTACATCTAAAATAATCATAGAGCAAAAGCAAGAATATGGAAAGTCCCAAATTCATGAACAAATCAAAATGAAAATATAAAAATAAATTAATAAAATTGCTATCTTGCTTTTTCTATCTATACCATCACCATGATAGACACTCATCTTCAAACTTATTTGAACTGAAATTTGAATTTATGTAAAAAATAACACAGAACTTCAATTAAATCCCTATATTCGTCTACTCAAAAAACAAATCTTGAGTGCCTGCTGATCTCCAGGAATTGTAACAGTGCTAAGTAAACAGTATGATTTGGCCCCTGCCTTCACGAATTAAGTTACTTTCTTTTTATAGCTTCCATAAATTACCATTTAATTTGCAGGCATAAAAGCACTTAATTAGAATATTAGAGAAAAAAAGAATGGACTATAAGTGAGATAATCATTATTAGGTAAAAAGGAAAGCTCCTTTTATTTATCATCAAGTATTCTACCCTAGGCCTTGAAAACAAGCAAAGATATTATGTCTAAATAAATTGAAAGACAAGGATTAACAACTATCTGACCACAGTGATTAGTATGGTCAGGCCAATTGGAATATTTAAGAAATAAAAGCCTGACTTTCTTTTCATGAACACATTTCTTCTGATTAAATTACCCAATCACTCCCCCTATTACCTTCCATTAAGCAAACCAAAGTCCATGGAGCCACATGGCGGTTCTATTTTTGGTTGCTTCTTTTTAAATCTAAAGGTGCTTTTAAATTCTTTCAAAATAATAAAATCAGAAAAAAATCTAAGGAAAGCTGAGGTGGTTTCTTTTCCAGAGCAGAAAAAGGCATGTCATTTTTAAGTCCTTTCAACTTTTCCAAGAGTTTCCAGGAGATTCGGATTAAAAAGAAAACCACCAAGAAAGAAAAAAAAAAAAAAAAAACTAATTTGGTTGCCAAAGTTGAAGCATTTACATATAGCTCTCAAATCTAAACTTTATACCAATGAGAATAATCCAGAGAAATGCTAGAGATGTACCAAAGTCATGTAACTCATAGTGATCATAAGGGAACTGCCAATATTTAAAAATTGATCTAATGTTTTGAGGATGTTTCTACTGATGACCTATCTTAGGAAGTGGTTTTCTCCCACATGAGCCAAAGTATTAATTTCTAATTAAATGGTATATGTAACATTTGAAGAATAATGTCAATTAAAATGTTAACTACAGGTACAATTATTTAATTTAATTACCAGAATTCAAAATAAATAAAACATATAAAAAGATATACACATACCATTGATCCATCGAGCTTCTGGATCATGAAGCACAAAATCTTTCCTGAAGAGGTCTTCTAAAGACAATCTGGTTTCTGATGAATTTGTGAGTTCATCTAAAACAAAATAATTTTAGATTAGACACTTACTTTATGTTCATTTTTAAAATTAATGAGTCATAAAATCTGGAATATTTAACTTCAAAATATGTTAATTAAATGACATAACGTGACCATTTTAACATGATTTTTGGCATTTGAAATTTGCCTTTCATGACATTTTTCAATAAATTAAATAATTTTTATTAAAATTGTCTTGATTTAGTACAAATTTAATAGATCAATCCTTTGTTATGTAGTGATATACAATATGAAAGCAGTTAAGAATCCCATGTGCATTGTGCCCCATAGGGCACATTATTCACTGTTTACTCATGATCTAGACCATTACTTTCTAAAATCATTTTGACATATTCTCTTTAATGATAAATTTACAGTGCTGTTGTAAATACCGAATATGAGAGAGTTGAGGGCCCTGGATATATTTGATAAAGAAAACTTCCCAACTCAGAAGGAAGATCACTGAATAAACAGAATAGATACCAAACCCCAACAATTATCACCAAATACTAAGTGGATTTAAGAGTTAAATATAAAAATTCAAATAATGCGATGCCAGAATATGAATGAAAATCACATATTTATATTAGCTTCTGACATATAAACTAGCTGTATTACCCTTTTAAATTCCAAAATCTAAAACATGTAAGGACAACACAGTTTAAGTACCAAAATTAGGCATAGTAAACACACTTTTATATGCAAGAGTCTATAGACAAGTAAGCAACATTCCGTTTTCAATGCAAAATAATAGCATTATTTATTGTATAACATCATCTTTTGACCTTTTGACTCTCACCTTCACTCTGATTGAAAACAAAATGTCGAAGTTATATTCTAACCTCATTAGATACTGTTTTTTAAAAATTCAAAACTTATAACAAGAGTTTTGTTTCTTCCAGCTGAAAAGCTGGGGCAAAGAATCAATAACTTCAAATGCAATTTTCTTTAACATGATCAACAGTGTATTTGACTTACAAAATAACTGCTAAGGATCAACTGAAAAAATATTACTAGTGGAAATAGTGAGAATTGCTTCATCCCAAACCTAGCATAAAACACTTAGATTATACATATGGATTTACAAAATAAAATGTTCCACTTGCTAGTCCGACACACCAAAATCTGAACTTCTTTATTCATTTAAAAAATACTGGAACTTGCAATTTTCAAAGTATTATATGAAGTATTGTAAGATGCTAGAGACATATCTACATCCCTGTCTTTACGAGTTCATATTTGCAAAACAAGAAAGAATATGATAGATGTCAGAATAAGTATACAGAGTACTATGTGAGTTCAAAGAAAAGAAAGAAAAATATATTGCAAAGGCAATTTATAAAGGCCTTGCTTTAAAGTAAAATGACCAATTCTCATGCATTGCTGTTGGGAATAAAAATATTAGATATGTAGGAAGACAGTGCGGCAGTTTTTACAAAACTAAACATATTTGGTAATTACCAAGGAATTGCACTCCTTGGTACTTACCCAAGTGAGTTGAAAATGTATGGTCACACAAAAATCCACACACAGATATTTGTAGCAGATTTATTCATAATTGCCAAAATTTGGAGGCAACTAGGATGTCCTCCAATAAGTGAATAAACTATGGTACCTCTATATAATACAATATTATGCAGTGATAAAAAAATGAGTTATCAACCATGAAAAGCCATGGAGAAACCTTAAATGCATATTACTGAGTAAAAGAAGCCAATTTGAAAAGGCTATGCACTTTATGACTCCAACTATAGGACAATCTGAAAAAAGCAAAGTACTGAGACATAAAAATTATCAGTGGTTGTAACAGTGAATACATGTCATGATACATTTGTCCAAACCTATAGAATATACAATAGCAAGAGTGAACCCTCACGTAAGGTATGGACCTTGGGAGATAATGATGTATCAACGTAGATTCATCAGTTATAACAAACATATCACTTTTGGTGTGGGATGTTGATAATGCAGATGGTCTTGCCTTGTGTGAAAGCAAGGGGTACCTTCAGCTCAATTTTTTGTGAATCTAAAACTTTTCTAGAAAATAAAGTCTATTAAATGTTTAAAAAGTTAAATGACCTGGGCCTTACAGGTTCCAAACTTCAGAGAAAGGAATAGCAGGGACAAGAGAAGAAACATTTTAGATAAAATCGTAATTTTTGTTTGACAAATCAAAAGAAGTCTTGGTTCTAGAATTCCTTTTCTGTCATAGGAGTTTGGGATTTTAATGAAGTGACCTAATTTTGCTAAGGTTTCAGAAATATACTAATTCTATGAGATATCTCAATAAGAGCAGATTTTGGTATAGATAAGTTTCAATTTTATAAATTTTCCAAGATATATAAAATACATTATCATTTTAACTAATTCAGCTTCTTCAATTCTCAGAGAATTATATTTCACCATTTCTATCTAAAATACATTTATTTGACCCAATGAAATTTATATATGTAAAGTGGGAGTAGGAGTCCAACTTTATTTCAGTGGGAGAGAATATGATAATATAATGATAATGTATTACATAAATTAATCTTATTACTAAATTAAAAAAATAACTGTATGTATTATATATAAATATCCCACATATATGTGTATGTGTGTGTGTATATGTATGTGTGTGTGTGTGTGTGTGTGTGTGTATATATATATATATATATATGTTTCTCTCTCCCAATTTTTTTCTGTTACAAGGTAAAGTTCACATATTTCGTTTACTGAATATTTTAGGCAGATGCAAATATTTTAAAAATACTTTATTTATAAGGCAAATGCATCACACCAAACAACAGTATTTTCAAATTATATTTCTATAATTCTCAAATATTTGATCTTTAAACATGTTTTTAAATCATATGTCATCACCAAATTGATAAATTTTATTAAAATAGCAAGATATATATGTAGTAAATTGGAAACCTTTAAACATTTTTGTAATATTAAGGTATTTATTTCATTCAGAACTTATTTCACTCATTTTATATACATTAATTATATTTCACCTTCTATTTTTCATGTAGATCTTTTACTTTTTCCTATTAGGATAAGTTTTATGTATTTATGGTTTGTTATTATTATGAACAGAGCATTTTCCATTCTTATTCTAAATAATACAAATTCATGCATCATTTAGGATAAGAACATATATCTATATCTGTATTTTATATAAGTATACACACACATATGCAGTTGATGATTAAATTATTCACCGTATCAGATTTTCTTAAAAATTTCAATGGTGATTGAATCTTTTATTTTTCCACATATCTAAATATATCATCTAAAAATATTTTTTCATTCTTTCCCAAAGTTTAAACAATACATTTATGTGATATCTATCTATCTATCTATCTATCTATCTTTCTATATACAATTTGTATATTTCTGTTATGTATATATTTGTTATGTATATAACAGATATATACAAATTGTATATAGAAAGATAGATAGATAGATAGATAGATAGATAGATAGAATGTGTCCTTCGATGACTATCTATCTATGACTATATATCTATCTATGAGGCAAACTGAATGAAGGGCATAAAGGATCTAGCTCCTTTGCACATTATCTATAGATAGATAGACACATTATCTATAGATAGACACATTATCTATCTATCTATCTATCTATCTATCTATCTATCTATCTATCTATCTAATCTATCATCTATCTATATGTAGATAAAATTTTCAGGTAACTGCAAAGGAGCTAGATCCTTTATGCCCTTCATTCAGTTTACCTCAATGACACATAACACTGCATAATTATATCACAAAAAGAAATTGACATTAATACTCTCCATCAAGTTTATTCAGATGTCACCAGTTTTATATATTCATTTGCATACATATGTGCATGTATGTGTGTGTGTGTGTTTAATTCTATGCAGTTGTATCACATATGACCAGCACCAATCAAGATACAGAAAAGTTCCATCACCAGGATCTCCTGTGCTGCACTTTTACTACCATAGCCTCTCTCTGCAACCTTTGGCAACCATTAACCTATTTTCCATCTCTATCATTTTGTAATTTCCAGAATGCTATGTAAATGATATCACACAATATGTAACTTTTTGAGATAGGCATTTTTCACTCAGTGTAATTCCCTTTGAGGTCTATCTTAGTTGTTGAGTGTATCAATACTCCGTTGTTTATCATTGGTTAGTAATGTTCCAGGGTTCGAATGTAACAGAGTTTGCTGAACCATTCATCTGTTGAAGGACAACTGGGTTATCATTAATTGTTTGGGGTTATTATAAATAAAGCTACTATGAATATTTTTTACAGGTTTTTGTGTGAACATAAATTTTTCTTAGGAATAAATGCAGAAATATGTAATTGCTAAGTCACATATAAAACTAAGTATATATTTAGTTTTGTAAAAAGACGTCATTTTTCTAGAGTCATTGTAACATTTTATGGGCTCAACAGCAATGATAAATAATCCAGTTTCTCTGCATTCATGCAAGAATCTGGTGTTTTTTTTGTTTTGTTTTGTTTTTTAATTGTTATTCTGATATTTGTGATAGTATCCCATTGTGGTTTTAATTTCCATTTCCCTAATAATTAATAAACATCTTTTAATGTGCTTGTCTGTGATCTGTATATCCTATTTAGTAAAATGCCTATTCATGTCATTTTCTAATTGGATTGTTTTTGTGTGTTTGTTCAGCTTCTGAGTTTGGAGAGTTCTTTACTCTAGATACAAATCATTTGTCACATGTGTCAATATTAAAGAAGTACAAATTAGTAGTTGATAGACAGTCATAGCGATAGGGAGTATGGCATAGAGAACACAGCAGTAATGTAAGGGCTAGGTGGAGAGCCAGAAGAGAGAAAGAGCAATTAGGAGGATCATTTTATAAACTATACGAATGTCTAACCATTGTACTGTATACTTGAAACTAATAATAAAATAAATTTAAAAAAAAAACTACCTCCAAAAAGTGAACTATAGTAGTGTTTTAAAAATTAAATGAAAAAAACGTTAAATGAATAAATAATTATAAAAACTAAAAAAATAAAATAAAAAAGATTTCTTCCAAATCTTTACCTTTTCTTTTCATCCTCTTAAAAAATACTTTTTATTTTAATATTGATGAGGTTAAATTTATCAATTTTTTTATAAATCATAATTTTGCTAAGCAAGACTAAGAATGCTTCACCTAATCCTATGTCCTGAAAATTTTCTCCTAATTTTGTTCTAAAAGAGTTAAGTTTTATATTTTACATATAAGTCTCTTCATTCATCTTGACCTACTTGTTTTATATAATGTGAGGGTTAACTATAGGTTAATATCTTATTTTATTTTATTTTATTTTATTTTATTTTATTATTTTATTTTATTTTATTTTATTTTATTTTATTATTATTGGATGCCCTATTATTCTTGTACTATTTGTTGAAAAGCATTTATTTCATTTTAATGAATTATATCATCAGCTTGAATGTTAAAAACAATGTTGAATAATAACAGTGACAGTCTTTTTCTTCAATTATGGCAGCATCTTTAATATTTCATTATTTAACAAGATATTTTTTCTATATTTTTTTGGAAAGAAATCATCATCATGCTTATGTAATTTCTTTTATTCCTGTGTCAATTAGAATTTTTATTTGAAATTATTACTGTATCATGATATACTTTCATATATATATTCTTTGATATAAAATATTTTCCTCTCTAATGTATTAATATAAACATTGAATAAATTAAATTTCCTATTTCTAACCACTTTCTATTTATATAACAAAATCCAACTGATCATGGTGAAGTATGATTATTTTACACTGCTAGATTAACATGTTAAATATTTATTTAAATATTTAGATCTGTACTGATAAATGAAATTACATGGTCCATGTTTTTTCCACTTTGCATTACATTGATGTATTAACATTTTAATATTCTCGTTAAATATTTTTAAACTTCCATTTATTTTCTGTTAAATAGAATAGTGTAATAATTTTAATAAGAATTTTTCTTCTACTCCAGCTGTCACTAGAACTTATTTTAAAATAACTTATCAAGGTAATTCAATTTATTGTAATTAAATATACCTTTTAAACAATCAGAGAGAGAGATATGTAACTTAACAGTTAATTTATTTACCTTCATTCATTACTGAGAGTGAACTTTTTTCTTTATTTTTTGTTCTTTTTTAAAATTCTTCTTTAGCTGCTGGGCACTATCCCTGAGGTCTCTTGAATTTTTCAGTCCTAGAATGAAGACTTCTTTCGTTTACATGTAATGAATATTTAAGATTCTCTTCTAATAGCTTCCAAGGCTGGCTTCTATAACCTGTCTCCTTTTATCTCCAACTCTTATCATAATCTTTTTTAATGTTCATCCTTTATAATCAATCCTCCCCTTTTCAAATGCCTCTAAAACTCTATTGGGTATTAGCATCTTCATTTCACAGGAAAAACTTAGGCTCAGCAAAGTTAAATATCATGACAAAGGTCACGTGGAATTTTCATTTCCCTGACCAAGTAAGCTAAGCTGTCTCTCAAAATGTTTTCATTTCACTTTTTAAATACTTTATTAATTAGTCATTTTCAAAACAAAAAGACAGTATACAATGTTATAATGATATGTTAAGAATAGTTTTATTTCCCTTAGCCAGAGAACTCTTCTTCCATTTGAAATTATACTCCTCAGAGTACCCTCTCCACACCTCATTAACGTCTCATTCTGCTCCAATTTGCCCATGAAGTTACCTTTGCCACAATCCTCTTTTCTGAAATACAGCAGTGTCACAGTATTCACTAAAAAGTGAGAACTTTGTTTTTCTTGGAGAAAATTACCTAGAACATGCCAGTCTAAAATTCCAAATTTACCCTGTGATCATTATTGCACACTGTTTAGTATAAGAACTGCAGTAGCATTACCTATCACATTTTATCAGTGAGCACTTATAACCCACATTAAAAAGAATTTGGGATCTTATCTCTGATTTCAAATGTCATAAAATTTGACAGTATTTAGTGTGTTTTGTAGTGTCTTAGCATCCTAGTGAAAAGAAACAATGCGGGGGAAAAAGGTAGAAAATAAAAGGGGAATTAATGCTTCAGCTGTTAAGTAATAAAATAAAAGTTTAAGGTCTATCTGTTTACTGGTTAGAGAATGGACAGACAACAAATATTTTGAAAAATTTGGACTTTAGCCATGACTGCTATAATTTGCATTCTACATTTTCATCTAGTTAGTTATATAAGGAGAGGTGGAAGGAGTGTTACTCTTTCAATGAACTTTAAATATTCAATAATGTTTAAATGGAAATGTACCAGAGGACAAATCTGTGCTAACACTACACATTGAAAATTAAAATAACTTTTAAGGATAAACAGAGATTTAAATATAGTAGTGGGAAACAAAGTTGATTGTACATTGAGAATCCAGACAGAAGAATGAATCATATAAGCAGAAAGGGAAAATTCGTTCTTCTTGTGAGAAATTTTGAATAAATACCTGATTAGATTTTTCTTTGTATTACTGTTTTAACAGGAAATTGTTTCAAATATATAATTTTTAAATTTAAATTTTTAAATTTAATACAATTTAAATTTGATGTCAATAGTAAACTTGATAAAAAGTAACATAAGAGAATCCATGAACTGAAAGTCTTAAATTAGTTTTCTTCAATTCAATACTGAAGAACTACCTGCTTCTTTTAAGATTATGCAACTGACTTATTTCAAAAGGCCATTTAAAAGCAACATGTGATTTTGGGAAGTAAGCACAGAAATACCAATAGCAATCTATGATCTTAAATGATAGTCTGGGGCAGAGAAAAGAACATCAAGTGAATTATTCAGTTTTAGTTCTGTTACTACATTCATGTATCCAAAACTAAATGTTTTAGCTAATATTCTATATCTTGTAACTGTTTAACAAATAATTACTCTGCCTCTAGTTCTTTAAATATTTGTTAAGATAGTTATATTGTGAATCTCATTGGGTTTTGTGCTGCTATTTATAGTTAAAATCATAATCATAGGGTTCTATTTGGTTAACAAATTACCCTATTAGTAACAACTAGTAATATATATTAAGTTTTTAAACTTTCACAAATATAAACACACTCACACATACACATCAGAGAGGTATATTTAGTTACAAAATAACTAGAGATAAAATATGTTACCTAGTACCTAACTAGTGAAGAATAAGATCTATGAGAGGTGAATATTAAATTTAAAACATTTTGTTGATATTAGGGAACAGAATTCTCTTCTCTGAATATTTATAATAAAGGAGCTTTACATGAGGGATCATCTCTTAAAATTATTTATAATCTAATACCAGTTTTTTTCTGAGGTACTTTCTCAGGGTTCAGTGTGAGCTATCGAGATGAATGAGTGATATTCAGCATTCTTGTTTGATAAGTGTAGCCTTGGAGTTAAAATACAGAGACAATTATTAAAACATACCAAATAGTAAGATTTCTTCAGGTGATTCTCAGTTAGGAAATTACTAACTAAATATTTGTATTGTAAATTTGAGAAGTAATAGTATATATTATTGAAACAGAAAAAATATCACAAGATATATCTTGAGACAAGCTATATCTTTTTATTTTTTAATAACTGAGGACAAATATGGAAATCATTAGTCAATTAATGTCATTGTCATTATTATTATTGAAAAATTAAATTATGCAGGTCAATATAAAGCACCTTTGAATTTACAATTCCAGAACTACAAAAAAAATTTTTTTTAAATATTCATCTCTTTTATAGTTGTTCTCTTCAGTCAAAATGTTTCCATTATGTTCTCAGTTTTACCCTACAAGAAGCACATTATTGAGTTGCTTCTCACAGTTAATGGAAAAATTCACTCATAAGTCTCCTTTTGAAGGAAGGGCATTTGATGATATTGAATTTGTAAGGTCAAAAAATGAATTACACAAATAATAAATTATAAATCAGTCTTGTCAATGAAAGAAACTTCAAGTAGCTTGTCGCTTCCTATTGCTCTGAACGGCAATACATCCATTCAAACAGAAGCACAAAAGGAATTAGTGCATCACATAATATCTGCTGTATAGTCCTGGAAAATTGCCTTTGTTCCTCTTGGCATGCTGCGTTTCCTTTTCCTATTTCTTTCTTTAGCCTTTTCTTATTCTGTCTAATATCATACTGTGGTAATAGCTAAGTTTTTTGAGCAAAGAGTCTAGTTGATTCCTCATCAATTCTCACTAAAACCAGTTTTGATTCAGATTAAATCTGTATCTTATAAAGTCTAAAAAATACATTCTTCTAATTGAATTTATTTCTGAAATCTTCCAACAGATGTTCTTTATTTCTTGAGTAGTTTTCAGAATGTGACTTCTACATAGAAAGCCATATTTTAATTACAAAAAAATGCATTTAAAAAATTCAACTATGGAAGAAGTTACTAAATTCTGACCAAAGCTATGTCTCTACTAAATAGAATGATGGGAACAACTGGCAAATAAGTTATTATATATTTATTTATGTGTCTCTTTCTCCCTCTCCCTCCCCTACCCCTTTTTTTCACCACACATGGGGAGAATATTTAGAAAATACATATTAAATACAAAATACTGGAATATAGATTGCAAGAAATTTGCCTCCTATAATGCATTCATCTTCTTTAAGGTTCCCAACACAGTTATGAACCTATTCTCCCATTCTCCGTTCTCAAACAGGAATAAACCATAGCATCAATTTCCATATTTGTAAAGAGAAAGACCTGGACCAAATTACACTATTGCCACCTGGGTTCTAGGGACCCTAAGTAGACTTTTCAGGACAGGAGGGAGTGGGAAAGATGGCGGTTTCCTGGTTAGTACTCTTCAATCAGAACAGAGAGCTCTGCTTTGGTGCATTGACTTCTTCATATAGAATTTTATTAGAAGTACTCTGCATCCACTGACATGCACAAACACATACACACACAATATAATAAAATAGCTTGCATGTCTAAGATCCCTTAGTTTCTGTTATAGTTTGTACTAGTTTCCTTTGTTTTCAGCAGAGATTCTAAATGCTCATCAAATAAGAAATGCACTTTCAAGTTCTGAAAGGCTTATTAAATTCTACCTCCAATTTGTCATCTTTTTAGTAAATAAATCAAGAACTTTAGGATTTACTTATAGGCTTAATTAGTTAAATTGGTTAATTATTCAAAATGCTAATCATTCTTAAACCTCTTTCTGAGACATTTATTCAAATTAACATCTCCTGAGTTTGAGTAGAAAACCTATACATGAGAAATACATTTACATAAAGGACTTTCGTGTTGTGATAAGTGAAGAAAAATTACACAGTAACACACACACACACACACACACACACAATGGATTTTTTTTTTTTTTTTTTTTTACCTTACAGTGTTATAATCCTGCTCTGAGCCTTTGTAGCCTTACATAGCCATGTTTCAGTTGCTCCCTCAGGTATGTTCTTTATTTCAATCACGTCACCATGAGCAAATTTTTGTATCATATCTTCACAACTTGCAGCATCATTTTGCAATGTGTGATTCATAGAAAAATTGGTGAACAAAGGTCCTAGAAGTTGAAATTTTATTAATAATAATGCTATTATTTTTAATGATACTATCCTTTTACAGTGGGTTGAAATTTTCACTCTTGTTTCAAAACCAACAGTGGATGAAACACCAGGCACGTTATCGTCAACTACTGTCATGATATTTTTTAATGTCACCTATGCTCAATTAAAAAAGAAAATCTAGTTTCACTTTAGAATTTCCTTGAGACTGTTTAAAAAATTGTTAATTAAATTTAATTTTAATATTTGAGATTTTTTATATGTGTATGGTGGAATCTGAAGTATGGTAAATAAATAAATAAATATACACATACACACACAGCATGCGCGTGTGCACACACACACATATACACACTTTCACTTTATACCAACACGATGGTTGTGTCAAGAAAAAGCATGTGGGCAGTTGGGTGAGTTACAAACTGAACTAAATCACTTTTTTATGGAACACCATATTTAGTGGAAGGAATGAATAACAAACTATGATTATTCAGATTTAAGTATTCATACACTTCAGCCCATTGTGAAACAATTAATATAGGAGCACGTATGAAAATCTTGATCTCTTCTATTCAGCCAGACAAACAGATGTACAGAAAATATAAAATTATGTCCTTATTTTTACTAGTTTAGTTTTTAAAAGTATATTGTTATTACATTATGTGTATTTACACACAATTGTTTTATTATTGCTACTTTAAATGAATTAATAAGCATTTTAGAAAAAGTCTCTAAAGTCAGAAATTAACTTTTAATTTCTAATCTAGTAAATATTGATAGATACATTTCAAGTATCAAAATAATATATTTTTGGCCCTCAATAATTTACTAAAATGTCCTAAATTAAGCTCTATCATGTGTGTTTTATTGTTTACTTTATAGTAACTTTACAATTAAGTTTATAGTAAATATTATTTTAGGTGTCTAAAGATGGAGACATTCTTTTTGGTTTGGTAACATTATCAAATATAATAATCATACTCTATTATATTATTATTAATTTCCTTGTCAAAAACTTGCACAAAATACTTTTATGACATTCACTAATTTTTAATGGGAGAGTGAATAACTGGATAATTTTGTTACTGGTCAATAATAATTAAAAACACAGTTTTTACTGATAGTCAAATACCACGCATGCTATAATAAGTGCAGAGAATTGTGTAGATGTTAAGTATATAAACTCTATGCTCTACAGCTTCAAATTCAATAAAGAACTCAGGTTGATCACAAAAGATAGAAATTAGTACACATGTAAATTGTGTCTGTAAAGTTTGTTATCAGAATGATGTCAGTGAACATGGAGGAATAGGCAGCCCCAAGTAGCCATTTCCCTATAGAAAAAAAATTTAAAAATCAAGCAAAATTCTCAGAATTAACTTTGTCAATATTCTGAAAATAGTCAAAGGTTTACAACAATTAAGTAAAAACTGAATCAAGAAAAAGGCAACTTAAAAACAGTATTAAAGCTTTGTGGAATTTTTATTTGCTATTACTTCGATACCCTCTCTGTCACAGTGGAGATCGTTAAGTCAGTAGCCTACATTTCGAATATGGGACCCTGGTCCCTGGGTTCTGGAGGAAACAAAGCAGATCTTATTTTCAAAGACTTCTGTTTGCTTCTCTAAACTCTGTGTGATATCTCAAGGATTAACACAAGGCCCTTATCTTTGTTACACCAGACTCATATCACTCAGAAGAAAAGTAGTGAATACTCATCAAAACCATTGTAAGGCAAATGAACAAGCCACAGACATGTGAGGAAAAAGATATTGTTAAGGTATAAAATAGAGCACCCAAAGGTTGAAAGGAAAAGCTGAGGAAATTTTTTCTTTGGGAAATTATGCATTCAAAATGACTACATATACTGGAAAATTTAGAAAGCATGTCCAGAGCAAAATTCATGCTCATAAAAGATCTGAGAACACCCTACATTTTCACCTCTGGCTGAACTCTAGGCTCAGAATAAGCAAGAAATAAAGGCTAAAGTGAATGTGAATGACCTGGTTAATTGTTAAACAAGTATCCCAGTACAGAACTAATCTGAAAAGAATGAAAGAGTTTGCTTGTTCCCTTTATTTTTCTTCTTTTGTGTGTGTGTATTTTTTTTCCCCTATCACTCTTTTGGCTCATAGCATTCAAGAAATTCTTTGTTAAAAAGAAAAAAAACAACAACAACAACAAAAAAAAAACTAGCTGAACACAATCTAAAGAAATAGAGACTTCAGGGACCACATATGAAAAAGAATATAGACTTTTGAAAATACTTCAGAAATTCAACTAAACAAATAAATTAAAAAAACAATAGCTATAGCTTACAGCAAGCAAAAAAACTACACTTCAAAGGCCAAGGATTCTGATTTCCAGGGTTACATTATAATATTCAAAATGTATGGCTTTCAATCAAAAAATTTAAAGCATGCCAAGAATCTAGAAAATATGGTCCATTACCAGAAGAAATTAACAGAAACCAACCCTAAGAAAGCACAGATAATTTACTTATTAGTCAAAGACTTTAAATCGACTGTCTTAAATATACTTACAGAGAAAAAAAAAAAAAGAACAAGGGCAAAAAGCTAAAGGAGACCAATGTATTAAAAAATAGATAATAACATTAAAGAGATAGAAATTATTCTTTTTAAACCCACAAATATTCATGAAGTGAAATGTACAATGACAAAAATAAAAACTCACTAGAGGATTTTGGTGATAGATTTGAACAGGCAGAAGAAAGAACCAATGAACTGGAAGACAGGTCAATTGAAAATGCTAGTTTGGGAGCAAAATAAGGAAACCAAACAGAAACTCAGAGGCATGTGGAATACCATCAAGTATACCAACATATGAATAACAAGAATCCCAAGAGCACAGAAAAGGGGCAGAAAGAATATTTGAAAAAATAATGACCAAAAATAAATACCTGCCAAATTTGATAAAAGACATGAATCTCTAATGTTTAAGAAGCTCAAAAACTCCAAAAAAGCAAACAAACAAACAACAACAACAACAAGAGAATTCCATACTGAGACATGTTAGAATCAACTGACAAAAGCTAGGGACAAATAAATAATCTTAGAAGCAGCAAGAGAGAATTAACTTCACACATAAAAAAGATCCTCAAAAGGTTTTAAGATTTCTTATCAAAATATGAGTCCAAGAAGAAATAGGACAGCATTTTTAAAGTGCTGAAAGAAAAAAGCTATTGACCAAAAATGTTATATCTGGCAAAACTACCCTTCAAAAATGAAAGAGAAACTAAAACCTTCCCAGATAAATGAAACCTGAGGGGATTCTTTACAAGTAGATATGCCCTCAAGAAATGACAAAGGTAGTAAGAATAAAGTAAAAGACCATTAGATAGTAACTTAAAACCATGTAAAGAAATAAAGAACTTTAGAAAAGGTTACTACACAGGTAAATATAAAATCAGTGTATAATTGGTAACTCTTTTTTATACTTCCTATAGATTTAAAAGACAAAGGCATAAAGAAATGATTATAGATCTAATTTAAATATATAGAGGATATAATTTGTGACAAAAACAAATTGGAGGGCAAAGCTGCTTATAAAAGCAGAATTTAGGTATGCCACTGAAGTTGAGTTGCTGTCAAAGATTTAGAATTTTAATAGCAGTATTTAGAATATTAAAATATTAATAGCAATACCCAGTTAATCACGAGAAAAAAATCTTTTAAAAACACACAAAAGGAAATCAAAAAATAATAGTAAAAAATAACAGTAAAAAAATAGCAAGGAGGTAGAAGTCTTATAATTACTTTAAATGTCAATGAATTAAATTCCCTAAACAAAAGGCAGAGAATGACATAATGATTTTTTTAAATGATATTCTCATTTTAGATATAAAGACACACATAAATGGATGGACAAAGACAGCCAATAAGAGTAGTAACTAAAAGAGAGCTAAGGTGGCTATACTATTATCACACAAAATAACTTAAGGTCAAAATTCTTATAAGAGGCAGATGAGAATATTATATACTAAAAAATGTTTGTACTCAAAGAGATATAACAATTATAATCATACATGCACCAAACAATAGTGTCACAATTACATGACTGAAACATCAATAAAGGGAAAAACAAATATCTTTAAAAGTATTTAGATACTTCGATAACCCATTGTCAAGAATTTATAGACTAGAATATCTAGATTGAAGAATAATAAAAGAATACATAACTTTAACAACACTATTAATAAGTAAACACTATGTATATACATATGTGTATATATCTATATATATGAATATATGCATATATACAAATATAAATATCATGCCACCCAACAACAGTAGAATATATTTTTTATTTACTCTCCAGTATCACCATTTTTAGGCCACAAAACAAGTCTCAATAAATTTAAAAATATTGAGATCATCAAAGTATATTTTCTGAAGGCAATAAAATAAAGCTAAAATTCAATAATAGAGAGAAAACAGAAAATTACCTATATGAGGAAATTAAATAACACACTCTTAAGGAGCAATGTTTCAGGAAAGAAATCTCAAGGAAAATTAGGAAATACTTTGAGGAAAATGAAAATAAAAATACAGCATACCAAAACTTATAGGATAAAGCAGAAGCATTACTCAAAAGGACATTTATAGTTATATACATCTCCATTAAAAAAGAAAAATCTCAAATTAAAACCTAATTTTACATGTAAAGAAGTAAAAGAAAAAAGAAGAGCAAACTAACTGAAATCTAGCAAAAGGAAGAAAATAATAAAGATAAGAGTGATGATAAATAAAATAAAGAATAGAAAATAATAGAGAGAATCAACAAAATCAAAAGATAGTTCTTTAAAAAGATCAACAAAATTGACGATCCTTTTGCTAGGCTGACTAAAATAAAAAAAAGAAAGAGGATACAAATAATCAGTCAGATATGAAATGAGGAGCATTACTAAAATTCTTATGGAAATAAAATAGATAATGAGAGAATACTATGAACAATTGTATGCCAACGAATTAGATATTCTAATAAAATGGGTATATTTTATAGAAACATACAAACTACCAAACTTACTCTAGAAGAAACAGAAAACTTACTAACTCATTCTATTAGATTATAATTATCCTGATCTCAATCAAGACAAAGACAATATAAGAAAAGAAAACATTATTTTTCTTTATGAATATAGATGCAAAAATCCTCATTGAAATACTAGCAGAGAATGGCAGAATTTTTTAAAATTAGCAAACCAAATTCTTTAGCATATCAAAAGTATTATGCATCATTAACAAGAGCCATTTATTTCAGCAATGATAGGGGAGCTCAACAAATGAATATAAATCAATGTACCAACACATTAATAGAAAAAAATACGATCATCTCAATTGGTGAAAAAATACATGACAAAGTTTTTAACTCTTTTTGCTATAAAAACATTTAAAGATTAGGATTAAAAGGAAACCTTTTCAACATGATATACAGCATGTATGAAAAACCCACAATTAGGATGATAGTCAATTATGAGAGACTGAGAGCTTTCTTCCTGTGTTCAGTACGGGACAATGATGTCTACTTTCACCATTTATATTTAACATTTTACTAGGAATTCTAGCCAGAATAATTAGGCAAGAAAAAGAAATAAAAGGCAGCCAATTGGAAATGAAGAAATAAAGCTATCTCTATTCAGACATGGTATTATCTTCTCTACACAGAAAACTCCAAAGAATATGTAATAACCTACTACAGCTAAGAAGTGAATTTTAGCATAGTTAAGGGTACACACTCAACACTCAAAAATTATTTGTATTTCTATATACAACAATGAGCAATAAAAAAAAGATATTAGAGAATCAATTCCATTTACAGTAGCATTCAAAAGAATAAAATATGTAGGAATAAATATCCCCTTTCAAGAATATACAGAATCCATTCAGGCATTTAAAAAATTAAGATGCAGACTAAAGCGGAGCTCATTTCTCTTTTTTTCTAAAATGTTTCTTGCTTATATTTTCCATAGGTGCAATCATATATCTTAATCTATTATCTATATTTCAGTATTTAAGATAAATTCTAGAGCTAATAGGGCCTGGGATAGTGACCTAGCTTCTCCATGTTCTAATATGTGTGACAGACACTTTACAATAACTTGTAAAACTCAAGTGAATAATGTAGAATATGAAAAAATTAACAATATCTACTCCATATTCATGGTATGAGGATAAATAAAATAGTACATGTAAAGCACGTAGTACAATATCTGGCAAGTAACAAGCGGTTAATAAATAAATGTTACTTATTAAAACAGATTCTCTTCTGACTCATAAAACTAAACATTATCTAAACTAAATCCATTATCTATCTGATTGGAGAATACAAAGAAATGAGACTAAGAATATCAAATTTGACTAATTATTGAAATGCAACTATAAAACAAAGAAAAAAATAACAATTCTTAGTGCATTAACTCCAGAGAAAATTATTTTTTATTCTACATCAGAGATAAATCTATTAGAATAGTAACAATTCATGTTATGGGGGAGGAGAACCTGTTAGAATTTGTCACTGTTTTCTCTTTGGCAGTCTGATTATATCTGGGTAATACCATATGCAAATGTATTTATCTGTGCTACTCTTGGGCAAAAAAGCAGAGACTATTTAGCTTATGTCTATAAATACAGCATGCCTCCTTTTTTTTTAATTCAACAAAACAAAACAAACAATTTGCATCTTGGTTGATGTTGATGTTTATAAGTGAGTAATGCAAATTTCTAAATCTGTAAAACATTTCCTCTCATAAAAGGATAATGGGATAGTTTTATTGTTGCTTCGACATTTTAAAACACAGGTCAGATGCTTAAATGACACCTTTTAAATTACAGCTGCCAAGAGATTGCTTGTTACATAATATAACATGACATTTTAACTAACTATAACCAGAAGCTATTATTTTAGCAGAACATAATAGTAACCGGAATAAATTCATTTTGAGTTTTTGCATCACATTAACAAATCAGCTGTCACCAGTCCAATAAAGTACTTAATTTTATCAAATGCTTTCAGGAAAAGTATTTCTTTTTATATACATATATATATATATAAATAGGGACAGATTAATCTTTTTTAAGCTTTATGTAAAACTCAGGTGTATAAGTTAATAGAAAGAGAGAATTCTTTACTTCAAAGTCATATTTGTAGGCACACATGGAGAGGGCATGAACTCAAGTCAGTTTGATATCAATGTCAATTGAATCACTTTATCATACTTCTGCACAAATTAGGTACCTAAGTCATACAAATTTTCCTGACCTTAACTGTATTATTTAAAAACTGCTCTTTCTTTATATTGGTGTGTTATAAGAAATAAATGAGATAATTTTGCACACACACTTTGAAAATAATGTAAGTTGGTGTTTCTTCAGAAAAAAGGCATACATCCTTAAATGTTAATGTCCACTTTTGTTTGTTTGTTTCTGGAGAGAGTTGCCTAAACTCCTCTAGTTCATCTCTACTTTCTTAGTCCCAAATCTTGGCTCAAATGAACTATTTAAGCATATCTTCATGGATCAAATCCTTATCTTATATAAATATTTACCTAACTATCAACATCAAAGTGGCGACCTCAACCTGTGTAAATTCTTCCCCAACATAGCATCTGAACCTAATTTTAAATTCTTACTATTAAAGATACTCCTAAAAGTGAAACTGAAGATATTTGCATAGTGAAACTGGACAAAGCAGAGTTCTTTTCGCTTATATATGAGTGCTTGGCTTCTTTCATATTCTGATAGACATGTAAAGACCAACTCAGGATGCTCACCTAGACAGAGTACTAAAGGAATGAGAAATTGCCTAAAGAAGCGAGAGCTAGAGCTAATGATGAAGACACAAGTTCTGTGCTTTATGAGTTTGTCTTTAGTCCACCGTGATAGTAAATTAACTCAATGACCCTGCTTTGACACTGACTGATTACAGACATCAATCAAAGGGCAACAGGTCACTGCTGCTGAAAACTGGTAGAATATACACAGTCCACAGGTGGCTATTTCAATATGGCAACTGAATTAAAGAACTTGATCTATATCCTCTACCAAATATTTTATAACTCATAAAAAATGCATCTCTCTTCTCAAAACAGGTCTAAATGGGTAACTGTAGTGTGCATGAAATGTCTCCTGACCACAGTCTTATTCTACATATTAAATATAAATATGAGACTGCAAAGTAAATGCATAGCTACATAAGATTGGTGTTCAAAACTTTAAGCATGAATGTCTACTCACATGTTTTTAGAGGAGAATTATTAATCTTATAGTTACATATTCTTCAAATAAACACAGGTACTCTTTTTTTTTTCTTTAAACAAATTCAATGCAAACAGAAAAAAAGTGGGCTTGATCAATGCATCTAAAAATGTCTGTTGTTTAATCAGAAAAATTGGGGTCCATAATTTGTTCCTTTCAGAAATATTTATTAAGGAAATACTTGAATGGTTAACCTACTCTTCAGAAATAATTAGGACTTTTCTTTACAAGGCAGGGAAGTTGCTCACAATCTTGGAAATTAAGACACCTGTGTCAAATTACTTCTGTAATAAAATTTGCAATCAAACCAAAATTACAATGAACATGTGTTTTTCTGGTTATAGACTTGCATTCCTTAGCACTTACCTGTAAAATGTGATGCTATTTTGAGCAAAACAGTTTCTAAATCATGTCTTAGACTAGAAAACTTCTTGCATGCTTTCTCTATCCTCCCCCCCAAAAATAACCACTAACTATATTTTCAAGGTAGAAGCAGCTTAGTGAGAGAGGACATCAGATTTAATCTGTTGCTATATTTGTTATGAAATAAACTCCTATTATCATTGTTGTTTTTGATCATTGATATTAGAGCTGTAATAAACTTTAAGAGATTACTTCTCATTCTGGCAAACCAAATACGCCCTTTTCTTCAACAAATGCTTGAGGACAAAGGAGGTAACTGATGTTCCCAAAGACATATAGCTATAAAATGCATATGAATTTCTGACCCTCATCCTTACTGGAAGCACTGTTCTGGAGTCAACCCTTTGACCTAAGGTCTAGTGTCGTGTTGGTCCATAAATTATTCAGTAAGGTCCAAACTTTACCGACTTTCCTCTCCTGACATGGATTCCCCTTCCTGGTTGAAAGTTTATACCTGCCTGAATGATTTTACTTAGAAAGCTGAGCCTTAGCAACATATTGGTGGACAAAGGCAGGATGAAAAGTTGGGGGATGCTGTATATTATCTTTCAAGTAGGAGGTTTTCCTTGTGGATCTATTCAAGTATAGCTGTGGGGTCTCAAGCTTGAGAGTGAGAAGAGAAAGGCTTTGTGCAATTAGACTACTAGAGTCTGACCACAGACAAGCACAGGCAGACATGCTAAATCAAAAGTCTACATTAATGGTCTTAATGCATTCTAGTCGCCAGAACTAGAAGTTAAACAAACAGGTTTTTCCTATCTAATGAGGGAGACAAGATTAGAAAACTTCTAAGAATAATTCCAGGTTTATGATTCAGGTCTTGGGCCACAAACTGTTAGGTTTCTGGCCTTATATTTCACTCGGATATGTTTGGTTTGAGGCCTTCATGAGGGTCATGTAACTAGGCTAGTATTTGCCTGCTCTTGACTCAAGCAAACTCCTAACCACTGGCATTACATCTACTCATTTCTTCAATTTTATAATCTTCTAGGCCCCCAGTAAGTTTACAGAGAGTATAGAAAACAGGTTTTGTGCTTCCTATAGCAATACCTTTTCCACTCAAGAACACTGACTTTTATTTTTCATTTCATAATATCTCTGCAAAAATTAGTAGAGAAATCTAAAGACATTTGAACAGGTAGTAGGTGGAATGTATTAGTAAACTGTACATTTAAAAAATAACTGCCATTTCCACTTAAATGATTAAGCCTTTGGTTTGGGGACGTTGAGGAGTTGTGTGTTTGTGTAGTTGAGAAAGGAGGTGATAGTTACAATGCATTGGAGTACTAGACAACTACCATAGCACTTAGAATATTTTAAGAACTCTGTATTTGTCTATCAATGAAGGAATAAATGAATGAACAAGCAGAGCACTGAAACTGACTCCAGATTTCCATCTGATGTAATTTAACATCAAAATTACAGAAATCTATATTCCTGAGAGACTTTATATTTTCTCTTGGAAATCTCTCTCATGTAACACAGTTTTTGGCATTGTGTCTAATGGTCAGTAAGAACTGAATAAGAGCAATCATAAGATGAATAGCAGTAGGACTGCTAGATACTACTAAACATTTGAAGTATATTATTGCATTTATCCCTCATAATAATACTATAAAGTTGGTGCTATATATTGTACCCATAATACAGATGAGTAAAGTGAGAAACAAGACTAAATAACTAGCCAAGTGCTCAAAAATATTAAATTATAGAGCTAGAACTCAAACCAAGGTGTGTGTCTTGCCCAAAGCCCTTGCTTTAATAAAAGAATAAGTGAATGACATAATGAGTGCAACTATGCTGTGTTTTTATATGGGGGCAACATGGAAAGGGTTGAGTAGAGGGAGTTTAGTTTAGTGAATGGCCAACTCTATAAAGTCTTTGTTATACAAACTCTCAAAGACGCCGAAGTATCAGTGCAGCCTCAGAAAGTAACAAGAAAATCTGAGAAAGTGAATCACTGGGAAACGATACTAAAATTAGTATAGAAGAAAGTTTAAGAGAAACACACAGGCAACATGGCACTAATTTTCTCCATCTGGTTAAGAGTCATCAATAGAAAGCAATAAAACTAAATCATTCATTTTTTAATAATTATGCTAAAATGCTTATGTTTAAGTGAAACACTATGCTGAACATAAGCTCAACTTCTATTAACAAAAACTCTTGGCATTCTGCAGCAACTTAGAGCCATCATATTGCTCAATTACATTGTACTGCAGATGTACAAATGAGGCAATTAAGAGAGGGTTCCTGAAGACAATACTGGATAAAACAACCAGCCTTTAACAGTAATTTTTTTTCTTTCTTTTAAAAAAATGTTTTCTTTCCCTTTCCTCCCTCCTGACTCCCTTAATTTCTTTCTCAATCTCTTCTTATGTTAAATAACAACTATAAGCTATATTTTTGAGATTTTATACATTTCAAAGCCTATATTACTACCAAGGTGGAATATTTCACAAAGTACTACATTGGAACAATTGATATCGCCACTTGTATAATTAGTCTTCATAATTAGTTGACTAAATGTTTCTGAAAAAGAGCTATTGTTAACCATAATTTGTACATAAGGAAATGAGTTCAACATATTTAAGTAGCTCCATAAGTAACAAAGCCAAGGCAGGAACTACATAATACATACATATTGTAACAGAATGGAAACATGTAACATTCAAAAATGGTCTATAGCTTAATACTAGTCAATTTTTAGACTAGCTCAATCCTATTCCAGAAATGACTTTTTTTTTTTTTAAACAATTTTGAGTCCTGTATGGATTTTCACTCTTTGAGGAAGCTAGTTGGGTGGGTTGTAGCAGCACGCAAAATATATATGTTCCCCAAAGACATCTTGGAAATTTTAAAAAAATAAGCAGCCTTTTTCTGCCTTCCATATTAGCACCTACTAAAGAGTAGTAAAATTTCCATGTATTGAAATAATACCCAAAGAAGAATTAAGCCTATTGATAATTTATATATTAATGTTAAACATTTCAATATAAAGAACATAGTCCAAAGATTATTGCAAGGGCAATTTAGAATGGTTCTTTAGGGAGAAACTCAAAGTATAAAAACTAAAGGGAATGAAAGAAAAGGAGAAAGAAGCATTTAGAGGCTTAGCTCATTCTCTTTTGATATAATCCTCTGTGTTCTTCAATTCCTCCCTTCATTGTCATTACAGTGGGCTTATCATCTATATATGGGGACTTTCAGACTCCACTCCCTCATCTTCAACCCACGATAAAAGTCAAATGACTCTGCATTTATTAAACTGTCAAATATCAGTCTCTAAGTAGCAATGGAGATCAAACATCTTGGCATTCTCATTGTATGTATTTTATATTTCAGTTTCTCAAAAATATTTTGCACGATATTTGAACAAGATTACTGTGCTATCTGAAAAATGTTTGGTTATACATCTTATTTCAACCAATGCTAGTGCACCCTAAGATACCATATATGGCTATACTCTTAAGGCATCTGAATGTGAAATTATTATCCACATACCATCATAAGAGAGGAATAAAGACAGATTACCTGGGGTTAAGAGGATGACTGACATAGTGATGAGTGAGCATACAACTAAAATCACCAACAGGGCTATAGCAATTCCTTTCCAGTTTCTCTGTGGAGGACTGTTACTTCCCAGTTCCTACCAAGATAGAAAAAAAAGTTTCACAATTATACATGCTCCAAGAGAAATGTATTCATAAAGAAATGATTCAGTGCATGGCACAATCACAGTTTGAAAGCTGATTAGAATCCTTTTCCTCTTCGGTAGCTCATTTAATTATTCAAAGGTGCATATATTATAGCTATCTTTTGTGGGGGGCAATCTTATTTCTCTAAGAGATAAACCAGGAGAGTTTTATGCCTACTGTCCAAAATGTAGATGATTTTAAATGCACTGACTATAAACACTAGGTTGATAGCCAAAATACTCTGCAAAATTATGGAAATAAAGTGTGTTATTTACATTTTTTCTTGCTACAATGGAACTTACAATAAAGATTTAAATATAAATATTCCCAAAGCACTATAGACTATGTTTCTGACTGGATGGGGGAAAAAGATTAGAGATGGGAAAATCATTTAAAATGCTGCTCACTGCAGAGCAGTGCACAGTTGTCGACACAACACGTCCTGTTTAAACAGTTCCCCCACCACTCATAAAAATCAACAGGGTGTAGTAACTAAATTAAACGAGTGCTTCTATATCAATGGTTAACAGCATCCTCTCCCTGGGCAGCATGTATGATATTGTCAAGGAGGTAAGATTGATGGATAAGGATAAAGTCGAGCATCTCTCACAATGCATATAGAGTAAAGCTTTTCATTTTCAGATGAGTCTGTGTTCTACTCTGTTGACTAGAAATGTGTGAGCATAATTCACCAAAGCATAGCACAGACCACACTGGTTTAAAATGAATGCCAGATTTTCTTTGTGATAAAGTACATAAAACACTGAGTCTCTTGTTTCTTTCTTCCTGCCCATCCCTCAACTTCTTTTCCTCCTTCCCCAGTAGAACCCTCTTAATTCAGAAATATTTACATGATTTCAGGACAAATAAAATGTCAAGTTAACTATGTGTGCATAAATCACCCTAGAAGCCACAGAGTACCCTTGCTTTAAACAACGATAGACAGTATAGCAAACATTTAATAAACCATAAACAAATGCCTGTGACTCACAGTTTAAAGCCTTGAAGCCAATTTTCAACTAGACCCAAATAAACAAAAAAAGAAACCATATATAGGAGATGTTTTGTTCTTATTTGTTTTACTTCATCTGAGAGCAACCACTTTTAAGTTGATCTTTCATGCTGAGGAACCAAATCCATCAGAAGGCAATTCCACTCATTTTTAAATGACTGCTTCGCACCTTTTATCATGGTTATCAAATGCTTGTTATCCAACACCTGTATTCTTCTTGCATTTTGGTTATAAATTCCATTCATATTTTCCACATCAATCAAGGAAGTAGGTCCCCAAATCATCTCCATTAGAGTAACGACATCATGACAAGAAATAGTTGACTTAAAACTGTAAACCATTTTCTGGAATGTAATTTTACTGTAGGTTTCTAGGTGTGTTTCTTCATCAAAATGATGGTTGATATTCTTCATATTAAGTGTCAACTTCAGGACAACTTAGAAGTCAGAGTGACAGGTTACAGAGATCAGTGCTATAAATCAAAGCCTAGGGTGACAATAAAGTTTTGAAACAGTCAACTCAAGAATTAAGAGAGAATGAAAAAAGGCGCAGCAAAGAATAGGAAGGGGGTGTCTAGGCTATGGCTCATAAATAATTTTGTATCTATTACGCAAAGAAAGGTAAGCTAAGTATTATCTCTTCACAGTGTAAAGGGAAAAATAATAAGATTAAGAAATTGTGGCTGAATTCACAGTCCAGTAAAAGAATCAAAAGTGAATTATAAATTTAAATAAACTGATTCTGATCTTGGTTCACTGTCACTCAAACTCAAGGCAAATTATTAGAGAAATTACTTCAGTTTGTTTTTCAGATTTTGAATATGATGTAAGCACCATGTGATGTCTACCAGACATTGTCTGACATAGTATAATAGCTTAGATTTCTTACTTTGTGCTTAATAGCATACTGAATATTTTATATTCAAAGTTTCACATATTCCTCATAAATATCAAATGAGATTACTAGTATTTTGACAAATTTACATATGAGAAAACTGGATTTAGAGAGATTAAAAATAAATCCACTTACTGTTAATAAGTGGGAAATCTCAGGGCTCAGTACATAGTCTGGCTTCAGTAAACATACCCCTTACCACTATAATATGCTGTCGTAAAAGTAAAATTTTTTAAGATAAATGCATGAATGAATGAATCAATCGATCAATCAAGGAATGCTCTGGACCCCATAATAAGAGTTGTACTTTAATATGTTTTCTTTGAGAAAATCCAGTTATATAAAAGCTGTCCTGGATTCTATAATGCTTTCAAATAAATCTAAATTTCCCCAGTCATAGCAAATTGGGAAAATACATTATTTTAAAAATGATAAAACATGTTTGAATGAAAAATAACTTTTTGTTCTTAAAGGATGCCCAAAGCATCTACAAGTCCTTATTTAGGAACTGCAGACTTAATGAACTCTTACTATAATTCCCCCCTCCCCATCCACCATACATTCCATTCCCTAATTCTCCTCTATTCAATTTCTTTCACATACATTTGATTATAGACACTGTCAATGCTTCACCATTGTGCTTAAATGTCTCTTCTTTTGGGAATTTTCCCTAATTATAAAATCCAGATCTAATTTTCCTTCCTATGAAAAAGAAATGCCTGAAATACATTGTACCAAAAGGTTTGACTCCAACTCTACTACTTAATATCGATGATACTACAAACATGTTTGTAAATTTTTCCGAGTCTCAGATTTTTTAAAAAACGTGAACTGTAATTAGAAAGATAATTACTTTTAAATTTTAAAAGGATTAAAACAAATTAAACAAAACTCTTACTTAAATGTACAATAAGAAAGTTCACACTAAGTGAACTGCTTAGGATGTTCTTCCTCCACACACCTGAACAGATAACTCTTTCTCATCATTTAAGTTTCATTTCAAATGCTGCTTCCTTGGGGAACCTCACCTGATAATCTTCCTAAAATAACATTCCATATCTTCTATCCCCTCACTCAGCTTAAATTTTCTTTATCGAGTTATAATTTTGGGGTATATCATATATCATGTTATATTTAATCATCTATCTCTATATATATCATCTATCTATGTGTGTGTGTGTGTGTATATATATATATTAAGCTGTATATATATGTGTGCGTGTGTGTGTGTGTATATATATATATATATATATACACATATATATATTAAGTTGTTTAAATATTTATTTTATCTGTCTCAGCTCTCCAAAAGAGAAGCTTTGTAAGTAACCTAGTTTATCTTACTCTCGCTATATCCCTAGCATTTTGAACAGTGTTTGGCACATACTGGGTATACCACAGATAGTAGAAAATGAATGAATGAATGGTAGCAGCTATGATAATTATAATTATAATAATAATAATGGTGTTGATAGTGATTATAATGCTTAAATCCATGTCATCATATCCTTGCTGAATTTTTTTATCACCTTAAAATAAGATCACATCTTAGACAACTTTCAGTTCCTTGAAGTGCTTAATCTCTGATTCTCTTAATAAGTGTTTAGAAATTGATCACTGAATTAATTAAATGGTATAATAGAGATCTGAAAGGGTATAGAGCTACACCGCCATTAGCTAAATACACATTAATAATAAACTTTTTAAATGTAGCTATTTGCTAAAGATTAATTTGCAATTACATATAGTTTCATTTATCTGATGCCTGGATTGCAAAACACAGTTACCATTTTTGGAGTTACTTTTTCTTCAACAGTCTCCTGCACGCTAATTTTTATTACCGTGGGAAGTAGTACTAATTGGCTTTGCTTTTCAATGACTTCCTACCAGCCAACACCTGAAAGCAATTAACTAAACATGCCAGGCCCACAGAATAGGTACGGTGCTGTGCAGCAGCCTGAGAAATGAAATATGTAAGGAGCTTGCAACATGATAATTCAGATGCTCTGGAAGGAGAACAAAGCCAATGTTGGCATATTATATTCCCAAGAGAGGTCTAGAGGTACAAAGACAAATATTTAATACTCCATATATAGAGATGCTTTTATAAGTCAGACCTTCAGTGAATGAATGCATCAGTTGAAACACTTGTGTTGAATTCCAGATGATATTCAATGCTGTAATTGTCTAGGGACATGTTGGTGCTACAGACCAAACTAAAGTGGATCTGTAACCTAGCTATTTATGTCATATTTATTGCCAATCAAATTACTTATCACCCTTCAGAGAACAGTTTAGTTTGTCACATAAAAATGTCCATAACACACATAGTTTACTTAAATCCAAATGTATTTTTAATGTATTCAAATGCAAAGGACAAAATATTGACAATCATAAGCAGAAAACCTACAAGGTTTATATAACATTTCATTTGGGATAAAAAGGGAAAAAAGCCTAACCAACACATTCAATTCTCTTAAAAAGGAGATAAAATAAAGGATACCAACATTTTTTATAGTATTCCATCTGTACCTCTCCTTAGGAAACTTCAATATTTATCTTCCATTTGCATCATAAGAAGAAATATCATCTCTCCATATTGAAATAATCTCAAAAAGTGATAACATTTAGAGAAAAATACAAGAGATAATACCATGGTGATAATGAAGTTATGCCTGTAGGCTGGATGTGGATGTGTTTTATTAAAAATAGGTTTCCTTCAACCACGTCTATTTTCTAAAAACCATAGAGAAACAGTAGAACACCTACGGCCTCAAGAAAAAGCAAGAGTGAAACTTTTAGGGAAATTAAGACATTTTAAGATAGCTATATAAGTGGAGAGAGTGGTGTGAGACGTGCACACACAGGCCTAGGGAAGATACATGCTGCAAAAAGATCTGAGAATAGCTTCAGTGTTCATGCTGGACTATCCAGTGAACATCTTTATCCACACAGAGCCAGTTTCCAGGGACTGGAAGAGGTGGCTATTTTTCAAATGCCCAATTTTCAACAAAAGATCACAAGGCATACAAAGAAACAGGGAAACATGTTTCACTCAAAGAAATAAAATAAATTCTGGAAACTCACAGTAAAATAACAAAGCCTTCATAGTTACCAAAGAGAGAATTTAAAACAGCTATCTGAAATATGCTCTAAGAGATACAGGAAAATGTGGACAAAGAACTAAAGAAAATCAGGAAAATAATTACATAAAACAAATAAGAATATCAACAATGATTTAGAAATTATTTTTAAAAAACATACAGAAATTTGGATGTTGAAAAACAGAATAGATGCATTGAAAAACTCACTACAGTGATTCAAAAGCAGACTCAAGAAGTAGGGAAAAACTCAGTGAACTGGAAGACAGGTCATTTAAAATGATTAAGTTTGAAGAGAAAAAAAATGAAGAAAAGTAAACAGAACCTAAATGACTTATCAAGTGGATGAAAATTCACATTATAGGAATTCTAGAGGCAGTAAAAAAAGAGAATGAAAGAATCAGAGAACTTATTTGATGAAATAATGACTGAAGCTTTCCAAATTTAAGGAAAAATATAAATACAAAAGCACAAGAAACTCAATGAACTCCAAATAAGATAAACACAAATAGACCCACACTGAGACTAGTTATAATTAAACTATTCAAAGTCAAAGACAAAGACTCTTGAAAGAAGAGAGAGAAAAGTAATTTATCACTTATTCACAATAAAATTATCAATGGATTTCTCAACAGAAACTATCAGAACAGAATCACTGGGACAATATATTTAAAATGCTGAAAGAAAAAACAACAACAACAACAACAACAACAACAAAAAACTGTCAATCAAGACTTCTATGTCCAGCAAAATTGCCCTTTGAAAAATAAGAAGAGAAACTCAGATTTTCCCAGATAAACAAAATATGAGGGAGTTCATCACCACTAGACTTTCCCTATAAGAAACATTAAAAGGACTCTAAGTTGAAATAAAAAGATTTTTAGACAGTAATTTGAAGCCAGATGAAAATGCAAAATTCCCCATGATGGTAAATCCAAGGACAGATATTAAAACCAATGTTATTGTAATTTTGGCTCCTAACTCCACATTTTACTTTTCTATAGGATTTGAAAATCAAAAACATTAAAGGAAGTAATTGGTATAACTCTATGTTAATAGATATGCTATATAAAGACATGATTTATAAGATCAATAACATAACGTTGAAAGGATGAAACTATAAAGAATTTAAATTTTTGTTTGTAATTAATTTTAGGGTGGTATTAGTTTAAAATATATCACTGTAACTTTTGGATGCTATATGTAATCCCCATGGTAACCACAAGAAAATTCTATAAAATACACACAAAAGGAAATGAGAAGGGGATCGAAACATATCAAACACAAAAAAGTCAACTAAACACAAAGGACAGTAAGAGATGAAATGAGGGACGAAAAAGTTGTAAGACATGTAGAAAATGAACAAAATGTCTATATCCAGTCCTTCCCTATGAGTAAACATAGATAGTAAATTTAATGAACTCCCTAACAAAAACATAGATTGATAAAATGTATTAACAAAAAACAGGATTCAACTATATGATGTCCACAAACAACTCACTTTAAATTTAAAGACACACATAGTTTGAAAATGAAAGGATGGAAAAGATATCTCATGCAAATAATAACCAAAAGATATCAGAGGGGATAAAATAATATCACACAATTTAAGTCTAAGTCAAAAAAATGTTGCAGGAGCCAAAAAAGAATATTATTATATAATAAAAAAATAGGTAAAGGATTTGAATAGATGTTTTTCCAAAGAAGATATACAAATATCTAAGCACATAAAAAGATGCTCAATATCTCTAATCATTAGGGAAATGCAAATCAAAACCATAAGCTACTTCTTCATACACAGTAGGACAGCTATTATCAAAGTGTTGACAAGGATGTAGAGAATTTAGAACTCTGTATATTACTGGTGGGAAGGGAAATGGTCTAGTTATTGTGGAAAAACAGTATGGCAGTTTCTCAAAAATTAAATAGAATTACCACATAATTCAGTAATTCCACCTCTGTGCTTATTTCCCAAAGAATCAAAAGTGTGGGGAGTCACTTATGGACATGTGAAATTGTATAACAAGGAACAAGGATATTTGTGTACTTGGCAACGATGTAAGAAGTTGAGATTGTAAAGCGCTGGGAAAAACCGGGAGGTAACTGTTCACATAGCAATCACTGCACATTCCTTGCAACAGTTTAGCAGAGAGTTCTGAGTTGTGAGAATCTCATTGTTCTACTAGATATAGTAATCTGGCTAACCTTGATTCTTGACTACTGTCTTTCTTATTGTAATGTTATAAATAGTGTGTTCTAAATAAACTCAGGGACACAGATACAGCTTGATTCTGTGATCCCTCCTGCAATTCTGTCTGTCTTCTTTCTTTTCCTCAGTCCATGCTCCCCCTTTCAGGTACCCTCAATTACTTCGTCGGCTGGCTTCTGACACAAAAGTAGAAATTTGAACAGATATTTGTACACTTATGTTCATAGCAGCATTGCTCACAATAGATAAAAGATGGAAGCAACCAAATTGTTCATAGATGGATGAATCGGAAAACAAAATGCAGTATATATCTGCAATGGAATATTTTTCATAATTAAAGAGGAAGGAAATTCTGACACATGCTATAACATCTATAAACCCTGAAGATATTATACTGATTGAAATAAGCTAGTCACAAAGGCATAAATATTATGATTCCACTTATACAAATTACCTAGGACAGTTAAATTTATATAGATACATACTTTCTATCTCTATGTGATTGCTAGGGGCAGGAAGTGGAAGGCAATGGGGAGTTCTGATTTAATGGCTATGGCGTTTAAGTTTGAGAAGATGAGAAAAAATTCTGGGGATGGATAGTGGTGAGAGTTGAATAACAATGTGAATGTGCTTAATGCCACAGAACTGTATACTTAAAAAATGTTATGACAGTATTTTTTTGATCAAGCATATTTTGCCACAATTTAAAAAATGCATATAATAACAACATTCATAATAGCAACAATTACTTTAGAAAGTTTTATTGTCCAAAGAAAGAAAACTACAAAACTTTACTAGAGGATCTATAAGACCACTTGAATGTAGGAAATCACTGAATTTCTGTCAAGCAATATTCAATATGGTAAAAATGTCCATTTTCCTAGATTAATCTAAAAATTTAAAGTAATTCAATGAAAATTTTAACAGAACTCTGTTTTCTTAAACTGATAAAATAATCTTGACATTCATCTGAAAAAAGATTATATAATATATAATTTTGAAAAAAAAAATAATGGTGGATGCCAGACATTGAAATAGAATATAAATCTGTGTTAATGAAAATAGTAAGTTATTAATAAGAAAAAAATTAAAAACAAAACTATATTTCAAAGAAATCAGTTCCATGCACATGAACACATATAGACAAACTCTTTATAATTCGATCTCCAATATCTCATTACACCTGCTTTCTATAAGGAAGGACTACTGAGATTTCACATAACTTTCCAATGAGATGTCTTTACAATCTCTATGGTGCCAAAGCAGAGTCAATTTTTCCATTATCTTACATGACTTCTTAACAGCATTTTAAGCCATTAACAATTCAATCCTCCTAGAAAAGTCTTTTCTTGCCTCCTATTAACACCACCTCTCCTGTTCTTTATCTTCCAGTGCTAACCACTTTTCTATTTTCCTTTCCGGTTTCTTTTTAGGTTTATTTCTAAACTATGAATTTCCTCCAGACCTTGGCCTTGGTCCACTTTTTTTCTCTACATGAACACGACTTCTAGTGATATCATCCAATACCACTTTGTTATTCAAATTTTTAATCAATTTTATATGTTAATGTTAAAAAGAGAATGCATGGCATGCTATTTTAAATGAAGATAAATGATCTCTAAGTAAACAGCTAAAACCATCACCATATCCTTCAAGTAGCCTATTTTCTCCTTCTATATGTATAAATATTCTTTACGCATCATCGATTGTTACTTACGGTACCTGCTCATTAAATTGCTCATTAAATTCATGCCATTCATTGTCCCACAATTGTTTATGCTTCTCTGATGAGAGGATGCCATATTAAGAGTATATATTTTGATCAAAGATTTTACATTTTCAAAATTGGGTTTCTTATTAGATTGCTTCTATAGACCTATTTAGATAGGTCCTTAGTTCAGTGCAGTCCATAAACCAGCAGAGTCTAAAACTGACCTATAGATGCTGAAAAACATAATTTTAAAGCTTGTTTAAAATAAAATGTATTTAGCTCACTCCAGACCTTCTGATTTCCATGGCCAGGTTGGCCCTAAAATCTCTAAACAAGCTCTCCAGGTGATTCTGCTGTATGCTAAAGTTTGACAAACATTCCGCTAAATTAGTGATATACAAAGAATTGTCAATGTCACCTCTGAGATTGCATGAATGTAAATTATTCAGCCCCATTGCAGACCTACTGAGTTTTTTGAGGAAAGGCTGAGCACAGATTTTAACAGGTTTCTAGATGATTATGTGTATGGTAAAGTTTGAAAAACTCAGCAACAGAGATTAAGTTCTAGAATGATATAGTTCTGGAACTGCTAAAATCATCTCTCTCATCCTCGAGAAATTTGGTGGTCATATTATGGCTTAGTGATTTTGGAGTTAATTTCCAATTATCTATTTACTACCTCTATTATGTATACAATTGACCTACTATTTTATAATTATAAACCCAATTAGTAGTGTCTAAGACATAAGGTCATTTTTATTTTCTTCCTCTGTATTTGTTATTTACTGAATCAAGTTTTTGTCTCAATGGTGTTCTACCTGGTCAGAGATAATCTCACAATCATTTTTGTATCCCCAATATCTAATATGGCACATAGTAAGTGTTCAAAATATATCTGATCGAAGCACTATGCTCAGCTTTATGCTTTAAGAGATAGGAATAGGATCTTCAATCTTGAGAGATGCATCTCAGCCATGTGAGGACTAGGAGATGAACTAGCTATCTGCTTCTGAAATCTAAAGGGAAAAGAATTCCAGGAATGTAGTGTCGGTCTCATGTCAGCAACTGTTTAAAGAGTACTAAAAGAATCTTAGTGATCTACTAACTAGATCAATAGCTTTAAATCTCGGGGTTGATTAGCCAGCATGAGATGCTAACAAGCCAAACAATCGTCTTTGACCTTGATTTCAGGATATGAGAAAACAGTAAACATAATTTCCTGTCTTCCCAAAGTTCTAATATTTCAGCAAATTTAACTCTTGCTAATGAGGAGGGTAGAGAATCTCATTGGATCTTAAATGCTCAGCACAGTTGTTGGTACACAGTGCAACCATATATTTATTAAATATATGAGTGTAAGAAACTATTTATTAAATATATGGTACACAGTGCAATCATATATTTATTAAATATATGAGTGTAAGAAACTATTTATTAAATATATGGTACACAGTGCAATCATATATTTATTAAATATATGAGTGTAAGAAACTATTATTTTAGCTTTTTACAATATTTGACCTTTATCTTTAACTTGCAATTACTTGCAAAATAGAGGTAAATATTACTGACCAATCTGCATATATATGAGCCTTCTAAGAAAAATGTAAATGAAAACTGTTCATAAACTGATTATTCTATAAAAAATTAAGTTACATCCATACCTCTCCAATCTGAAAAATAAAAAAATCTATATATAATTGTTCATGAATATTGTTATTGAGTCAGGAAAAGGAGAATGTTTGAAACAGTTTTATGAGACTTCTACGAATTCTTAATAACATATACATTTTTGAAGCCTAAATATGACCTTGGCCTGTTGCTATGATAAACGTCAATTTATACTGAATAATGGATAAATGGGTTACTGGAAAGGAGGAAAGAAGAGAAGGCAGGAGAGAGGGAGGGAAGGATGGAGAAAGGAAGAAAGGAAAGGAGTGAGAGAGGAAGGGAGGGACTAGGAAACAGTCCAAATGAGTTTATTTCTCTCACATAAATGATAATCCAGTTGAGGAGATCAATAGTTCATTAAACATTAGAAAAAATAGAAAAAAAATTAAAATAGAATCCAAAATAGAGAAGAGATCTTGGTGGTGTTAAATGTTAAGGATGCGAAAGACCAAATGTATTTTGACCTTTTCTTAAGTAAAAAAGATTTCAATCAGTAAGATTAAATGTGAAAGACAGAAGGTCACCCCAGGCTGAGGAAAGCCCCATTTCTTGTTATCTCTTCCAGTTAAACAATGTGTTTAATTTGCTTCCTTTTCCAGTGGTTAGTTAAAGGTTGCAATTGCCCAGGCGTCAAAAAAGATTCTAAACAAAGGTTAAGAAAATAGTAAAGCCATTAGCAAAGTAAGACGGCTTGAAAAGAACAAGTGGTGCTATAGCTTCAAACTAAATTCAAAGCCAGGATTACTAATTTGCTCTTCATTACACAGCTGACCTTTAAATGCTCCAGTCATCTGGGGAAAATTTGGCAATTCACCTGATCTTTTTATTTTAACTAACTGCACTTTTACATCAACTCCCAAGCCAAAACCAGCCCAGGGAGAACCCTCTCCTGAACAGGGGCCAGTGTCATTTCTCAGTAAGGCTCGCCAGAGGAAATGTCAGTGGCCAGGAAGAGTTTACCCCCTTCAGTAGAAAGACCTTGGGTTTCTCAGGAATAGAAACCAATATTGAAATAGATATAGTTAATATAACTCAAAATAATATTTTCCACACATTTATTTATTAAATATCTATTACTTACTGACTCTTAAGAAATAGAATGTGATAAATTTTGAAAATTCAGCATTTGCTTCATTGTAAACATTTTCAATTCTGCTTTTTAAATAGTAGATATGGAGATATAGTCACGTCTATTAAATTTAAAGAGAACATGTCTGTAGGAGACAATCTTTCCAACTCTTTCTTCACATACAGAAATTTAATATCATAAAAAGACAGCTATAGCTATGACCTCAATTTTACAGCTTCTACTTCCAAAGAAAAAAAAGCAGAAATTAATGAAATGGGGCAGAACAGGAACTAAATGTGTTTTTAATTATTTTCTTGCTTTTGCCATTAAAATGTTAATAAGTATCACATCGGTATTTGAGAAGAAAAATAAATTATATATCTATCCACTATGGTAATCAATATCCTTATGATCCTTTTAATTGGACATGTTATGAATATGAGTGTGTTAACTTCTCCGCTACTCTCTGATGGTTGTAACCAATTCTAACACATATATACTATACATCCACACTATTAAATGAAAAGAAATTAATAGATATTTGGACTTTTTTTTTTTTTAAATCTGCAGTAAGATAGTATCCTGGTTACTTTTCAGAAATCCCATGGACCAGGAATAATTAAATAAATCTCAAGTAAGTTACACTTTATATGCATAAGGACTCATCATGCATCATTTGCGCTCTGCTTAAAGGAGGACTTCTCTGGCTGAAGTTTTTGTATGCAAGAGTAAGGCAATTACTCGCCTCAAAGCCAGTCAATGTTTCTATTCATTTGCTAAAGACAGTCTTCTTTTCCCTCATCTTTGTGAATACAGTAACCAGTATCTGCAGCAGTTCTCAGAACGTCTCCTCAGTACTGCTAGTCAAAAATAGACCATTCCCATACACTTTCAAAACAGGTTTGCTCTAAAGGTTAATTTTGCTTGAAATATTAGATTATGGGTAATTTAAATTAGAATTTTATTTTGCACATCTTAACATTTTCATTCTGCAAGAAAAGGGATTAAAATAATATCAACCTTATGTCTGAATGGGAGAGGAGAAGATGGGAAGTGACGACCCCCAGTCGGGAAGAAATAACCAACTTCATGTCTTTCTTTCTTGTAAAATCATCACTCCTTTGGCTACATGATAAACAGCAACTTATTTCCTGGTGATATTTATTAACATAATAAAAGCATTCTGAGAATTTGAGGATATTCACTAGTTGTCTCAAACCAGTAGTAAGCCCTCCCCTCATAGAATACATTAATATAAAGAATCCATATTAATAGTCACAACGATAAGCTTACCAATATGGACCTAACCATTTTTCATTCTGTTAAGTCTTTCAGAAGAGATTTGCAAAGATAAACTTAAGAATAGTTCTTCAAAGAAGAAAAGCTGTAATACTACTCTGGAAGCTCCCTTTTTGAAAAAGCAAAGAACAAGGAAAAGTGGGGCAGGGCAGGGGGAGAGAGAGAACAAAACAAAGCAATAATAATTCTTCCAGATAGAAATTTACAAAACTTAATAAACAAAATCTACGTACTGGCAAATGAACTGCACATGAGCTGAATTTTGTTTTTGTTTTTGTTTGTTTTTTTCCCCGCCATTGCATACAAAGTGCTAACAAAGCCTGATGCACAGTATTTCAATGTATATTTGATAAATAAATAAATGAGTTTCTAAATCCAGAAGCACATTTTCTTCAAACCTCCTAGTCAACATGTACACATCTACATCATGATGGCCTCTTGGACCTCTCCAGAATTATTCAGTGATCCCCCAAGGATGCATAGTAGGGAAGGATGCTCCTGCCCCAGTATATTTAAGGCTTATCAAATTGTATCTGATTGCCCAGTTTTATGTCTCTTCTCCTTCACTAGATCTTTAACCAATAAGTATTTATTGAACAGGATGGAAATGACTAGTATAAAATACGCACTGAGAGTTAGGGTCTCCTTTTTCAGGAAAGATATCTATTCCATTTTCTTTCCCCAAGTTTATTGAGATATAATTGATGCATAACACCATATAAGATTAAGATGTACAAAGTAATAACATGATACACTTATATATTGTGAAATAATTACAATAAGATTAGTTAACGCCTCCATCACTTTACATAATTACTATTCTTTTTGTGATGAGGACATTTAAGATCTATTCTCTTAGCAACTTTTGAAGTATATAATACAGTGTTATTAATTATAACTTATTCATCTTTTAACTGGAAGTCCATACCCTTTGACTAGCACCTCTCCATTTCCCCACCCCAACCCCTGACAACCACCATTCTACTCTGTTTCTACTAGTTTAGCTTTTTTTAGATTCCACATATAAGTGATATCATACAGTAGTTGTCTTTTTCTCTCTGACTTATTTCACTAAGGATGATGTCTTCAGGTTTCACCCATATTGTTACAAATGGCAGAATTTCCTTCATTCCCATGGCTGAAAAATATTCCATTGTATATACCACATCTTCTTTATTCATTCTTTCATAGACAGATATTTAGGTTGTCTCCATATCTTGGCTATTGTAAATAACACTACAATGAACATGGATGAACAGATATTTCTGCAAGATCTTGACTTTAGATATACATCCAGAAGTAGGATCGATGCTTCACATGGTAGTGTATTTTTAAATTTGAGGAACTTCCATACTGTTTTCCACAGTGACTGCACCGTTTATTATTCCCACCAAAAGTACATAAGGTTTCACTTTCTCCGCATCCACACCAACACTCGTTAACTTATCTTTCTTTTAATAGTCATTCTAACAGGTGGGAGGTGGGATTTCATTACGATTTTAGTTCACATTTCTCTGATGATTAGTGATGAACATTATTTCATGTACCTGTTGGCCATCTGTATGTCTTCTTTGGGAGAAAAATGTCTATTCAGGTCCTCTACACATTTTTAAATTGGATCATTTTATGCTATTGAGTTGTGAGTTACTTACATATTTTATATATTAAATCTTTATAGATATACAATTTATAAATATTTTCTACTAAGGAAAGATATATTTCTTTTGGTATTATTTTTTATATTAGAAAATTGCTTATTGTTTAACTCTTTGATTTGGCAATTAGAGGAAGACAATGAACATCTTTTCTAAGTCTTAATTTGCTCCTTTAAAAGCAGAGATTTACAGATATTTGCACTGATTTAGATTTCAGTGATCAAAGATGAACTTTCATGGGATTACTAGGATATATGAAACTAATATAATGACCTTTTCCCCTCTTTCTCTCTTTTTCTCTCCTTTTTAAAAAAATTATTTGTAAATCTCTATTCTACCTATCTCCCCACATATTGAATGTGTTACTGAATGCTACCCTGTGTTATTAAGTTCTACAGCTTATGGACAGCTGAACATTTTCCTTTATTCTTTCCTTACCAGAAGCTTGTCTGCACTACATGGTGGTATCACAGTGAAATTGAGAAAGGGGAATAAAAAAAGCACTGCTTTCTCAGAGTTAAATCATAAGGCAAAGAATCAGTTCCAGTCTACAGAGAAAGATGCTGCCTGTATTCTGATTCTGTTATTATCTCAATAGAAGCTACACAGAAGTCAGAGGAAGGTAAATGCCAGAAGTGCCCGCCCAGTTCTTGACCACTTTGATTTCCAAAATACATAAATTTCTATTGAAAAAAAATGTATAAGGAAATATTAGGCTCAGATTATTAAAATTTATAATTATAAAATTGATTTCCCTTACTTTGATTCCATGTTCACCAAGCAATTTCTAGATGTTCACTTAGCTTCACTGAAATTCCTGTCAATAGGAACAGAAAATTCGGACCAGACTGACCTGAGTCCTGCAGCCTACAAGGCCATTTTTCTTTTATCGATTTATCCCTTAACACTGATTTTGTTACCAATCTCTGTGCTTTCGATTAATGTGAATCTATACCCAAGATGGATCCATTTAATGTGATTATAAACATCAAAATATCTGTGCACCAAACCTAAATGATAAATCTTGTACCTAGGTGAATCCATCAAAATAAATAGAATATTATGAGAAATGTGGATGACTAGCCATTTAACTTTTCTGAGTGATAGCTTGAACTTGGCATTCACCTGTCTTTCAAACTTCCACAATAGACACATTTCAGGATTCAGTCAACCATCCTCAGTAGGGTACCTTAGTTGCAATAGTACATCTTAATATGCCATGTGACAATGCCCAGATCCTTAGTAAAAGTACATGTTTCAATTTGATACCTACATGTTTAGCAGTTTCAGGAAACAATTTTTAGTGAAGCAACAACAACAATAAACACATTATACCTATGATCCACTCAGGCTATGCTCCCCAAATTTGGACACATACTAATTTGGAGGACACAATAGCATAGCAAAAATATGATAAGCTTAACAATAAATTCAAAGTATATTCACAGAGGAAACATTCTACCTAAACATTTGATGTGTGGAAGTTTTCTACTTAATGACTAAATTAAAATATGGTGTTTTAAAGTAAGCATAGATTTAGTATGGAGTAGTGAGCAAAAGTGAGGTGGTATGTTTTATAAATAAATCATTTAGATCCTAAATATATTTCAAGAAGTAGTTTTTTATTGAGTTTTTAGGCTTCCTTATTACTATTTAGCAGGAAAGTTTGAAGAACGCTACTATAAGATCAAAAGAATTTAAATTTTATTTTATAGATTTTATACATGTATATATAAAATGGTTTATATGCAGGTATTTAGTTTTATATTTTATGAGGTCTACTATGTGAAGGATGCTGCTAAGAGGCATCCATTTCTATGGAGGTAAAGTTTAGATTTAAAAAGCTTAAACAGCACTAAAGAAAATTAGACTAGCAACAGGACATAATGAAGAACTGAATACTTATTTGTCATTATTTAAATGGAATAAAACTTTTCTCTAGAAATATTTTGCAACAGGACCTAATACTGCCTGTTTTGAATAGCGAAAAAAAGAGTTCTATAAGGAAACAAACGTTTGACCTGAAAGTCTATTTAAAACACTTAACAGTTCTATATTATCCTGATTATGTAAACTCACAGGAAAGGCAATCAATGTTCCTAGTCTTAAACTTAGAAAAACAAAGTCCACATTTTGTCATAGATTTTTAGAGAGTGCACAGTGACATGGCACTATAAAGTCCAGTCACTACCAAGGTCTTGGTATTGATGAATGTGTTTAAACATAATAAGTGAACAAAAAAGATCAGATCAGTGACCATTTCATCCTCATAAATGATCATTTCTAAATTCTCATACCTATAAAACACGAAAGTTTCCAAGTGGTAATTATTTCATTCTTATTCATAAGTGGGCTTAAGAGTAAAGACATCTATCATTCACATAAAGGTAGTGGTGGAAAAAAATATGTGCATAAATAAAACATATTGATATAGTGGCCATATAAATGTTCAGGAAGACAAGTATTATGATATCAGCATATAGCAAGGCTGTTCTTCATTTAAAATTTAAAAAGGAAAAACAAAACATACCATTAGTTTACCAGCTATTGGAAATTTGTGGTGAGTAAAATTCAATGTGTTGCTTAATAAAGCTTAAAATTCAATATGTTATGTTGGTTAGTAAAGCTTAAAGTTTTATGTATCCGAATTTAATAACATTTTATCAATGACCTTGAATATTTAGTCTGGGAAAGACTGAAGAAGTGGTATGTGACAAAGGGGCAGAGCCTGATCTGTGGTCATACAACAAACTTTAGGCTCACCCTTGATTATAGGTGGAAAGATGGGCATATCAGCAGTGATTACTCTGCCTCAGAAAGTGTAAAGTTAATTATTTACTTTACTTTCATATCGTTTAAGAAGAGAAAGGAGGTTTCTTTGCTGGCCAGGAAAAGGAAGCATCTCTCCAAGTAATACAGGAGTTGGAGATATCAGATATAATCTTATTGCATGTGCGTGATTATGGATGTATCATACATAATTTAGTGAACAAAAGAAAGTGTTTTTCCCCAAAACATGTATCACCTTCAAGAAATTCTGACCAAACCAGTGTCAGCGATATTTTTAAGGTTAAGACAATGGTCTCTACTTCAAAGCTATTTTCAAATCCGTTCTTATCCCTGCTTGAGCTTCAAAAACATGTCAATCTGTACTCTCCAATGGTTTAGCAAGATTTTACCCAGCACTCACATCAAGGCCTTGTATGCCCAGAAGCAAAAAAACTTAACTATTAAATATTTCTATTGCACCTTTGATTTGCAGTAGCTCATGTGACTTAAGGAAATGCTCTGTCAAATTCTTGCATCCGAGGATTCCTTTTGAATCAAGCACGGATACTCTTGATCAAACACACTCTATATCCAATCCAGATTTCTGAAAAGGTCATGAGAACATTGGGGACTCCACAGAGGTGAGCATTGTTTATATAACACATAATAATCGAAACACTTTTTTTTAATAATTTCATTTCCAACTATCATTATCTGAATAAGCATTATGGATTTTTTTCACCATTGTCTCAGGTAGCTTTATATTTTTTCCCAACATTTTATTATGAAAATGTTCAAACACACAGAAAAGTTGAGAAAAACGCACAGTGAACAGCTATGTATCAAGTGGCTAGATTCCAGTTATTTTGCTATGTATAGCATTAACTTTTTAGGTAAAATTTACATAGAGTAAAATATACAAATCTCAAATGAATCAAGTATTGTTATTTTCCATGTGCCTCAAGATTTGTCTCTTTCAAATTTCAGTGAAACTTCCACTGGCTCTCACCCCTTCTCCATTTTCTGATACACTGGTACATGGTCAATTCATTTTTCTATTTTCACATCCTTAATAACTGCATGAATGCTGATTCTACAGTCCTACATTTTCTTCCATTCCAGAGTAAGGAAATGCAATTACTTAAAAAAAAAAAAAGAAAAAGAAAAAGAAAAAGAAAGAAAAAGATACGCAATTACTGAACTTTCATCTATTCTCCTAGATAGCAAATACATATATGAATTTTTACTCTTGAATGTTTCAGTAAAGTTTTAGCCAACTCTCATATAAAGGTTGTATATCCAGAAGCAGGAAACTTAAATATAATAGACTGTTACTACACATCAGGTTTGTAGCATATCAGTGCAATGTGAATTAAGAAAATTTCCTGACAAAGATTTCCACATTATAATTCCTTTGCTATCAAAATCACACTAAAGTTGATTACTTTCTTAGTGATCTTATTCATTTTTTAATGGAGAGTATAAATAACAGCAAAATGACCTTTCAAAATAATAAGTATTTTTATACATGAGTGTAACAATAAACTTCACTTCTCCCTTCTCTATCACCTAACTCCTAACACCCCTAATTACCTCATCACCTCATTTTTCCACGTACATCCTCTGTTCCTCTTCCTAAACTCTATTCCAGTTACTGTTGTCAAGAAAGAGCCAATATTAGTTCAATTCTGAGCCTTTCAAATATATATATATATATATATTTATATATATATATATATCTGTATGATACAAGTAGATGCTGATGAAAGAAAAATTAAATATCTGATAAATTGGAGTTCCTAAGAGGCAAATTATAACAAAACAACTAAACAAAGAGAAGAGGCAAAAGGAACAATTGGGTTTTAATATCATAAGAGGCTTTGAATGTGAGTAAACTAAAGTTCAGCCCATCACTCCAGAACCCCGAATGGATGGATGGATGGATGGATGGAAGAATGGATGGATAAATAAATAAATAAAGTTTAAAGAATAAGGATTAGTCCCTATCTAAATAATTCCTATATAAGAACCTAAAACAGTAAATTCAACTTGTCTGGCAAAATGTTTGAAAGTGATTTGGCTTTCAGAAAGGAGCTCTTTTTAATTCTAAGACAATTTAAAAAAAATTTTTAATCAGCTTTCCATAATTGCTTATTAATTTCAGTGATCAATTTTCACTATACTTAATCTTTTCTCCAACTTGCTACATAAAAGTATGGGCATAAGAGGCCACATCAATTTTGATTTACCTATTTGAAAATATCTCAGTGTTAATATGTAAATATAGTTAGTTACCTTCTATATCTATATATCTATATATCTATATCTCTCTCTATATATATATACACACACACACACACACCTTAAACTTTGTAGGTTACGTGACACAGGAAAATAAATAATATTTTAAAATGTCAAATTCCAAAAGATGTTACTCTACATGTATACCTTGAAAAGAAATTCAGTTAAATATGTCTGAATGTACATTTATGCATAACATCAGCCTCTTTCAGGATTCTCAGAAGAATTAAAAAATTTCTCTTATGTTGAAGCAGAAATATTAGCACAAAAACTGCATCAACCAAAATCTCTCCAAATGTTATGAAAAGCTGTTACCGTGTAAACTTTAATATTTGCAAAAACAGTATTAGGACCCATAATAATTTTTTCACTGAGTATTTTCTTATAAAAACAAAACAGTAGGGCTATTTCTTCCTGTGGTAATGAAACAAAAGTAAATACAAATAAGTAGAGTAAAGACTATGATTTAAAAGTTAACACTTTAGTAGAGCTAATGTAAAACTTCCCCAAAATAATATATAGAAACATAACTGCAGCATGCATAAAAATGGACATAAATATGTTAACCTGTAGAAAAGAAAATAAAGGCATTGAAGAAACAACAGACAGAAAATGCTTCACCAACTACAATTTATCATTACTTTATCTCTGCTAATACTTTAATCACAAAGTGAAAACGTGACTGTAGGGCAAAGAGAAACAGCTATCATGTAATTACACATAGAAACTACAACCCGAATTGTTCTTGGGTTTTATTTGCAGCAATTGTATCCCAAGGTACATGACTCAGAGACAACAGAGTATAAGGTTTTCTCTTTTTCCATTCTTAGAAAAAAGAGAGAGCCAGAAAGGATGACTGACCAATTTAACAATGTTCTTTGCTTGCTGAGATCAATCGATCTTTAATTCACCAAGCGCAGTGCTTCTTACATGCTTGAAATGAAAAATGTTTCATCTAATAATGAAATGCCTTCCCTCATTGTAGTTCTATGTAGAAAGGTCACCAGTGTGTAACTTGTACACATTCTAAAGTGTTAATATATACTCAAAGAAATTTTAAAATAAATCAACTCATATAATTATTCTTCCTACTATACACTCATTTTTACTCATCATATGCTCATTCTTATCTGCTTTTGCATATATGGCAAGTTACATCATAATTCTGATATTATAGGCAATGTATCTTTCAGCTTATGAACTAGCAAGTATTAAATCTCTTTTTAAAATACAAATAGCACTATAATGACTTCACAGCTGATGTGTGAGAGAGTAGTGGGTAAGGACATAGTTGTCGCTGGAAAGACGTGAGCCCTGGACCTGCTCTGTCGCTTGTCTAAATTTATGATTATATATTTAAGGTGTGTATATATCTATATCTATATCTATATCTATACTAAGCCCTTAACAGAGCCAGGCATGTTATGGGCATACAGTTAATCTTAGTTAGTTGTTATGATAATTAGTCACAAACCCACACTTCATATGTTAAAACACAATGGATAAACACAATGGATAATCACCATTGAGAAACTGAGAGAATGAGACAATTATGGGCAATGGTTGCAGTTTTGGAGAACGATTAGTTTTAAAGGAAAAAATAAAGGGAGATGATATAAGGGGTAAAGTAATCTGATAGGTCCTTTTATCCCACTGGTCCTAATTGGTGCCTCTTTCAATGCATGGTACCTTAGATGTACAGATTTATAAAACATAAATTTTAACTTATGTTTCATTTCTTTGCATTTATTTCAGAAGAATCTTATTTTTCCATAGCAATATTGTAATATAGTTCATTTTCAAACAACAACAAAAATACATTTACCTTTCTTTTCGCCACTGAGCCAAAGCTAGTTTTGTCCTGTCTTACCATAACTGGTTAACATAACTGCTTCACAGATAATATTTTGTGCCATTAATTAAAAGTGCAAGAAAAATTACTTGATGCTTAAAAGCCTGACAGGTTTGAATATGAGGTCATGTTTTGACTTACTGAGACTACTCAGAGATTATAAACACAAAAATAGGGGTTTTGAAAGATAATACATTATTTATAAGCTGGTAGGCCCTCTATATTCAATTGGTTTAACACATAAATACCAGGTTAAAGAC
>NW_006442484.1:10380908-10390106 GCF_000325575.1 Pteropus alecto
TCTGCTAATACTTTAATCACAAAGTGAAAACGTGACTGTAGGGCAAAGAGAAACAGCTATCATGTAATTACACATAGAAACTACAACCCGAATTGTTCTTGGGTTTTATTTGCAGCAATTGTATCCCAAGGTACATGACTCAGAGACAACAGAGTATAAGGTTTTCTCTTTTTCCATTCTTAGAAAAAAGAGAGAGCCAGAAAGGATGACTGACCAATTTAACAATGTTCTTTGCTTGCTGAGATCAATCGATCTTTAATTCACCAAGCGCAGTGCTTCTTACATGCTTGAAATGAAAAATGTTTCATCTAACAATGAAATGCCTTCCCTCATTGTAGTTCTATGTAGAAAGGTCACCAGTGTGTAACTTGTACACATTCTAAAGTGTTAATATATACTCAAAGAAATTTTAAAATAAATCAACTCATATAATTATTCTTCCTACTATACACTCATTTTTACTCATCATATGCTCATTCTTATCTGCTTTTGCATATATGGCAAGTTACATCATAATTCTGATATTATAGGCAATGTATCTTTCAGCTTATGAACTAGCAAGTATTAAATCTCTTTTTAAAATACAAATAGCACTATAATGACTTCACAGCTGATGTGTGAGAGAGTAGTGGGTAAGGACATAGTTGTCGCTGGAAAGACGTGAGCCCTGGACCTGCTCTGTCGCTTGTCTAAATTTATGATTAAGTTCCTAAAGCTTGGTTTCTTCATTCACAAAAAAAGTTCATAAGGGAACCAATTTCAGAGTGTTGCTGTGGGGTTTAAATGAGATAATGAGTTTTAAGCCCTTAGCACAGAGCCAGGCATGTTATGGGCATACAGTTAATCTTAGTTAGTTGTTATGATAATTAGTCACAAACCCACACTTCATATGTTAAAACACAATGGATAAACACAATGGATAATCACCATTGAGAAACTGAGAATTTGAGACAATTATGGGCAATGGTTGCAGTTTTGGAGAACGATTAGTTTTAAAGGAAAAAATAAAGGGAGATGATATAAGGGGTAAAGTAATCTGATAGGTCCTTTTATCCCACTGGTCCTAATTGGTGCCTCTTTCAATGCATGGTACCTTAGATGTACAGATTTATAAAACATAAATTTTAACTTATGTTTCATTTCTTTGCATTTATTTCAGAAGAATCTTATTTTTCCATAGCAATATTGTAATATAGTTCATTTTCAAACAACAACAAAAATACATTTACCTTTCTTTTCGCCACTGAGCCAAAGCTAGTTTTGTCCTGTCTTACCATAACTGGTTAACATAACTGCTTCACAGATAATATTTTGTGCCATTAATTAAAAGTGCAAGAAAAATTACTTGATGCTTAAAAGCCTGACAGGTTTGAATATGAGGTCATGTTTTGACTTACTGAGACTACTCAGAGATTATAAACACAAAAATAGGGGTTTTGAAAGATAATACATTATTTATAAGCTGGTAGGCCCTCTATATTCAATTGGTTTAACACATAAATACCAGGTTAAAGAAATCAGAGTGCTACAATGAACAGGCATATTGTGAAAGTAATTTGCATTTGTCTCCAAAAATTAACATAGTATATCTTTAATAAACAAGATTTCATAGAAACTACTCAGAATTTTTCAGCATGTTGATGTAGATTCTCCTTCTGTGCATTTTATGATAGACTTGCTTTAAAGTTTGATATTACGAAGAAAATTGATAGTTATTTTTCTTGTAATTAAGAAATAACCAAAAGCCAATATCATACACACTCAGGAAACCACATTTTTAGCAATGGTCAGATTGATTAGAAATCAATGCTAGTTATTTGGTCCCTCTTCTACCTGGTAACAGAACCTTTCAGACTGAGTTTAAACATTTGGCTTAGAGTAAAAACAATCATTTAAACCTCTAATAAAATTGTATCATATATGTCACATCTAAGATAAATAAGCAATAGCTATCAAAAGCGACTACTTATTATTTGGACTTAAAAAAACAACTTGACCAATATAGAAAAAAAGAATAAGCACAGTTAAAATTATAAGTATGAAGAGAGTAAGTCACCATACTCCATCTTTCTATCTGCTAGAATTTCAATAAAATTGTTTATCCAAAAATGTAATGTGCTATGTCACAAAGTTTTTCACTGACAAATTATAATCTGATTATAAATTAAAGTTTAGGTTATTAAGATGGCAATATTATTTTGTATGCTTCAAAGAGATTATTTATAATGCTGTAATTGAGTGATCTGCATCAGCTCTATGCAGCCCTAAGATATGGAAAGCTATATTATCTCTGCACCTGGGAAAGAGGCCAGAACCATAAATGAGATTAGAATAGAAAAGAGTGAGCTAGTAACAGGCCTGACAGAAAAACCATGGGCAGGTTATTGTATCTAATCCAATAAAGGCACATGAATGGAGTTCATCAGAAGTTAAGAAATATTCAAATGTCCAAATTAGATTGTAAATACACCTACAGGTATCAACTTTACCTAAGCATGTCAGAAGGAGAGGGGGAAAAGAAGAGTGTCTATATTTAAAGACTGACTAAAGGCTCTGCTGCTCAGAGTGGGAAATAGAACACAAATAATGGTATTTTGCTGCAGAGACTTAAACTAAAAAATATCTCAAAATCTGCAATGTTGTTAGTTGAAAACACTAGCTTAAAAGTGAATATTCTCTTCTACCCCCAAACAAAGGTTATCTAGCCTCATCTTTGGTACTTAACTAGGCTCTGGCATATTTTAAAGTAAGTTAGCTGGTGAGATTAGACTAGAATTGTGGACGAGGGTTACTTCCTGGATAAGATCCTCTGAGGAGCAAAACCTCTTGGCTATAAACACCAAATGAAAGACTTGCTCTTTTGAAAGACCTTTTTCTATACATTTTTGTAGGCAAGACACTATAAATATTAAATGTAATAAATATAGCTGAATAATATTAGTTGGAGTGGGATTCAGGGGGAAAAAAGATTTTATAAGTTTTTAATTCTACTTTCAGAAAACCAAAATCAAATATATGCATAGAGGGGGAAAAAGTATTAATACTAGCCATTCAGATATTAGAAAGAAACATATAAAATTGTCTCTATTTAAAGAAGATATGATTGTCTATGCAGAAAAATAATCCTAATGAATATAGAGAAAAAGGTCTAAAACTGGCAAGTAGGTTTAGGAAGGTTATTGGATACTCACTTACTAAAAATCAATTGTATGTGTATGTCTGTGTATACATAATGTATACTCATTATATTTAAATATTAAAAAAGTTTGTGACATAATAGCATCAAAAATATGAAATACTTAGAAATTCATTTAATGAATTACGTGCAACAATTGTTTTCTAAAAACAGTTCACTCAAATTAATGAAAGCCAAAATAAATGAGATACATGAGGTACATATCATGTTTATCAATTGGGAAGACTCAATATTATTAAGGTATACTTTCTTCCCATGTTGATCTATAGATTCAATGAAATCTCCATCAAATTCCTAGCAAGGTATTTTTTAAAAATTGACAAGCTGGTTCTTTTCATTTAAATAGTCAAACAAACTTGCTAAAAGAACAAAGCTGAAGGACTTGTACTACCTGATTTCAAGACTTGCTTTAAAACTAAATTAATCAAGACAGTATGGTACTGGGGTCAAGAGAGATTCATAAATGAATGGAGTAGAATACAGTACAAAAAACAAACCCAGGCTTAAATGGCCAATTGATTTTAAACAGAAATACAAAGGTAATTCAATGAAGAAAGGATAGTTTTCTCAACAAATAATGTTGGAATAATTGATTATCCATATGCAAAATAATAATCAGTAATCATAACCTTATACCATGTAAAAATAATAAATTGGAAGGGTTATAGACTTAAATATAAGCTAAACCATGAAACTTTTAGAAGAAATCATGAAAAATCATTAAAGGAAATGTTTTATAAACGATATGATTACGATTATATGATTACTTATATTTCAAAATTAATCAAACTATACTTAAAATTGGAGAATTTTATTGTTGTTTGATGTGTGTTTACCTTCTTAAACTCAATTATTAAAGCATATAAGTTGGCAAACCTCATATCATTTTTTTAATAAGTACTAAGGTTATACAGATTATTGCTTGTTCATACAAATTCCTCAGCATGAGAAAAATTACAAAAAATTCTCTTTTCCTCCTTTAAACAACCTCCCTACCCCCAACTCAAAGAAATATATACTGTAAATATTCAAATTTTATAAATGTAATAATAACAACAGTAATTTAAAGTGCATATATAAAAATCAATACTAAACTTAAAGATTATTCCTAGGTAAGGATTCTAGAATTCTTAAAACGTCATTTTACCTTATAAACATCTTGGTATTTTTGAATATTTCATTATGGACATATCTTACTTTTATAATCATAAAGCACGGCAGTTTTCTTTTTTATTTATTTTGATATATTCTTAATATATCCAGTTTTTTTGCAGTGGAATATTGATCATCTATATTTATATCCTGTGCCTTACACTATGTGGGCTAAAGTATTCAATAATTTAACTAATATTCTGAGTATCTTCTCTTTCTAGGCACTGATAGAGACAAAATATCATTAACATCAATCTCAGCAACAAAATAACAAAAGTTGTAAGATCATATGTACTTTTTTAAAAAAGGAGTTATTTATCCCTATAGGCACATTCTATTCTGATGATCTCATGTGATATTACCAAGAGGCACAGCTACACTGGGTATTCCATTTCAAACCAGCACTGTTCATGTAGCATGGTATCTGTTAGCAAATGAGCTGCACTGAGGAAGAAGCATAGTTTTCTGTGAAGTTTTCATGTTTATGGTGTCCCAGATATAATTACTCTATGAGAATTCTGCCTTACTTCTAATTAGTGAAAACAGTGAGGAAAAAAAAAAAAGAGAGAGAGAGAGAAAAAAGAAAAAGTCTCAAACATATCAGCAAGCACAGGAGCTTATCTTTGCTTCTGAAATGGAGCACCAAAGTTTTACCTAGTTCTAAAATGGAATGAGGACTTGCTTCTTTAAGGTACCTATTTCAACTTCCTATGGAAATAACATAAGAACTCCACTTTACTCTAAGAGTGAACAGTAGGACAGCACTGAAGTTTATGGGATATAGTAGAAATCTGTTTAGAAGCAACCAGATAAAAAGTAAAAAGTAAATTTAAACCTTTTGTTCATGATCTAGCTGACAAAAAAGCAAACACAAAAAGTAGGCATAATATTGTTTACGAGCACCTAATTCCAGGTTCATTTCCATGATCAACCTTTCTACATTTTACGAACATGGCTATTTCAATTACAGAATTCTCATGTTTAAATGAGTATGGGAGAAATCAGATAAGAACAAAGCTATAAAGTTAGCAATAGAAATTGATTTAGTATATTTAAAGGCATTCCCTCATACAACCTTTCAGGAATAACCAAGAGTAAAAGAGCTGATAATTCTCTCTCACAAATTCTGGAAGCAGAATATCTGTAATAGAACCTACTGAGCAGGAAAAATAAAGAGTTTTTAAAACCTTGCAACAAAGTCTAATTGTCCAAGGTTAACTAAAGACATCTTCAAGTGATATAACTTCAGACATATGTGGAATATATAGGAAATGTGACATCTTGCTTTGCAATGGATTACTTTCACGGCGCAAACTACTTCATGAGTGTCCTCTAATCAGCATGATATTACTCATGTGTGAGATATTACAAAAGGTGACCATTGAATTATAAGACTGAAATTTATTTATTGTTTTATAGACTATGTCTCTAGAAGTCACAGTTCTGGGTATGTTACTTTTTAAAATAAAATGTTTTTCTTTCTCTCTTTTCTTTCTTTCCTTCCTTCCTTCCTTCCTTCCTTCCTTCCTTCCTTCCTTCCTTCCTTCCTTCCTTCCTTCCTTCCTTTTTCTTTTTTTACCAATATTAGCACCTACATGACTGAAAGTAGAAGACATCTTAGATTATAAGATTTTGTCATAGTAAAATAGACTTTTTTTACCAATATTATCACCTACATGACTGAAAGTAGAAGACATAGATTATAAGATTTTGTCATAGTAAAATAGTAATAAAGTTTGTAGTACTAGTTCCCATTTCTAAGACTATTAAAATGTCATTTTCCACACAGGCCTGCTAATTCCAAAGATAAATCTTTCTCTGTGTCTTTTTTTTTTTTTTTGCCTCATAAATCGTATAATCCAAATTTCAAGATCTTACACTCTATTCATTCTTCCACAATTCATTCAACTCAGTGAGCACTAAAGCACAAGCAACTTGTTACTACTGCGCATAAAATTGTAGGAAAGACACAATGAGTATCTTCAAAAAGATTAATATTCTAATAATCTAGAAGAATGCTACTCAAAAAGTCCCTAATCATATAGCAAAATCATATAAAATGTAAATCTATAAGTGATTTTTTAATTGGGAAAAACTTGCTACCAACAGGAAATATCTACTGAACTGTTATATTTCAGCACAAACTCTTCATCGTGTAGAGACCAGTGACAAGCAGTTTATGGTCTGGTAGTGATGCACACTCAGCATATTCAGTGGTACTTGTTTAAACCAAATTCGTCTCTACTTCTCTTTCTTCATTGACTTTCTGGCTTCTCATTCCACATAGTGAGTAAAATATGAATGCGGTCTTTAAAAGTTAACGAGTTATAGATCCACAGATATTTTCTTCGTGATATTTCCCTGTGTTTGTTTCAAATTCCTACATAAGAAAATCTGTATCAGCCTACTGTGGGTTAAATGCCATTTCTAATCTAATCAGTTATAGCCATGGGAAATTCACATGTAAAATAATGGCTTCTTATGGTGTTTTTTAAAGCATGAAAGTTTTTAATTTTGATGAAATCAATCCTATCCATTTTCTCTTTTATTGCTGGTACTTTTGGTTTGAATCTAAGAAGTTGATGCATAACCTAAGATAAAAAAGACTTACTATTGTATTTCTTCTAAGGGTTTTATAGTTTCATCATGGTGAAGGAAGCACACTCTGTAAATATGCTAAAATATATTGAATTGTACACTTAAACTGGTTAAATATATGATATATAAATTATCTCTAAAACTATTTTAAAAATGGCTTCTTAGCAGTCGGACTCAAAAAGGCATTTGTTACAATGAATTTAATAGGCAAATAAGTGATATATTCAATAACTGTTCCAGAAATGAAGGAATAGTTCTTAGCTTCCAGACAGCGTGCACAGGAACAGCCTCATACCAAAGACACTGAGTAGACTGTGATTTGAGAGATATTATCATAAGAAAGCAATCATGATACTTAGCTATGTGGAATATTTTATTATGCATATGCTTTGTTATGTATATATTTAATACTTTTAAAAATTTATTTAGAAAGAAATGCTATCTTATGTTGTTTTCTCAAGTTATGCAATATTTTTATTAAGTTTCAGCTACTGAAGGAAAAATATGAGGAATCCAACGAAGTATATATTTATCACCAGAATGGCCTTTAGTACAAAACTACTTATTCTTTATAAGTATCCAAGGGGATGTAGTGACTAAAGTGCTCAAATGTCTTTGTTATAAAACATTTTCTCCTATATCATGATGTCATGTATGGAATACAAAGAAAGTGTGATTGAGTGCAAAAAAAAAAAAAAAAAAAGAAAGGGAAAGAAAAACTGGCAGAATTTAAGTATCATTATCATTTTCTTAGATCCCTAGAGTAACATCAAAAAGTACATTGTACTAAAGGATAGTGTAGTGTTCCAAACTGACTGCCCTTAATGGCTAGAAGTTTTATAACGTTATCCACTACCAATGCACTTGACAGTCTGCCTAGTTCACGAGTTTCACTGGTTTCTAAGAAATGGCAGCTCAGATAACTCCAGGATAACTTATTGATAGAAAACTGAGAATGCATTAGCTACTTTAGTTTAGAGTGACTCCAATTTTGAGACAAGATAAAATAGAAAATGTTATTTCTTTAGGAATTTACTTCTTGATTTTTCTTAACATCTAGGTTAAATATTGTGAAACTTCACCTTATATAAACTTTTGTATAAAAATATAAGACTTGTATTTTTTAATCTTCTTGAAATTTATTTTAGAATCTTGAGAAAACAAGAAACATGATTTTTTTTAAAACTCAAACTTTAAACTTTGGTTGACAAGTACATCTGTGTTAAAATTCTTTTGCATCAACCTAGAAATGGAGGCACATAGGTCAATGGCAGGACATCTTAGCCAAGAGCTTTATTAAAATTATTCTATTAGTGCAATCTTGGGAGTGTAACAGCAGTGAATCAGAAACATTATCAGCAGCTATTTAATAAAGGGAAAAAAAGAAAATGATAAATGTGTCTCTAAAAAAAGATAATCTTGCCAAAATCTCTTATGCTTGCCTTTATAGTGCCACCAATAAAGGTGATTGTATCTCATTGAATATCTTACAGAAATCTTGTAGTAATCTATTTAAATGGGGGCTATCTCAGAGCACCAGGAAATAAATGGCATCATTAAGTTCCTTGGAAGTAATGGCTCTTTTTTCACTAATGTACCAACTCCCGTGACAATCTTCCCTCAGACACTCAATATTGTTCTCACCCTAGTAGGAGTGGCTTTAGATTCTTGGATATAACCTATATTTAGGGAAAAAAATGCATTTGCCTGTAGAACTATAAAAGCACCTTTTTTAAAAAAAGACAACAATGTAGGGGAAATTAGCTCAATATAAAGTGTTTTCTGCTTTTCAAAGAAGACAGTATATTGTGGCTATGATTCTCCACTAGCCATTTACAAATTATCCTCTTGAGTGATACAAGGGACAGGATTCATTAGAAACATTAGTGAACTCTGCATTTCTTAAAAGGTGACTGTCTCAAATTTGGATTGGTCGGGTTCTGTGTCCTTCTTCCCTATTCTCACCCTGGCAATCTGCCATCTGAGCGTTTTCTCATTATCAATAACTATGGCTAAAAGCCAAGGAGAAATGTAAGTGGCTTCTCCACATGTCCAAAAAGAAAAAAAAAAAAAAAATGATAAGCATACAATTTATTACCAGATACAATTTAAGGAAGATGTTTCCATCTCCAAAAATGTGATAAAAACTGAGGAATTGTTCTTATAGCATAGCATTGATTTATAAATAAATGTGTCTACGTAATTTTTATGAAATATCCAGAAAAACAAGTAAGACTCTTATTTTCTATTAA
>NW_006442484.1:10390130-10399583 GCF_000325575.1 Pteropus alecto
CCTGACTACGAACAGGGAAAAATCTCTTAAACATTTTGAACCTTGGTTTGCCATATAGAAAATATTAACACTATTTTCTTCATAGAGATTTGCAACGTGTATATGAAATGCCATGTCTTAAACAAGTGCTGGATACACAGTAGTTACTTATTAAATATATGTCAATAGATAAATTATGTAAAATATATTTGAGTTTGTGTTTATACATATATACACACATAGGTGGAGAGAGAGATAAAAGAAATAGAGAGAGATTATTTAATCAGAAAACTCTACATAGATAGTGTATGATTCATTCCAGAGTACTTCTCAAAGGCACAAAGCAACTCTGCTTCTGCAGGACAGGTCAACCTGTGATTTTTGAATGTCCATTTTGTGAAATGCCTTGCATGAAGTGCTTTCAATTATAGGTGGCTGCTAAAATTCATTTCAGAAAGCCAAGAAACAACCTATATATATGCTTTTACTAAAGCTTGTTTAAATCATTGACCTTTCCTCTTTGGTTCATAACACCTTGTCAAGATGCAACAGACTGTTTCTAATATAAAAGAACACAAAATGGATTCTATTCTGGGAATAGAGCTCTGCCTGCCTGAAGTGCTGAAGACTAGTGATCTTATAGAATAATATTAAAGTAAGAAACCAGAACATGCTTATTTTATACATATTATGCTTTGTGAGGTGGGAGGAGAGAGAAGAAGAAGGTGCTACATCAAACTGGCATCCAATTATATGTTTATCAAATTATGAGGTGCACAAACAGTTTGCAGTCTCTCTCAATAGTTTGCATTGAGTCTACGTGCCAGGGTTAAAATTTAGATTCTATCTTAATTTCTGACTTTACCATTTAAAAAGTTTGTGCTTAATAATTTTTCTTTCTATTTTCCACAATTCATGTTTCCATAAACTTCTAGCTCCCTGATGGATAGTTGTCAGTGAATAATCCATTTAACCAAGGCCTCCACTGTGTAAATTTTATTATTAGACCTTTTGGCAGTGTATATTTCTACAATTCTTCCCATCAGAGGTCTGGAGGTTTTCAGAACTTCTCTATAGATTAAATAAAAATGAAAAGATGAAAAAAGAAAAAAAAAAAGTAGGCTTGCCATACATCCAGAGCAATAATGAACAAGATTTCAAATTTCACCTAAGAATTAGAAAAAGAGAGAAGGTGATGGCAATGTAACAGTTTTAATATCAGAGTCGGATTACTTCTGCAGGTTCTAGTGTTAAAGAACTTCAACATGAAGTGGCATGGTTCACAATCATAAAATTTTTAAATCATCATTAAAAATAAAATGGAGAGATAAAACAATTAGGCTGTATTTTCAAGTACAGTTATACAATTATGTATAATAGGAATGCCATTCAAATATAAGACTAATTTAGATAATAACTATTAACTAGTGATCCCATGGACATACATAAGAAATCCAGTTCCTCAGGGTGCTCTACAGAGAGAGACAGGAGCTCTGTGCTCACTGCAATCAAATGACATATCATTTTACACAACCTTCTCAAGAGGCAGATCCATGATACATCTTAGCAAAGTAAAGACACTGACAAATCTTCCACAGGACAGTTACAAGTGGTTTAACTCAGTAATCCCCAAATTTATTCGGTCATGGAATCTTACTAAAAGAATACAGCACTAGTTTTCTACTCAAAACAGTTTAGAAAAACTAGTAAATTGGCCTTGCGTTCCAAATCAGTCTTTAGAATGCTCACTATTGAGCTTCAGAAAAACACCAATAAGTTTAATAATTTTTAAGAATGTTATTTCAAATTTCTAATAATATGTTCTGAAATAGCAGATTTTAGATCAGAAGGCAGTCAATCCTAAATGCTAGATGTTTGTGAGAGTTCTTAAAAGCAAATAGTCTAAAATAACTGTGGGGAAAAAGTATAGATAATCTTGGTCAGACAGACAAGTACTGAGTAGATTTAAGTGGTTATTTGAGTGAATAACTCAAAAAATAAAACTAGAAAAATGTTTCTTAGAAAATAAATGTACTCTACTCCTGCATATCCAAACAACTTACTTCGAAGGGGGAAAGACAAACACTTTCAAAGAATCAAGGAAAAGGCTAAAAATCATACAAGTTCTTTCTCTCTGTCTCATTTCTCCATCTCTCCATATCTATGCAACCATCTATCCATTTGCTATCTATCTTAAAAATTTAACTTTATATAAAAGAAAAAAAAACTAGTAAAATGCCCAGTTATCTATCCTTCAAACCAGTGTTTTAATAAAGATTGGTTTCTTCATTTTTATCAAATAAACCTAATCAATAACAAGAAGTTAGTACAGAGCAAGCTCACTCTTCCAGATACTTCAATTTTAAATATCACAGGTATTCTTGTTGCCTACGTAGCTGAGTTAAGAAAGATTTTGGGTACGTAGCTGAGTTAAGAAAGATTCTAATAATGAAACATTTTATATCAATAAGAACCTTGATTCTAGTCTTTTTCCTTTCAGCAGCTCAAATTAAAGACTAATTCAAATTAGCATAAATTTAACATACTTATTCTTTATTGAATTCATATATTCTAGGTCAAAATTAGAGCTATTCTATTCCCTTGTAATATTTCTAAAAATCATACAAATAGATTTTTTTTTTTAAGAATTAAACTGCAATTTCCCATGTTAGGTCATAGGTGAACATTTCTGTCAATCTAACAATATCTATTACTATGCCACTCCAGACTCTCATTTCTTCATCCAACAGTCCAGAATCAAGTTCCTACTATATGTTCTAGGTACTGAAACTGAATTATTTCACAGAGAATACAATAAGATAATATTATATAAAGAATGATTTATAAAAATGTCAACTGTCTCTACAACAATAACATCAATTTACTTGAGAAATTTTTGTTAAATTTTATTATGTATTTATAAAACATATTACATCATTAATAGATTATTTCCAGAGCATATGAAGACAGTTGAATATATATGCATACATTGATTACATCTATTATTAAAATGCAAAAAAGCATTATCAAGTTAATATTTTGAATACATATTTGTTGAAATAAAAATATTGTTTTCAGCATAAATAGAACTCCTAAAACATTTTTAAAATACTGTCAACTTCATATTTCTCAATTAAAATACCTATTTCTAATTTTTATGTTTCCATGTCTCTTAATTTCTGTTACATTTCTGTTATTTTTCAAATTTAATTAAAAAATACCTATACTATGAATTCTTCTATTGGAGCCATAAAATTATCATCCAAAGTGTTTGCCATTCTTTTTCATATTCCCCTACTCAAATGTTTTTCACCCATGGTTTATTTAAAACTCGTTTTTGTTTTCCAACTTATACTTTAGTTTTCAGGTAGATTTTGAAGTTTCTAGTTCAGCTGAATAAATATTTTTCAAAAGAAATCACAGCTGTTCAGTCATACCAAGTATTTCTACTGCTTATTCTTTATTGTGTGTGAGAATTTGAGCTTGTCACTACATTTCCAAAAGCAGTAAGAAAAAAAAAGCATGAACAAGAAAGTGTTCAATGGTAAAGAAAAAAATGTAACGGCTTTAGAACAAAGACTCTAGAAGTCAATTTTCAGCTGATCCCCTGTGTACTTAAAAATCTCTTTGGACATAGTTCCACAGTTTGAAAGGATAAAGAATACACTATTCAAAACTTCTGTCAAAATTTCCATATTCCAAAAGCTAGTAAAATACCCAACTATCTTAAAACTGTCAGTGATCATTTATAAATATAGAATACAGTTAATATATATATATTTAATTTTGTCCAAATCACACAATTGAATCAATTTCTTCTAAGTAAAATGCTGGCTGTACTTGTCACACCAATTTGCTGACATTTTACACACACAAAAAAATTAAATCCCATTAAGCTGCAATGAAGTGATATTAAAAGCACTATAATGTGGTGGAATGAGCTTGAGCATTTTTCGGTATGTTGAATTTGGTTTGATAAGAGAGAATGGCAGGGTAAGTACTGTGGCAGCCCCTAAGATCCCTCCCTTCTCAAAGTCTTCTACCTAGTATTTATGTCTTTGTATAATCCTCTCTCTTTGAATGCGGGCTGAACTTTGTGACTTCCTTCAAACCAATAGAACGTGGCAGATGTAATGAAGTGTTACTTCCAGTTTAGTTTTTAAAAAAATTTTGGCTTCTATCTAGTTGTATCTCTTTCCTTCCTTCCCTCCCTAACAGCTCACCTGGAAAAAAACAGGTGCCATGTCATTAGAAAGCCCTTTGAAGCAACTTATATGGGAAGCAACTGAGAGAGGGCTCTGGGCCACAGCCAGCAAGAAATTGAAAATTGCATGAGTTAATTTGGAAGTAATTTTCCCCTAGTCTTCTGATGAGACTGCAGCCCCTTTCAAGAGCCTTACTGCACTCTCGTTAGAAACTTTAAATCAGAGGCACCGGATTCCAACTAAAGAAATAATGAGATAATAAATGTTGGTTGTTTTAAGCCATAAATTTTGCCATAATTTGTTATGTAGCAGTAGACAACTAATACAAGTGCCCTATATTCTCACTCTTTGTATCCTACATGCCTTAATAGGAACTCAATAATTGGTAGCTTCTATTATTTTATAAAGCACAATCTTAAGTTGTTCAAAACCCTGAGCTTTAAATCAGCTAATGCTTTCTCCAAAATAAAATTTAATAAGCATCTATTTCATACAGGACATTGTGTACAAGTCTAGCAGGTATGAAGATAAAATGCCTTGCCCTTATGATTTTATCTAATAAAGTCACAATAGCAAGGAAATTGAAAGATTAACAGGAAAATAAAAGTTTAATTATTCATAGCATAGAAATAATGATAAATCACTTAAATATGTAATAAGCAGGCCCACTGTTGTTCTACCACACCATTTTCCACTAACATCTTTGTCTCATTAATTCCAATACTTGTGGAATAGAATTAAAGCATCGTATTTTAGGAAGTCACATCATGGTTTCTGTCTCCTATTGGACATTTATCATAACTATGAAGTCATGTTTGTTCATTCATTAAATTATTCAGGGTTTAAGGAAGGTGATGAAGCTTTCAAATTAGAATTCTTTGAGTTTTAATCCTGATTCTGTCACTTAGTGACTCTTAAGATCTCAGGATGTACATTAACCTCTGACCCATAATGTGTTTCCCTTATAAATTGGAGATATTAATGCCCACCTATTTCAGAGGATTACTCTGAGGATGAAATAAGATGAATTGAATAAAGTACAAAGAACCTAGTAGTGAATCTGGAACATAATAAATGGCAGCTAGACATACAGAGATACAAAGATGAGTGAAGGATACTACCAACATCAAGGTACATATAGTTTTTTAGAGAAACTTCTAAATAAATGATAATATCAATAAATTATAGTTAAAACTACATATTAGATTGGACACCGATTGATAGTCAAAATCCAGTTTAAATAACTACTGAGTGACAACTTTGCGAAAATCTGTGTCTGACTATGATGCGTGTAAGCAAAATATAGCCCTCGACCTATAGCAGATTAGGAAAACGCTAGGTAGATATACATAAATTACTGTCATATAAGGCAGAGAAAGAGAACTACAATTTAAAAAAGCACAGACTACAGTAATAGAGACAAAAGAGTAAATCTAATGGAAGCTTCGGGAATTTTTGAAGGCTCCATGATTTGAGATGGATTTTTAAAAATGGTTAGGAATTATATTTGCCTATAGGAAGAAAAGACACATGCATGGCAGAGAATATGATATGACCAAATGTCCTGAGGATAGAAAGTACACAAAAAGCAATTGTAGCAAGATTAGAAGATAGACAAAGGAGGCGAGAAGAGAGAGTAGAGGAAGAAAGCGAGTGGAGGGGAAATGGGGAGAGTGAAAGAGCTAGAGCAAGAGAAATCGAGAGCAAGAAAGAGAAAGGGAGGGAGGGAGACAGATTCCTGGTTGCTAAAAAGCACCGCTGAAATAAAATTATATAATAACAAAGGTGCCCTCATTTTAAATTGATCCTTTATATGCCTGGAGAAATCACATTTAGATAAAATAGTGGTTGCTAACATATAGTAGATTTCCTTCCTAAAGACAATTATCTGCTACTTCAACATATTCCTGTTTGTGAAATTAGAAAATTCTTCAATAATTATCTCTCAAGGCACAAAGACACACCTTTCTACAGTTGTTATTTAATATATACTTTGATTATACGCTTATATGTTAGAAATAAGTTAAGCTAAATTGCTCCACAGAGTCGGTCCCATGAGAACACAACCTTATAATCTGTCTCTGATAAAGGCACTGAGGGATATCTCACAGAAACATGATGTGCTTCTAAGATGATAATCTAAAAAATACAGGAACAGTTCATCCAAACATCCCTTGATTCCCTATAATGTATAAACATTAGTACCTTTTTACACTCTAGAGCGAAGTTTCTCAAACAACGTTATATATGGCATCTATGGTGCTTTTAGCTAGCAAAGCACTGTAGGGATGAATATGAAAACTCAAACTCAGCAGCCCTCTGGCAAACCAGGCCTCTGAAGAATGAATGTGCTTTTACCTGTAGTAAAACAAAAATTCTCATATCTTAAGGCATAACATAATTAATCTACTTATCTTCCCAGAAAGAAAATTACAAGGGCTTCTGCAAAATACCTTATGAGAATAGAAAAATCACACTATTTTTCACTATAGGGTCAATATGAATATTTCATGCTACTTGGTCTTTCCAAATACTCTTTATAATTAATTTCTTAGAACATAAAGGTTGACCAAATCATCATTCTCAAATTTGAAACTGATTTGCACAGTCCTTAAAAAGATAAGACCGCAGACAAAGATAAAACCATTCTGGACAGTAATGAGCAGAGTAACATGTAATGGATACTTGAAATAATGCTTTCAAGGACATGTAAAATTCTCAGGATAAACTTATGATCTGACAGACAAATATATCATATCCCCATGAACACTTTCACAATATTGTACACAGATACTCTTCATCGGAGTTAAAGCACTATTCAATTCAACTCCTGTTAAAATGCAGAGTTCCAGAAAGGTGTAGCGGATTAACCTCATTCGGCAATTAACAACCTCAACACCAAAGTGTTTATTGGAAAATCTAAGAAAAAAATGCAAAAATACAATAGCAGGTAAGTAAACATATTATATGTCACCCACAAAATTCCCCTTTTTGAACTTTTGAACACTTTTTACATCATCCCAGCCACCAAATCAGAAACCTGAAGAAACTCTCATTGCCAGAAGAATAAAGTTTAAGATCTTTGGCTTGGAATTCATGTTCAGACATATTTGGCATCCATTCTTCATTTTATGTTTATTTCATACTAATTCTCAAAAAGACTCTTACATCTAATCCATCTTCTAACATTCATAGTCTCCGAATATGTCTCAGGTTAAGCCTCTTGAAACACCAATAGGAAATTCAAGTACTGCCCTTTATCCTTAATGAGGTCTAGTATTCTATTTTAACCAAAATTAGCTTCTTCCTTTTTAAAATACTTTTAATACATATGATCCTCAGTGTTTATTTAGCATTTAATGATACCAGAAAATATATAATATGTGTGAATGTCTCTTCCTCTGTCGTTTAACTCTGGCCACCAGTTAGACCTAAAAATGTTAAAGCAGCATTTTATAGTAAGTTGAGACAGAAATGGGATTGACATTCATTTTGAGAGTTGCTACCAGCACTTATCTGCAATAAAATAGAATAGATCAGAATGTATCACATTTATTAAGGGTAACGATGATTTGTGAAAATTCTGTTTTATGTATACTTGTAGATGTATGTGTTTAGTAGGTTGCAATGAATATCTATTTCTTATAGTGCTAAAAGATTTTTTTTTTAATTTGAAAATGACCATTCTAGGAGACCGTGCCTATTATTTAAATAGATTGTCTAACAAAAAATTCTATATTAATGATTTCACTTATATGTGGAATCTAAAGAACAAAACAAATGAACAAACAAAATGAAAACAGACTCAGATACAGAGAGCAAACTGGTGATGGCCAGATGGAAGGGGGATTAGGGAGCTGGGTGAAAAAGGTGAAGAGATTAAGAAGTACAAATTAGTAATTACAAAACAGTCACAGGGATGTGGAATACAGCACAGGGAATACAGTCAATAATATTGTAAAAATTATATATAGCGCCAGGTGGGTACTAGACTAATCAGGGGAATCAATTCATAAATTATATAAATGTCTAAATGTCTATCCATTGTGCTATACACCTGAAACTAATATACAATAAAATAAAATTTAAAAAACTAAAATAAAGAAATGTCTAATACAATTCTTTGTACATGGTAGATATGTAATGGGCAACAAATATATATATATATATATATATTGTTATCAATTGATCACCAAGCATTGTAATAATACAATAAACCAGTTCAAATTTGAAATTTAAAAAAATTCTATATTAAATAAATGTTTAAAATGGGTAGGCCAGGAGACTGAATGCAATTAAGAGAGAATCAGGTGCTCATAAGCAGAAGACAAAACTAAAGGAGAGAATGAAGACATTGGGAGTGTCAATGAATATGCGCTGAATGAAAAAATGGGGAATGTGAAATCGGCAAGGTTGAATTTCATTTTAAGTGCTGCCTGGAGTTGGCTCTGATCTGGCATAAGACTATGTGGCATACTGACTACTATGCTCAACGAGTACATCTTTGGGGACTGTCATAAAACTAAAATGTAATTTATAGCAGGTAAATTACAATATGCAATTATAATATGCATATGAAAGAAGAGTTTATTTTTCTTTAATGTGTAAGATGAAACATTTGGCACCCTTAATAAAATTCATAAATGGTGTTTTTCTCAATTCATCGTTTTCTTATGCCTGTTTCCTTTCTTGTTCTATCACACAGATCAGAATTGGGTATCCACTGTTCACATACATTATGTAAATAGAGTTTACATTTTAAAACAAAGATGACATATGAATAAACATATGAATAAACATGAAATAGCTTACAGAACTGAAATAGCACCATCTGTCTAAACAATATCATTCCAAAATACATGGCATCTTTGTCTACTATATTTCCCAAAGTATATTTTGAATTTGTTATGTAAAGTATTCAAAATGGTTCAAAATATTATCGAGCAAATTTCATGTAGTATATAGTACTGTCTGTTGGCACTTCTTCCTTCCTTCCATCTTGAAATGGCTTCATGGTAGTGTGTTCACAATGTATGTATACCTCTCCTCATCATTGTCTTTGTGCGTGACCTTGTGACTTGCTTTGACCATTGCATGGGACTTGATATAATGAACCAGGTTTTACATGTGTATGTATGGTTTGGTTTGTAAATGTAATCCTGCCCTAAAATACAAATATTTCTCCCCATTAGTACCAGGATGCAACATACGTGGAGGAAATATATATAAAATAATATATAATATATATAAATATATAAAATATATATAA
>NW_006442484.1:10399616-10415110 GCF_000325575.1 Pteropus alecto
AGCCAACATTGTAATTTCAATGAAGAACATATTTTGTTATTGTTAGTCATTGAGATTTTTTGATGGTTTCCTATGCAGCAAAACTTAATAATTTATTTTATTTTATGATGTTTAATTTATTAATTTAATTATTAATTTAAATAACAATTAATTATTTAAAAACTTTTTATTTATTTTAGTGAAAACTGAATCATACACTTCATGGCTCAGAATATCATAGTAACCAAAGTCCTAAAAATGTATCACAGAAATCCATTAGCACTCTTGAAAAGCTTCACTAGTTTTTCAGCATACTTTTTTGGCATACACATTCTTTTTAGTTTATAATACTATTGAAAACTTAATGTGGAAAGCAGTTTTTATTGCCTTCCATTCTCTTTTTATCAATTAAGACCTGTTTTCCTGGTCATTTCAAAAGCATCCTGGTATAATTCATAATTGCTGGAATTAGGACATATAACGAGCAGCAAAACATGGAAATCGATATAAATCTATTGGCTGTCATCTAATGTATTTAATAATAATAGCAGTGTGTGTGTCCTAAACATCCTCAAGATTTTCGTGCTACAATTTTTCAAATAAAAAATAAAGTTTTGAAGCTAATCTCAGAGAAAAAGCTATCTAATATGTATGTATGTAAGAAAGGCATTTGGAAGTAAATACTAAACCAATGAAGCAACTCTTGATTTATTAATGAACAACTGTACTAAAATAAGATCTTTTTAGAAGGTCTTTTTATAATATAAGCAGGACTTATATGGATTTGTAGTTAAGAGGATAAAATCTTTAAAGTAGCCCATCCAGCTATCATTTTTAAAGATGCCACTACTGTCCTTGGGAAGATCTTACAAAGATAAAATATTATATATTGTATATAAATATTGCCATATAATTAACTAAAAGGACAATGTTTGACAGGTAAGCTCTGGTGAAAAAGTCAAGGCAAAGGCAGCTTTAATGCATTCATTGCATAAAGAATCAGAGATAACATGGTTAAATATACCCTTAAAAATCATTCAGGTCAGGAACCAAAGGCTGGGCTTCTTACTAAAAAGGGCATTTTTGTAAGACAAGAAGTGTGTGTGGCTTCTGTTATAGATAGGCCATATGCAATATTTGGTAGAATGAAAAACTATGTCTAAGGAACTGAAATTACTCTAGGACACAGCTATTATTTTTCAAAGTCAGGGAAATGCTAATATTTTATTCATTCATTTAATCATTACTGTGGAAGGCTCAATCTACAAACAGATTTCATGGGAAATGAGGTATAAATATAAGATGGTTCTGCTACTTCCACAGAAAGTACAATAACTTGGCTTATGTCCTCTTTCTGTGGAATACATAGAATTTTGGGATTAATGCATAATCTATTATAATGTTTACTTTCTTTATAAAGACTTTAGGAAAAATTCATGAAAGCAGTGAATATAGAGATGCTAACACAGTAAAAAAATGATGAGTTATATATTGTGAAAAAAAAGCTCTATTATATTAAAGTGAAATTTCTAAGCATACACTTTATCCAAGAAACATTATTGCTTTCCATATTCATATTAACTTATGTGACTATTGATATGTAATTTTGTTAAAATTGGATTTTTCTCTATATATCAATTACAGATCAATGCACATTTGAGGCAGAAAGAAGTATGCTTAATATTATGTTAAAGTTTAATTGTAGATATACAGTTGAAACTTGAATAATGTAAGCTTAGGAACACTGACCCCTGTGCAGTCAAAAATTGGTATATAACTTTTGACTTCCTAAAAACTTTACGAATAGTCTACTATTGACCAGATGCCTTACTGATAACATAATCAATTAACACATATTTTGTATTTTATATGTATTACATATTTATAATAAAGCAAGGTAGGGAAAAGAAAATGTTATTAAGAAAATACATTTACAGTATTGTACATATTTTTTTGAAAAAAATCAATGTATAAATGGACCAGCACAGTCAAACCATATTGTTCAAAGGTCAACTATACATATTGCAATCAACAGTTGCTTTAGATTATGTGATCTTCTATACATGTAGTCAAAATGAATAAATATTGAACTATATTCAATGACATTTCATGTTTCTAAAAAATATTTTTTAAAATAAAAATAAAATAGTAGCAAATATGAAATGATAGAAATAATTATGGCATGAATGAAATCTGGAATAGAAGATTAGAAGAAAATGGGAGAAACAGGTGACAAAAGATGAAGTGCAAAACCAAAAGTAACAGATCTATAATGACCAGTAAGTTAAAGAAAAAATAATGCAGGGTTTTTGACTTGTGGCAAACTGACATACTGAACTAATGTGTGCCCTCTTGCTAAAAAAATAAAAATAAAAATGTGAAATAAATTATGTATCAGATATTTTAAATGTGAAATAAAATAATTTAATTGTGTTACGAAGAAATAAATACAATGTCCATGTCCTAAAAATAAAAATGCAACCTCACAAATGAGAATGATAAGCATGGGAAATAAGGACTCTTTGTAGTGGGTTGAGGTAGTATGGGGAAACTATGCAAATAAGCTAAAAACTGGGATTTTAATATTATTTTTTTTTTTTCAAAAGGCATACCTAAAATCTGAGAACAAAAAAAAAATCAAAACTAAAATATTGGAAAGTGAGATGACAGACCAGGAAGAAACCAATTGAAAGGAAGTTGGTATAGATACATTATTATGAGAAAAAAAGACCTGTCAAGAAACAGTTCTAGATATACAGATGGGACATCACTTAGTAACACAAGTTTTGAATAATCTTATACTAATTAAATAAGCTCATTAGAAGATTTAAAATATCCCTACAAACACTTATTCCAGACAGTTTTATGGATAAATTCAATCAAACTTTTAAGGAATAGGATAGGTAATTACGATCTTAAACAAACTCTTTCAGAGAATGCAAAATGTTTTTTAAATAAGAACACAAACTCCCACTCATTTGATGAAGACAGTATAACCATGATACCAAATACTAACAGTAGAGAAAAAGAAAAATTAAAGGCAAGCAAGATTTGTTTAGCATGAGAAATTCAATTAAATAAATTCATTTTATTGATAACCTAAAAATGTCTAAAACAAATATTCCAAATAATAAGTAAAAGCATGTGGTGGAATTAAATTTATTTTTTTAAAAACTGATTTTTTTTTTTATCACACACCTACAATAAACCTTACACTTAATTGCGAAATGTTTAAATCATTCCCTTTAAAACGAGTAATAAAGAATGAGAACTACTGGCATTCCTATATAATAAGGCACATGCAAAAAAAAACAAAAAAAAATTAAAAAGTAAAGAAATTAGAAAGAAAAGAACTGTCACTATCAATAAAAAAATTGTTTTATATGTAAAAATACAAAGCAGATATTGTAGAATCTATGAGAGTTTCTAACCATCTCTTGATTTGTAGACAAAAACAAATCAGTTTCTATAAATCAGCAAAAAGCAGATTATTAAATTTAAAGTAATCATATATTATATAAATACATATATATCTAAATTTTAAAATAAGCATACTTTTTTTTAGAAATTTATAATGCTTTATCTTGTCATTTAAATGTAGACTAAATCAACTAAAAGGTGTATTTTATAATTCTCTCCAGTTTGATTAATAATTTCTAAGAAAACCCTAGTTTTTTTAACTAAAATTATGTCAGTGTAGTATTCATATAGAAGAATAAATGACAATGAATTATATAATTATGTTTGAGTCAAAAAAAAAAAAGAGCAAGACAATGTCAGTGGGGGATTGTGTTACAAGATAAATTGGCTTTATATAGCTATAGTAATAAATATTGTGTGGTGTTGGCATAAGGATACAACAGTAAAGTAAGAACAGAAGTCCCATTACTAAATCTATTCATATATGGAAATACGATTTATTATATTGCTAGTATTACAGACAAGTCAGTAAAGATTGCTTATTCAATTAATTATTCTATGTATCTCTGTGAAGAAAGTTATCCCTACCTCATATTATAAACAACAATTAAATCCAGGTGAATTAAAATTTAAAGTTTTAAAAGACAATTAGGTGACATCTTGAGGATCTCAAGATAGGAAAAGATTATATAAACAAGATATAAACAATATAAATAATAAGCGATGTATTTAAAAATATAATAAAATTATAATCTGTTGGTCAAATAACACTACAAGAACATGAAAAGACAAGCCACAAACTGAGAATAGCCATTTTTAATACATGTAACTGACAAATGATTAGGATCTGAATTGAACTACATATAAAACTCCTACAGATAAAATTTAATTAAAAATATTTTGAATGAATGCTTCACTCAAGAGGAAAGTATAAACTGGACAGCTATATTTGAAACATTAAAACTGGACTACTATCTTACATCACACATAAAAATTAACTCAAAATGGATCAGGCTTGAACATAAGACCTTAAACCACAGAACTCCTAGAAGAAAATATAAACAATAATCTCCTTGATGTGGGTCATGGTGATGAATTTTTGAATCTGACATTAAAAGCAAAAGCAATAAAAGCAAAAATAAACCAGTTGATCACATCAAACTAAATAGCTTTTTCACAGCGAAGAAAATCATCAATAAAATAAAAAGGCAATCTACCGAATGGGAGAAAATATTTACAATCATGTATCGAATAAGAGGTTAATATCCAAAATATATAAAGAACTCATAAAAACTCAATAGCTTAAAAAAATCCAATTAAAAATGAGCAGAGAACCTGAGCAAAAGTTTTTCCAAAGAATACATATGGATGGCCAACAAGTACATGAAAAGATGCTCATCACTAATCATCAGAAAAATACTCATCAAAACTACAATGAGATATGACCTCACACCTGTTACAGTAGCTATTATAAAAAAGATAAGATATAACAAGTATTGGTAAGGATGAAAGAAAAGGGAACCCTTATGCGCTATTGATGTGCAAGTAAATTGGTGTAGACACTATGGAAAACAGTAGAGTGGTTCCTCAAAAAATTGAATACCACCATATGATCCAGCAATTTTACTTCTGGATATTTACCCAAAGAAAACAAAAATATTAACTCAAAAACATAAATGTTCCCCCATGTTCACTGCAGCATTATTTACAACAGCCAAGATATGGAAACAACCTAAGTGTCTACTGATAGATAAAGAAACTGTGATTATATCATAAATACAACGAAATATTACTTGGCAATAAAAAAGAATGAAGTCTTGCCATTTGCAACAACATAGATAGACCTTGCAAAGTAAAATAAGTTAGACAAAGAAAAAACCATATGATCTCACTTATATGTGGAATTATAAAAACAAAAAACAAATAAACAAAAAGTCATAGAAAAGAGAACATATTGATGGTTTCTAGAGGTGGAGATGGGAGATTGGAGATATGGGTGAAGGGGGTCAAAAGGTACAAACTTCCAGTTGTAAAATAACTAACTGCAGAGGATGCAATGTACAGCATGGTGAGTAGAGTTAATAATACTGTATTTCCTATTTCAAAGTTGCTAAGAAAGTGATCTTAAAAGTTCTCATCACAACAAAATAATTGTTTTCTATAACTATGTAAGGTGACAGATGTTAACTAGACTTGTTATAGTGATCATTTCATGATGCATACAAATATGGAACCATTACGTTATACACCTGAAACTAGTTATAAGTCAATTTACCTCAATTAAAATTACTTCCCCACTTGCCTAAACTCTTATTCAAAGATATTTTTAATGACAAAGAATATCATTTAAGTACAATTTAATTAAGTAAAATATAGAGAACTGATTATATGATTCAAATGGGTATCATTTGGCTTATTCCATCATTTCAACATTTTCCAGTGTGGGGACTGAGGGGGTTTGAAAAGTTTAAAAGGGATTAATAACTGATTCTCATTTAAAATAGTATAAGAAATTCAGCTTCACCAATTTTCTCTGAAACTACCCAAATAGGTCATCATTTTCCCCAATACAAAAGGAAAGATATCAGCTCTTTCTATCTTGATGGCTTTGAATACTTTTTAAAATTCAATGGGGTTTTCTGAGTTCTCTCTATTAAGCATCAATGTGATCCACCTACTGCCTCATATGGATTTGCTCTGAGTATTTAGTTTCCAATCATGGTTAGATAGTAGAATGAATGTAATTATACCCCTGAGGTTACAATCTCCCCCTGAAAAAGACTGAAATCAGCTCAATGACCCTAAGATTTTCCTTTTCACCCAGTAAGGCTAGGACTGTCTGATATAAAACATATGCATGTTATCTAAGCACCAAAAGGAAGGCATCCTGGCTCTAGCTTTTTAATTTATATTCCAAATCCACTCGTCTTGTCTTAGTTCCTTTGTCTCATACCTGGTTTCCATCTTCCCGCTCAGCATTTTCAGATCAATGTTTCAATAAGACAGTTTTATTTCAATTTCAGCAATGCAGCTCTCTTAAAGATTTCCCCAGCATCAATTCTGCAGGCTGCTTGCCAGGTCCTCTCTAATCCCTTGTCAATTGCCTACAGCTGAAATCCCAAACTGATAAGACATCCCAAGACCCTGTTTCTCTGAGGTCAAGTTAAGACAGCTACTACCTATTTAGTAAAACCCGATTGGGGCATTAATTGGAAGGATGCTGTGCCTTCTGAGAAGAGTTACAATAATACAACTAAATGTTGGAAAAGACATGACAATATGGAGATAAGTAAAATACTTCTGCCATATAGTTGGTAGAATATGGAAAAGGTTAAAAAGAGAGGTGAGAAAAACTTTATGTAACCACTGGATGCAGTACAAGTGAACCACCCACTTATAAAGCCATTCAATATATTTAAACATTTTCTTTTGATTTTACAAAAGACACAGAATGTTTGCTTCTATACAACTCTCATGTTGTCCTAATATGTGTACTCAAGAAATATGTGGCAACTTTATTTCCTTTTAACAACCAAAACAGCATGTGATAAACCTGATTATAGAAAGTGTTGGAACAGAAAAACCAGCATAGTTTAAAATGCTCAAGGCTAATGGAAATTCCTCATGCTGGCAAGGCAAATTTCTGATTTTCTGGGTTCACTTAGTCCCAGCTCTTCATCATGGGTTTCCTAGAACATTCATAGGGTTCACACTAGAAATATCCAAAATGGAAATATCTCACAAAAGTAAGGATATAACCCACTGCCTTTTAGGCTCACCAAAACTGAGTCATCCAGATGACTTAAAAATTTAATTCCTATACAACTTTTAATTAGTGGCAATGATATTCTGGATGCTATAGGTTCAACTGATTCCATCGTGCAAGGCAGAAATGTAGAACAAGATGTGCTCTTCTTTTTTTCAAACTACAAAGATTATAGACTCTCCTCTTAATTATATCCCACTAAAGTGTTTCAGATTTATTGGCTATGAAATGCACTATTTCTAGCCAATGCGTCTCTGAAATTTTCCACTGTTCCACTTATGTTAACAAGGACAATTCAAGGGCAAATACTAATTATGATTTTGACACAGTTTTACTTTCGTGTTTAGCTTTGAAAGTAATTCCATGGTATGCTCTGATTCCCTTGTCAGTTTCCTGTACTTTTAATTTCTAATTTAATGAACTAATGAACTCAAGGAGAGGTTCTGACTTTTAAAGTATTTTCCCTTCCCCAAATTTTAGTTTCACTTTTCAGAATAACACTTCTAATTAAGATTTATTACAAAGAACTAAGAAAAATTTTAAAGAACAGCACTACGAAGGAGCTCTAAAAAATCATAAATGTATCACTTTTATCTCCATAACTACTCACTATTACTAGTTAAGATAGACATTTGGGATCTAGTTCTCTAAACTACAAAATATATTCATGAACAAGAGTATCTTATACTCAAGGAAACAATAACATCTGTCACTGACATTTTGAGAAACTCTCTTGAAGCCTATCAGGTGTATTGGGGTAATTTCACAGAATGCTGATTTATCTCAAGCTCAGTCTTTGTTAACTTGGACATATGACCCTAACTGAAGAGCAAGCACATTCATATTATTTTTATGTTTCTTGGTTCAAGAATAACTAAATAGTAAAAATAAAACAAAAACTATTATACCATAAAAGAGAAAGCAAGTTCAAATTACCACCAACAGAATAATTTGAACCCACTGCCAACTTCCTAACTGCCATACAAGATATTCGGATATTAACAACCCGAAAATAATAATGATTTACATATATATGATTTATGAAAAACTAACTTATTGGTTAATTGACTTATTGGTTAATTTAGGAAAAAACAGTGAATAAACATGAATTTGAAATATTAAAAAAGTATGATTTTTGTTTTTAAATGTATATGATAAAAATATTTTTAAATTATAAATTTAAAAAATGTTTAATTGATAGATAATTATTGAATATACTAAAGCAGGTGTAACTAAACAGTTCTAAATATAGAAATATGCAAAGATAATAGAAGTATAATATATATCATATATCATATAGAGTTTGTGTGGATATGTGTATGTATATTTTAAAAATCGTACATTCAATGTAAATAAGTCAAGAGAGGGACTGCTATTTGACCCCCCCAAGAATTATACTTTGACAGGTAAGTTTACTTATATTCATTAAATCAACCTTATTAATTGTATTATTCTCACCTATTTTGTGTCTACTTATTAAGTTAATAATTGGAGGAGTATATTGAAAGAGTCCACTTTAATAGGGGATTTGTCAATATCTATTTTATTTTGAGCTAGAAAATATTAAGATTCTTTGTGCATATAACCTTATATTTTTATATTTAACAATATACATTTGCAAGTTTATTGTTAAACATACAATGTCTAGTAAAAATTTAACTTTTCTCTTTATAGTTACCTTTATCACTATTATTTTTGTCTCAAACTCTACATTGTCTCATGTAGTACAGCCCAAAGTGATCTTTTCATTATTGCTTTTAACACTTGCTTAAGGTATTTTTCCTATCCTTTTTATTTTTTAAACATACTTTTTGAGGTATAATTGACATTAAAAAAACTGCACGTTCAAAGTGTTAAAAAAAAAAAAGAAAAAACAAAAACTATATTTATGTCCAGGTACAGACTGCGTAGTCCCTAAAATCTCTTGTAACTGAGTGTTGCCACGTCATAAAGTTCTAGAACTGAAGTATGCTTCTTTCGCAGTCTTTCCTTCCTTCTGCTACCTGGAATGCAGACATAGTGAGTAGAACCCCAGCAGCAAACTGAAAGATGTTAGCAGGGTGCAGGAAATAGACAACCCCTGTCCATTCTTGCCCTGGAAAGTTTACCTCTGGATTTCTTTTTTCAACAGAAAGAAATAAGGATCCACTTTGCTTGAGTCACTATTTTTTGTGGTGTTCTGATAAATGTGGCTGAACCTAATCTTCAGTGGTGATATACACATATAAGCACATTTTTAAAAATAGAATACTACCTACAGTGTAAAATCTATTTTTCTTATTTTAAATCTTGAGTACATGTTTATTTATTATTAAACGTTATTTTATATTTTATTTTATCTTTAATTATCATTTATTGAACTAAATATTATGGAGATTTAATGTACCAAATTGAATTCTAGAGATTTAACTTGAACATTTTTCAAATTTGACTTATTCCTAGATCTTGTCTTTACTCTCCTGTTTTCCAATTTAAACTCTGAATAGTTTTGTCATCTGTAAAATGGGGATGGTACCTGTTTCGGTGGCTTCCTGTGAAAAATAAGAGAGAAAAATGTATATAATCGACACATAGTAAGTGTTCTGTCAGCATGTTCACTGTAGATCTGTTTAAATCTCTCATTTCTAAACATTTTGCATAATATACTAATTTCAAATACATACAATAGAAAAAAATTTATTTCAATGTGCCATTACCATAACAAAATTATCTTGAAATTACTTTCACTTTATTAATGGTTCTGGCATCAATAAATCATATTTGATTTTTAAACAAATATTTTCAAATTTTAATGTCAGCTGTTTCCATTTAAAGATTAAGAATAATAATAACAATAGACAGAAAAAAGTTCAGGCTTCACATTTCTCAGTTCCATCTGAAATTCTTTGCACATTTCCTCTCTTTTCACAGTTTAGCCCCTTCCCTGAACAGAAACCTCTTCTAGTACTCTTTATAACTTTAAATTCAATTCCATTAAATTATTATCTTAAAGGCATCCTATTAAATAATTTAAATCTAAAAACAACATAAGCTCTATTATCAAAACAAGCATATATTTATATGAATAAATTAATGTAACTTAAAAAAAAGTGTTATGTAATTCTATGTAACAGAAAAAAAAAAAAACACTTAACACCTATTTGTCAATGATAGGATTTTTACTATAGTTTTCACACTTTTTAGATAAAATGCCATATTGAAACACATTGCATTATTATAACTATTAAAATGAAAAAAAAAGTTGGAAGCACAAGTCAGAAATAAAAATCTTTGTTAACAACTTTGCCTTGGAAACTCTTTATAGTTAGAACGTTAGAAGAGAGATTTTCTATTTCCAGGAATGCAATTTGGAAAGAGAAGCATTACATCACAGAAATCAATTAATCTGAGACTTTGGAGATTTGAAGAATTTGAGCAAATTTCATTGAAGTACATATAGAAAAATCTGACAATTCTTTATTCTTAGGTCTAAATTTAAAATAAAATGTCAATGAATTATGTAAGACCAATAACTACAGTGAACATTAAATTCATCAGAGTTTCTCTCCTATAGGCTCTGTGGACTGAATGAAGTAAACACAGGGAAGAAAAAGGCTGCTCTCAGTAAATGTTTAATTAGATGAGAAAAATCAGAATACGGTTAAAAAAACACAATGAGGCATCAGTATGTCTGAGTTAAACTAGGGTTAAACTAAGCAATAATTTCGACAATCATTTCAGATATATCCTCAGGGCTTATAGGTCAACACCCTATGGTGGGCTAGGGGTGTCAGTTTGAATTGATGCAATTATCCAAATAAATTAAGTAAAAGTCACTCACTGAAAATATTTAGATAATTAAGAGGAATGACATATAAAAATATATCTGTAACTGATACCTATTATAGAAAAACATTATGAATTTTAATCAATATTTTATTGATCAAATTAGTATTTGAGGCATAGTTCAGACCATAGCATCTGCTAAAAAATAGTCTATTTTCAGAAAAAAATTCCTGGATCAAACAGAAAATTGTCTTCCTTAGAACATATTAACTCTGAATGTGAAATGAATGAATTTAGTGGTGTACGATAGGGGTTCCATTTCATTCTTTTGCAAATAAATATCCAGTTTCAAAACACCATTTATTGAAGACACTCTTTTTCCTAATGGCTATTCTTGGCTCTTTAGTTAAATATAAGGTGACTATACATGCACAACTTTATTTCTGGGCTCTCTATGCTGTTGCATTGGTCTATGTGTCCGTTTTATGCTAAGGCCATACTATTTTGATTTCTACAGACTTGTAATAAAGTTTGAAATAAGGATGTGTCATGTCTCCAATTTTGATTTTCTTCTTTAGGATTGCTTTGGCTATTCTGTGATTCCATATGACTTTTTTTTTTTATTTCTATGAAAAATCACATTGGAATTTTAGTAGAGATCGTATTGGACCTGTAAATGTCTTGAGCAGTATGGACTTTTTAACAATGTTAATTCTTCTCATCAACGAATATGGTACATTGTTCCATTCATTTGTGTCTTCTATTTCCCTCATCAATGTCTCATAATTTTGAGTATACAGCTCTTTCACCTTCTTACATAAACTTATTCCAAGTGTTTTATTTTTGATGCTACTGTAAATGGGAGTTCTTTCTTAATTTGTTACTGATAGTTCATTGATAGTGTATAGAAATGCAACTAAATTGTATATATTGACTTTCAGTTTTGTACCTTTACTGAATTTGTATACCATTCTAATAGCTTGTTGGTGGAATCGCTAAGATTTTCTATACATAAAATCACATCATTTGCAAACAGAGATGATTTCATATCTTCCTTTCCAATTTGGATGTGTTTTATTTCCTTTTCTTGCCTTATTGCTCTGGCCAGGATTAGAAGTGGTGAAAGTGGATGCCTTTGTCTTATTCTTAATCTTAGCAGAAAGCTTTCAAACTTTTACTGTTGAAAATGCTGCTAATTGTAGGTTTGTCATATATGGCCTTAATTGTGTTGAGGTATATTCCTTTGATACCCAATTAATTGAGAGTTTTTATCATGAAATGATGTTGAAATGTATCACATGCTTTTTCTGCATCTATTGAGATGATCATATGATTTTGACCTTTCATTCTATTAATGTGGTGTATCATTTTTATTTATTTGCATATGTTGAACCATCTTGCATTCCAGGGACAAATACCACTTGGCCATGATGTATGATCCTTTCAATGCACTGTTGAAATTGACTTGCTATTTTATTGAGAATGTCGCATCTATATTCATCAAAGACACTGGCCTGGGATCTTCTTTTCTTATAGTATACATGTCTAGCTTTGGTATCAAGGTAATGCTAACCTCATAAAATGAAGTTGAGAGTGTTCTTCTTCAAATTTTTGGAAGCGTTTGAGAAGAATTGGTGTTAATTTTCTTTAAATGATAGAATTCACTGGTGAAACAATCCAGTCCTAGACTTTTCTTTATTGGGAGGCTTTTAATTACTGATTTACACTTTATACACATCGTTGGTCTGTTCAAATTTTCTATTTCTTCATGATTCAGTCTTACTAGGTTGTATGCTTCTAGGAATTTATCCATTTCTTCTAGGTTTCTAATGTGTTGGTATATAATTACTCATAGTAGCCTCTTGATCCTTTTAATTTCTATAGAGTCAGTTGTAAAGACTCTTCTGATTTTATGAGTTTTCTTTTTTCTTAGTCTACTTAAAGATAGTTAAGTTTATTTATCTTTTTAAAAAGTCAGCTCTTAGTTTTGTTGATCTTTTTTATTGTTTTCTGGTGTCTATTTCATTTATTTATGCTCTGGTCTTTGTTTCTGTCTTCCATCTGCTAGCTTTTGGGCTTAGTTTGTTCTTTTTCTATGTTCTTGATGTGTAAAGTTGGACTGTTTATTTGTGACCTTTTATTTTTTAATGTTGGTATTTATAGCTATATACTTCCCTCTTAGCACTGCTTTTGTTACATAAGTTTTAGTACATTGTATTTCCATCTTCATTTGTTTCAAGCTATATTTTTAATTTTTTATTCTCTTCTTAGATCCATTGGTTTTTAAGAAGTGTGTTCTCTAATTTCCACACATTTATGAATTTTCAAGTTTTCTTCTTGTTATTGATTTTGACTTTCATACCATTGGGTTCAAAAAAGATACTTTAGGTGTGCTTTCAACCTTTACATTTGTTAAGATTTGTTTTTGACCTAACACATAATGTATCCTGGAGAACATTCCATTTGTTCTTGTGAAGAATGTATATTCTTCTGTTGTTGGATACAATATTCTGTACATATCTGTTTGGTTCAGTGGTATAAAGTTTAGTTCAAGCCCATTATTTCCTTATTTTTTTTGAATGGATGATCTAACCATTATTGAAAATGGTGTATTAAAACCTCCTACCTTTATTATAATGTCTACTTCTCCCTTCAGATGTTAGTATTTGCTTAATATTTTTAGGTGTCCTGATGTCGGGTGCATACATATTTACAAATGTGTTATTCTCTTGATGTATTGACTTTTTCATCATTATATAATGATCTTCGTCTCTTGTTACAACTTTTGACTTAAAATCTATTTTCTCTGATATAAATATAACTATCCCCATTCTTTTTTGGTTTCCAATTACATGAAATATCTTTTCCATCCCTTTACATTGAGCCTACATTTGCCCTTAAAGCTGAAGTGAATCTCTTGTTGGCAGCATATAGTTGGGGTGTTTTTAAATCCTTTCCGCCACTCTGTCTTTTGATTTGATAATTTAATACATTTACATTTGAATAATTATTGATATGTGAAGGCTAACTAAGGCTATCTTATTCATTGTTTTCTGACAGCTTTATAGTTTCCTTGTTCCTTCCTTCCTCTTTTGCTCTTTTTCTTTGTGAATTAATGATTTTCTGCAGTAATATACTTTCTCTTGTGTATCTACTGTAGGTCTTTGCTTTATGATTACCATAAGCCTTATAGAAAACATCATATTAATTGATTTAACATTCTATTTTAAACTGATAACATCTTAAGTTTGATTGCCTATAAAAACTCTACCCATTTGCTGCTATCTCCCATAGTTTGTTTTTGATGTCAATTTTTCCTTTTTTTTATATTGTGTATCAATCGATATATATATAATCATATAGTTATTTTTAAATCGCTGTTCTTTAAACCCTCATATTAGAGCTAAGTATATACACCACCATAATAGAGTTTGAAGGCATTCTTAGTCAGACTGTATGCTTACCTTTACTAGTGTATGGTACATGACATTCTTTTCTTTTTGCTCCTCTAATTAGATGATTTCAAATGACCTATCTCCTAGTTTATTCTTTTGTCTGCTTAGTTAAGTCTGTTATTGAAGTTCTCTATAAAATTTTCAGTGCAGTCACTATATTCTTCAACTTTAGGAATTTTTTAAAATTTCTACTTCTTTGCTTAACTTCTCATTTGTTCATGCATTGTTTTCCTAATTTCATTTAGTTGTCATTTAGAGCATAAAGAAATGAGGATGTTTGGATTTTGCAAAATGGATTCCATGGGAGCCATGACAGTAATGTCAACTGGCACTTAATGGGAACACCCTTAGCGTGTGACCAGACTGCCCCAAATCAAAGAAATGTCAGCCCCCATCTCCAGGAGCCAATAAGTGTGAAGATCCCACCTTGTAAGGTTCATATAAGCTAAACACATTATACAGACAACGCTCAGACCTAACCCGATAGCATCATGGACGGGTGCACTACAGCCGAAGACTCTGACCTTCTAACCCGTCATAGCCACTGGCTTGGGACCGACACACAGCTCATTGAGTTGCCAGTCAACAGAGCTCGCTTTGGAGATGCTAAGGACTTTCATTCCTTCGCTCTGTTGCATAAGACTCTGCACTTCCCCTTTCTGTATGTTGTATGTTAACCTGCATGGATACCTGATTGTTTTATCTGAGAAGGTTCCACTCAATAAAACTGGCACTGTGGAAAGGCACAAACGCATTCAAAGATGTTACTTCTGTAGCTGTTTTTCTTGCTCACATTGTCTGTGTTTTCTTGTAGTTTACTGAATTTCCTTAAGAAGATTATTCCGAATTATTTGTTGGACAATTCATAAATCTACATATTTAGAGTCAGTCATTGGTATTTTATAAGTTTCCTATGTTGGTGTCATGTTTCCTTGAAATATCATATTTGTGGCCTTGTATTGGTGTTTGTGCATTTGAGGAAGTATCTCTTCCAGTGTTTGAATACTGGCTTCGGCAGGTAAATCCCTTCAGAGTCAGCCCATCTAGAGACTATGGGTAGGTCATCTGGTGGTGTCTGTGGGTGGGCTTGCTGCCAGAGTCCTTGGGCA
>NW_006442484.1:10415145-10433757 GCF_000325575.1 Pteropus alecto
GGAGGCTGGGGCAATGGGAGCTGGTCTGGCCCAAAGGTAAGTCTAGAGCCTAGAGTCATGGGAATAAGACTATAGATTGAGGTCTGGGGGCTTGTCTTGATGGTGGATTCTGCAGGAGCCAGTTTGGTTCAGTGGCAAGCTAGGAGCCTGGGTCTGTGGGAACCGGCCTTGAGGCTTGAACCTGGGAGCTGGTCTGGCACTGAGAGGGCCCAGGAGCCTGTGTTTGTGGGAGCCTGTCTGGAGTCTAGAACAACGAAGGCTGAACCTCTTGCTGGGTGGGTTGGGGGCCTGTGCTACAGGAACTGGGTTGGTGTTGGAATAAGTCAAAAATCTGGGTCTGTGGTACTTGGCATGGTGCTGGACTGGCCTGGGACCCTGGGTTCACAGGGGCCCACCTAAAGTCTGGGTTCATGGGGGATGACTGGGAGTCTGTGGCCACAGAAGCCACCTACGGCTGTGAGCACTGGCTACTGCTGGGATGTGCTAATAGCCTGGATTTTCAGGAGTCCCCTGAAAACGTGGTACCATAGGAGTCAAATGGGGCCATGGGAGCCTAATGGGGCCACTGAAGCTAGCAGGTACCTGGGTGAGCCAAGGGCTCTGGGTTTGTGGGAGGCTGTAGGAAGCCACCTAAGGCCTCAAGAATTTGTCTGTTGCTGGAGTAGGCCAGGTCTGGGGTTTACAATAAAGATGGGCACTCTATTCTTTCTCCCATAGGTAAAGTATCTCCATGCTGGGCTACCTAGATTTGGAGGAGAGATCATGGTGTTAACATGAATCTCTCTTTCCCATCTGCCTCAGTGCATCTTTTTAAATTTCTGTGCTTTCTCCAGTGCTGTAATCCCTCACCTGGAATCTTTAGCTCTTGCAAAAGTATTTTTATGTTTATTTGTTTATTTGTTTTGGAGGTGGGTGAGCACCAGAAATACTTATGCTGCCATTTTTCAGATATCTCACCTCCCTTCTCATTTTTTTTTCTATTACACTTTGCACTTCAATTAGCCACCATAGATATTTATTGCAGACTTAAAGCTAAGAATTGGGGATTTAGGGTTCAAGCAAATACTTTATTATAAGAGGATTACATTAAGCTCACTCTTCCCTAGTGACTGAATTTATAGATCAACAGAGACATTGGAGACAGCTAAAAAGGTGGCAAAAGTGAGAAGTGAGTACACGTGTGAAGAATGATGTTTAAAGAAGAGAGGTGTTGTGTTTAGCAGCGACAACCTCAATCTCAATATGCCTTAAAACCATCATTAATAAAATTAGGCCAATCACATTTAATTCTCAAAACTTTTCTTAGAGAAAGCTGTGGGTCTTTTCTTAGTGAAGCTGTTGGAAATGAGGGAAAAGTGTTTCAAATAGTTGTGGATTCCCATCAAGATAAAGGAGCAGATACAAGTACTGCAGTTGCCAAAGTACACAGCCCTGCCCTGGATAGCTATGGTGCTTGCTACTATTCCTAATTATATTTCCTACAATAACTGCAGTGGCATTCCCTCCAAAGCTTCTGAGGAAGAAAGCCATGAAACACTTTCCCATACCAGACCCTTGATTCTCACTTCCATTCTCTGGTCCACTGCTGCCGGATGGGAGCCCCAGCTTGTGGAACATTGTCCAATAGCACATAAGCCTGTCACGACTTAAACAAAAAGTATGTTGGCATTTCACTGGAGTTTATTACACATTTCCCCACAGAAATCATGTTTGAAATAGCAAGTTATTACTGTTCATTAACATAATTCTAAAAGTAAGTTATAAGAAATGACCGTGAGTTCAGTGTCGGAACCTGAATACCACAGAGTACTTTTTTTGAAGTAAAGATTTTCTTAGTTGCCAATAACTATCTATCAAATACAATTTTGGAACATACACTGTTATGAGGTTGGTATCCATAGCAACATTACTCTTTTTTTCTGGGAAACTTCAGGAACCTAAGGAAAATGCACGAAACAAATATCCTGAGAACTGCAGCTACCATTGCCATACCCCATGGCCTCACAGTTTCCCCTACTCCTCCCAGTATTTGATTTCCTACTCCCTACAGGACCACCACACATCTCTGTTCCATTCTTCTCCCTTTTCTCTAGATCCTTCTGCTCACACATCTTGTACATGGCCACTGTGTCCGTCAGTGACTTTCCCTCCTTGACACAAACTTTCAGTTTTAACCTCTGCTGCAAAAGGCAGGATCTGTGTCTTGCTTCAGATTCATGGTAGATAAGCTGCCTCATCAGTGGCCATGCAGTGGATCCATCGATCTTGGGCAATAGGTTTGCCACACCGTTCTCTCAGTATATACCTATTTTACAAAAGAATTAAACAATGGACATTGCCTGTAGAATCAGACCTTGCGAGGAGGGTGTGTAAGTAGAAGATCTGGGTCGTGTGATATACTCTAACATAAGCAATCATCCCATTGAAGGACAGTGAGCAGGGAAAAAAAATCTAATACCTCTGGAGAATACTGAACTAGTAAATTCAAAAGCCAAAAGCACCACACTTCTGTCATTCTTTCAGTGTGTGATCAGCTTACTGAACAAAATCCTTTACTGTCTAGTAACTCACTCATTGCAAAAATGTAATAGATACAAGATAATTATAATAACACACAGCACCTATGTTCACCATCATTCAGGAATGTTTGATCATTTTTATGAAGCTATTCTTTTACTACAACAGCTTTCCTGATCTAGAGATTTACCATTTCTTTCTTGGAACCAGGTTGACCTCTTTCACTTCCACTAGGCAGCTCCTTAAGGAAGAAAAGCAAGGTTCCTTTTGCTGTGATGAATTAAATTCTTCTTCTGTCAAAGTAGTTTTAAAAAGATACAAATCTCAAAACTCTTGATGTCTGCAGTAACCTCTTTTTATTTAAAGCTCCTGATTAAACTATGTAATAGCTTGGCTTAAAAATACACAAAGAAATTCTTTAGGATATTACCCAAACTCATTAGTATGGTTTGCAATAACTTGGCCTTAAACACATTTTCAACCTCACTTCTCTTAACTTTGTCTCATAAAACCATTGACCCACTGAAAATAAGCCATGCTTTTTATGCTCACTCCCACTGATTTCTGTCACTTTGTCTATGTAGTTTCCACTACTTGGAATGAACCAAATCCCACAACAGCTCCTCACTTTTCTAAGTGCCACCTATGATTAAGGTCTAGCAAAAATGTCACATTTCACAAGGTCTTTTGCAATCACTTTATACGGACATAATCTGATTGAAACATCCCCCTATAATTTATTTCTTAGTATTTATTGTTTTTTATATCAAGATATTAGTTAAATAGAAAAAAATTTCAGATTCATTTGTGTATCACTGTAGTGACATTTATTTTACATATTAAATGGTGAAAAGCTATCTATTCTCTGAAAAAAAAAATGAGTTTATAAACAACTAGGTTTAATCTTTGGCATATGAAGTATTAAAATTTGTTGATCAATTAGAAACAAAATACACAACTAAAACTTCAGTGTGATTTGGAACAATTTCCATTTTCAAATTGTCTTTTTTGTGATGTTCACGTATAGCAGAATTTATCTATATACATCTTTTAGTGTGCCCCCACTCCAATGTCACCCAAACTACTATCATGATTTTCTGTTGGGCTTCTGATTTAATCATGTATTTTTTTTTTTGGTTTGTTTGTTTGTTTTGTTTTGTTTTATCTTCCCAAATTATGGTGCAAGAACAGAAATATGATTTGTAGACTTGTGCCTCACAGTATTAATATCCATTGTATTGTCTACCCATTTTCTTTTAGCGCAAAGAAAATTACGTATGCTTTTCTTTTTTAGATATTCATGGTAGTAGTACCATTCTTCCTTTTCATTATTATTAGGATTTTGTCCTCTTTTTACTCTACTTCCCACCTTTATCCATTGTGAAACAAGAGTAACAGCAACTTGAACTCTACCCACTTCACCTCTTCCTCTGTAATAATTAATGTAGCAGTTTACTCCATTTAGCAGCCTAATCTGTATACACTATAATTCACTCATGCCTGCATATTTGTGATGAACAAATGGGATTGACCCACAATGGAGACGTTTTCAAGTGTAATCAGAGAAGCCTCTAATAGTAAATCTCATCCTAAAGAAAAGAGGGTGAAAATATGTAAATATAGTTCAATGCCATGAGCCAGGTCTGACTGGAAGAATAAACTGGACCACAGTTCATGGTCTAGCACTTAATACAGCCCTTCTCTTCTGGGACTCATACCTGAATCCTGGAAAGAGGAATTGCACTAAAGCATTAAAACTAAGAGCTGTTTTACAGAAATATCTATCAGACACTGAAAGTACAAGGCAAATCTGAATAGTGCCTGAAGTGAGATTATACAGAAAACCCTCCTTGCAGAATGGCATTTCTCACACAGCAGACATCAGTACTTTAGGGGAGGCATGTTTACATCTTTGGTGCCTTTGTCCCAGTCGATGACATAAAACATCATCACAAACCCTTGAACTGAAATAAATGATCCTGACAGTAGGAGATGTGGTATCCAAAACAATTTGCCATGTAATTCCTTTCTTGGAGGCGACCTAAACTAACTGGTGAGGCATAGAAGGTGACTAAATAACAGCCCTTAGTTGATGTGCCCAAGGGGGCGGGGGGTGGGGAAAGCAATACAGCATCTTGGTTTATTGTCTTTGCATGCAAACACTACATAAACTCAGTTTTCTTCTCAAACACTGTCTTCCCTTTCCTTCATAACTAACCTTCTAGAAAGAGTAAACCACATTTCTCTTTCTTTATTCATTCCTCATACATTCTCTAACCTCTCGCAATCTGATTTTTTCTCCCATCACTCCAGGGACATATTCAAACTAAGACACCATTAGATTTTGGGGGCATAAGTCAATCCCCTCTTTTCAGCTTTCATTCTATTCATTTGCCATCTGTTGTTTACATCATGGCATCTTTTTAAATTCCTTCCCGCCCTTTCTTCTATGGCTCCTTTTACTTACCAATCAACCTCATTTAGTTCAATTAATGTCTTCTGGTTCTCTGAGATAATGCTCATGAATTACTTGACATCATCTATTTGCTTTCTACATTCAATATTCAAGGTTCTAACACATGATATGCCAGCACAAATTCTTGGACATCCCATGAATATAACTGCCTCCTATACCTTGCTGACTCTCAAAATTATATACCTTCTTTACATGTCTTGGTTGACTTCAGAACAAAATTTTAGCTCTTTGGTGAGGGAATACAGATGCTTCACTCTCAAACAGTAAGAAAATAAAATTAGACACTATCTGAAATTGCCCCTCTCCTTCTCTCCATTTTCCTTCTCCATTCTTCATCCTGTTCACAGTATTACCATCCACCAATGATTTAAATTAAAAAACTGGGGCAATTCTCAATAACTCCTTTTCCTAATGCTATTCCTACTCATTCCTACTAATAATGACAAATCTGTACATTTTTCCTCATTTTATCATTTTCAAATTAAAATATGTGCTTTATTACAAATAAAGCTGTTTGGTAAAACTGGCTTCGGACTTTGGCAATAGCAGGTTTTCTACTGCTCCTTTCTCATCCATTCCTTCATTTGCACAGGGGTCAAAGGCAGCCTCCCTCATTCAGTAGTCTCTACCTAGCTAAGTTGACATCATGGCACAGAGGAAGCTCTTAGGCAGGCCATGTGGTCTTCTCAATAATATATAAGCATGTTAGATATTGTTATAATCATTTTGCCATCGGATTATATAGCACTGTATAATAAATACAATAAGTATAAATGTAATAAATATATGTATAACTATCATAATACAAGTTCAAATCCAGGTCCAACAACCTATGTGTCAACCAGGAACATCTCTGTGTGTGTCCCAAACATCAAATTCACTCTATTCCTTGTCTGGAGTGCCTCTTCTGTCATCTCTCTTTCCTCCTTGCTACTCTTCCAGTTCTGTTTCTCTTTAGAGTTCCCCAGACTATTGGAATAGGCTCCTAACTGTTGGCCATTTCTCCTGTTTCTGCTAGTCTACTTATGGTCCACACATTTATTCACATTGATCATTCAGTTTAGACTGCTCTCAGCAAAGTCTCTACACAGAAAAATCTACCAACTTTTTCAAAGCTCAGGCCAAGAGTTACCTATTCTGGAAAACCTTACTGAAAACCCTCCACGCATAATAAAGTCTGTACTCCTCTATGCCATCACAACACTTTGGTAAATTGTTTAGCAAATTATATGTGCCCCCAATTGTGTTGTGAATAATCTTTACTATCTTTATATAGCCAATATGTAGCATAATATCTGCCATGGAGTGAGGGCTTTGTAACTATGTAATGAATTGAAATAAATCTTGCCAATTCTGTGGATAACTGGGAATAGCGAATCACACAACTATTCACCTCAACAAAATATCCAGTGAGAGGTGGAATTGAAAAACCATTAAGTGTAAATGAATTGGAGCTCTCTATTCCCAAAGTCGTTTCCTTTAGGTGCTCATCTTTCATTTCAATTTTCTGTACTTAATATCCAGATTTTTAACACAACACATATAAGCATAACTTTTACTTTCAATGAATATGTTTTTTCTAATTAAAACTAACATTACAAAATTCAATTAAAAACAGTGCATAAGCTATATCTGAAATAATTAATAAGATTCAGCTAATTAATATTACAACTTTATTGTTGGTCTCATTAAGATACTTACAAGGAGGTCATAAGAATCATCCCTTCTGTGACTGACTTAAATAAAAGAAAACCTATCATGTATTAATATGTCAACTATTTCTATTGCATCATGGAATGTTTACAACTCTAAAATAAAATTTTAAAGCAATAGTAAATAGAGAGGCAGTTTTGGGATACATACTAGAGAAAGTAGTACATATGTAATCCATAGTAATACTTAATTTTAATTTATTTTATCTTCATTAAAATATAATCAGTATTGTCAGAATAAAAGCATTCATCCCTTCACCTTGTCAATACGATGCATTCTCTCTCACGTTATCATTTTATAAAGTGTTCACAGCTATAATGTTCAAGAATTAAAAAATATTTAAATTACCAGGCCAAAAAATTTACCACTGACAAAGCTCTTTTATAATTATGCAAGTTATATATTTTGGCTTTAACTTATAACTTCTTCATTGTGATTTTTATAATGCCAGAAACATTTTTATATTTCTTTCATCTTGGTGAAACATTTTGCTGTGCCTATGACTTAATTATAACAGTTGTAGAAGTAATTTAAAAAGGCCAATGTGTCATATTGGACATTTATATGTATACTATAGTTACTTACATTTTTAATAGACTGCCAGGGCTTTATTTTCAAATGTGATACTAATATACACAGAAGTAAATGTCACAGAATTTTCTTTTAATGTCAAATGTTTGGGTTTTTTTTAATCTACTTATTGTGATGGGCATTTAGTTTCTTATTTTAAGGTACCTTAAGGTACTTTCTCTGGATTAGTAAATAGCCAATACATTGAGCCAAAGGACATTATGATACATTTAAGACTTAGATCTTAAATGATAATAGATGACACACAAAATAATTTTTGACTTCAAAATTATTGATAGATTGATTCTATAAGTAGTCTACCAAACTCCTAATATTATTTAGAACCACAGAATATCCATTTAAGCCAATGCATTTTACTATGCTTTGTATAAATCCTTCAATCAAGCATAGATATTGTTTGAAAATGCTGCCTAATATTTCTTTTAACTGCCCATAAGTCTTCTCTAGTGATTATGAAGACAGAAATAATTAAAAGAAAAATAGCAAGAAGAGAAAACGAAGTCAATACATTGAGCCAAAGGACATTATGATACAAATTTGGATAACTCAAATACTTGTTGGTTTCCTAGTTTACATAAATTGTTTTTCATATCTAACATTAACTAAATCAATCAAAGATCATCATGAAATTTTGCAGTCAGTTATTTCCTGCTATCAAATTCTAACTCTTTAGCAAATAGCTAGTTTTATAGTTTTGTATTATAATTTTTACAGATTTTCCAGTCAGTTATTTCCTGCTATCGAATTATAACTCTTTAGCAAATAGCTAGTTTTATAGTTTTATAATTATAATTTTTACAAAAATAATATATTATAAAACTAGGTGAAAATGTGAGGAAATAAAAATATAGATAACCACTTAGATTTTTTGCTGAGTCTTATTATTATTACTTTTTTACATAGCATAGTTTTACTTTCAGACTTTAAGAGAACTTCTAGCCTTTATGTGTTCAGTCAATAAGATGTTCTATCACTAGGGTTAATATGCACAGCACAATTGTCCTCATGCTGGTACCAAAAGTGGGATGTTGCCTTAATTAAATAAAAATAATTGTTTTGCCTTAGCAGTCATGTATCTGGTGCCAAGGAATTAACATTGGTTGCTGGCAAGGTAATTTTCCACATTATGCCAAGGCTAAATTTGGCAAGACTCTTACATGGAGGGCAAAATGTATGCTCGAGTACTTAGTAAAACACAAGAAACATTATATACATGTAACACATAAGCAAATATATATTTATATGTATATATAACCATTATAACTTATTTGAGACATAAGGGAAGTTCATATAAGGTGATAGAAACATCACCAAATACTATTAAGATTTACATTATAAATAATAATATTCACTTTTTTATTAAATATTTTCTCCTTGAGCTTGTTTTTAATTTGTGGAGCTATAGCTTGGCTTATTTAAACAACTATTTAAAAATTATACATCCGAGTATAGTCTACTTTAAGTAGTCTCTGTGATATTAACAGTCAATGAGCAGTAATGTTTTCAAAGGAATTGAGCATGAGTATATTAAAATCTTTATGACAACCCTCTGACTTAGATTCATCCCCATTTTCAAAATAAAGCACAGAAGGATTGGCTGATTGGACCAAAGTTTAGCAACTAATAGATAAAGACTAGACCCCAGTCAGTTCACTTCTATTACAAAGTATAAGGTGTCTCTGTATTATATGAAACAAAAATAAATCTAATGAAAATTCAGAGATAACAGAAAGTGGCTTGATTGACAGCAGCAGGCCTCCTTCCATCTCTCTCTCATTATGATATCACAGCTTATAGAATTCCCAGCACAAATATCACCAAGGCCTGTGAGAAAGGGAGGGAAATTAGTGTGCTATTACTAATTTATTGCAAATTCCAATACCTAATGATATATTTTATGTATTATCTCATTACTATTTTATATAAATAATCTGTACAAAGCAAGATTCTGAGGATATTTGACATAGGGTGGATTGTATTCTTTCAGAGTAAAGAAAAAAGATATAGCAATGTAAGTTTAACAAAATGTTTAAATAGGCAGTTTGTGAAAAGTAATCTCCAGAAACACTGCTTATTTTTATGTTTTCTGGAAAAAAAAAAAAAACTCGCTATCATTTCATTCTCTGTTGCATCACAAGCTTTGGAGATGGACAAGCAGACCTGGTATTCAGTGTGGGGCTTGCCAGTTAATAGCTGTGTTGCTGATGAGTAAATTACTGAAGAGTAAACCATAGTGATTTTGTTTCTATTTATAGAGAAGGACACTATTTTACAAGATTTTTGTGGAAATTGAATTTCAATGTATAGGGAGCACATATTACAGAGCTGAGCTTCAAAGTAGGAACCCAGAAAAGTGTTATTATTATCTGGCAGTTTGCTATACATTAAGGGGCTGCAAGGAAAACAATGATTTTTAAGATCCTTATCTTGAACATAAATTGCTCATGTTACATTCCAAAAATCTAGTGTGTAAATATAATGTTCTTCCTTGAAATGTCTGACTCATTGTAATACTAAGATGTTAAAGTTGTTTTCATTAACAGGGAAAGCCAGCTTGCTTAAGCTCCATGACAGAGAGTATACTATGAGTTAATCAGCTTATTCTGTATAGTGCATAAGTGCTTGTTGTATATCAACATATCTGTTACTGATTTGAGTTGAAAATTCAAAATTGTGTCTTCGAGTTTTGTCTCTTTAGTTTTTGCTTTTAGTTTTATGTCCCACATATGAGTGAAATCATATCATTATCAACTTTTTCCACAGTTACCAGAAGGAAAAGTGAGGAGGAGAGGAAGTAAAAAATGGTAAATAGGGTCAAGTATATGGTGACAGAAGGAGATTTGACTCCGTGGTGAACACACAATGCAATACACAGATGATATATTATAGAATTGTACGCTTGAAATCTACATAATTTTATTAACCAATGTTGCTCCAATATATTTAATTCAAAAAATTCAAAATTGTCTTTAATCAGCAGAGTAGGAGAGTCACAGAATGGAAGAAGGCCAGAATGGAACAATGGTTTCAATTTTGTTGCCATTAACAAGTGATCGATGATGGCAGGCTCGAGTGCTCTTTGTGACAAATTTGACTGACCACTTTTGTTCCACTGAAAAAACCTGCTATGATCAGTCATGTCTGCCAAAAAAAAAGAAAGCAAATGAGAATCCTTAATGTTTGTTTTTGGAGCTTATTACTAATTCAAAAATGTAATATGAGAATGAGAAGACAAAAAACAAAACAAACCAAAAAAATAACCAGTGCTCTCCACTATGATATTCATTATTAATAGATAAGACATCTACTGATTGCCCATTTGATTTCTGAAAGTGAATCTACCATTAACTACCAAAGGGCAACTCTACACTAGTACAAACGCCTGACAATCATGTTCAGAGTGTATCCTTAAGGACATGGGTTAAAAGCTCTACCAGCATGATGTTAGATCAATAAGAAACTTCTTGGACCTTTTTTAATGTATAAAATAATGATAATATTTATCTCAAAGCCTTGCTTTGAGAATTTAACAACAATGTTTAGCATAGTGTTAGGCACATACACAAAAAACACTTGATATATGGTTACAATCATCATCATGAACATTAAGACAGCTTTGAGTGTGCATGTGTGTGGGAATATATATGGATTTAGTTTTCGTTGATTGCTTCTTTCCTGTATTTTCAAATCAAGAGTAAAGCTTTAATATTGGTCATGAGATAAGGAACTAGAGTTGAGAGTTAGAGAGCAATTTAACCATTTCACTCAGAAATTGCTCATGAGGTAGACTTTCAAATATAGAAGCTTTCCACAAAATTTACTTCTTGGGATAATAGCCTCAAATTTTCAACTTTAGGATAAATTGTGGCACTTCAGGAAATGGCATCACACACTTGGCTTTGAAATAATCAAGTCAAACAACTTGATTTTAAAGTAGAATTATATTGTTTTAAATGAGTTATCACAAATAACATCCTCCTATCTTTTTGCAATATGGAAAGCTGAGATCTACACCCAATAACTCAGATGACAAATGCATAAGAAATAATTGAGGCAAAGCTTTTATTATTTTTTTATCATCCAGATCATTAATTCTACCTTCTCCTTTTCTTTGTATGTACAGATTTTTTTGAGTCCCATTAAACCATTTCTAGCCCACATTATTTTTACAAAGAGAAGTCTATTTTCTGAACTTCCTTGAGTGAAGGTTTTCTAGAGCAATTTGCCTATCCCTGTGGATATCTGAGAGGTCACACTGAGAATAAAATTAGCAAGTGTATAATAAAAGCTAAGAAAAGTTAAAATGAAAAACCTAAGCATTTTCATGTTAAATGAGAGAGAAGCTGGGAAAAAAGCTAACAGTTTGTAAAGATCATGTTCTCATCCTGGAGAGATCATAAATTTGCCCTTCAAGGTAATAGGGAGGTACCAGTTTAAATTTTCAAGCAAGAGTTGATTTTCATGCCAAGGTCATATTGTCTATGATAATCAACTTCTAGAATAAATAAAGCCCTGGCAGAAATGAAAAGACTACTAAAATATAAGGATGCCTGAATGCGTATGTGTACTGTGTAGAGCCTCAGAAATCTGAAATAGTTGTTACTCTGAAGAAGTGAGAAAGTGGGTAATTTTTGTATTTACGTATTTCAGAATACCATATATTATTATTATATTCAGCGAAATCACTAAAATTGATCTAATAACATCAGTGCATGCACATACACAGAGCTAGCCTCTATTAAAGCATGCGTGATAAGCAGTTGGCATGACACACTGTTTGCTATTTCTCTTGCCTCCAAATATCCCACAGTAGTGCAGAGATTACAGGAAAGAAGACTGTTGAGAATTAAGATTCTAAAATTTTCAGGGCCAACTTTAGGAGAGTCTAACTATTGATCTGAAAATCCATTGTACCAGAGAGAGAAAGGCCAATGTGTTTATTAGTCTTTACCTTTTACAGCAGTGTTCGATGAACTGTGAGACATGACCCCTCCAAAGGTTATCTAATAGTTTAGTGGTCATGAAACAAGTGTCTTGAAAACTGCCAGAATTGAACAGATAAATTTTTAAAATTATAGTGCAAGGCATGTGGTATTTTTTAAATTTTATTTCAGGTGTGTGTGTTTGAGAAAGAGAGAGAGAGAGAACTTAACTATGATGCAAAATGTATTTTTTATTGTGTGTTGAAGAGGAAAAACGATAAATACGGATCTGGATAATAAAACTGAGGGATAACTAAATTTGAAAGAAAACAGCCATTTCTCCACCTTCATCCTTTCACTTATTAGAATTCTTCCCCTTTCTTTAAGATTGAAGTGACCTAAAAGCATTCCCCCTACTCCCTTCACTCAACTTCCTACTGATTGAAGGACTACTTCATATTCTGCATCGTGGAATTTTCTGTTGGAAAACCACTGATAATGCTGAGGCAGGAGAAGGGTCGAGAGAGAGAAGTGCACAGAGATGGGATATATGTGGAGTAGCGGGGAGATAGGGGACAGAGCCTGAATTCCACACCTGTGTGGCAAAGATAAATGAGTTTTGCAGGAACCAGAGGATGCTGTAAAAGTTATGTTGGGATTCGCACACTGTGCATACCCACGAGTGGACAGCAAACTGGGAGGAGTTCCCTTCTGCGACAGGAGTTCCCATCTGTGTTATTGATGGCTCTTGGCAGAAACTGAGTCACTATGCCAAAAAATCCTGAAGGAAAGACTCAAAGTCCCTAAGGACTATCAAACATACCCACAGAGGGAACTCACATTAGAATGTTTCCCATAAAGTAGAACAGAGGGAGGAAAAATAGGGAACAGAGGAAGGGGGTGAGCAAATCACAGACCTCAGGCCCAAAAGACACCAATGGAGTCAAGTCTAGCCTCCACCAGGAAGGTTGGGAGAGAAAGCTAATAATCACACATGGGACTACATCTTTAGTCTATATTCTGGAACCAGTACTAATTAAAAAAAAAAAAAAAAAATTAGATTCTTTAAATAACAAAAAGTGCCTAAAATACGGAACCAGACTACCTTTCAGAAAGCACATGGGAGCAATCATTAGAGAGGATAATGCTCCCATCAGTTTCAATTGAACTGCATGTAAACAAACATCATATACATACACACATGCCCATACCCCTACACAGACACACCTACACGATTACAAAAATTCTCTAAGTTGTTTGAAAGATCTCCTTTGATTTTGTATGACAAATAAATTCTGTCATTGTAAGCTTTTAAAATATGACAGTCATCACTCATTTGCTTGCATTTCAAAATTTTTTTAAAGTCATATAGTCAAGATTGATTATAGACACAATCAATAAAGTTGCTAAGATTTTTATATCTATGACTCAGCTCTGGTCCCTACTAGCAATTGCAACACATTAAGTTATTTAACTTTCCTGAGTCTCAAATTGGCCCATATATGAAATGGAATTAACAAACCTACATCCCAGGGTGGTGGTTCTAAGGACATCTAATGTATGCATAAAATACTCAGCGAGGCTGTACATATTAACTACTGAATAAACAGCAGCTGCTATTATGATTACCAGGAAATATTAATGCTGTACAGATTAAGAGCTCAAAATGAGTATATTCACTCCATTCAATATGCATTTTAGGGAGCTTGTCATGTACGGTGATTATGAAAGGAATCAAATTAGCTCCCTTGCCCATATGAGGATAATGCAGAATGTGCACTGATATACACTTATGGCAGAACATCTTTCATAACAGTGGCTGCATGACAATTTGCACACATGTACAGAGAAGGAATAAAGCACATAACACTGAGGAAATCACAGAAAGCTTCAGGTAGTCTGAAACCAAAACTGAAGGCTGAAGTATCTGCCGAGTTCAGAGGGTCAGCTGAAATAGAGTAAGCAAAATAATTAAATGATAAGGGATAATGTGGCATTTGGGGGGACTATCCTGTCACATTGGCATCCCCAGATTTATTCAGTGACTTTTCCTTACATTCAGTGACTTTATATATATTGTATTTAAAACTCAGAGCTTGTGTTTCGGGTTTTTTTTTTTGAAAAAAAGGTGAAGCTCAGAATAGTTCTATTAGAAGTAACTATGAGTTAAACTCAAGTCTCTGAGAGCGGAAAGCACACTTTTAAAAAATACTGTCTCCCAAAGGGAGGTTCAGTTGTGTTGGAGTCGAAGGGCACTGGGCTAGAAGGTTGGGCTACAGTTCTTGAAAGCTAATGTGTCAAGTGTGACTCAGTCCATTGAAGGCCTGAATGACACAGAGTTAGAACAAACAACAATAAAAGATACTAGACATTAAGAATTCTTGTGTCAGCCTAAGTATCTAGTCTTGACTGGAGTGGAATGAGAAATGTTGGAGGCAAGGGCCCTCTGTAGATACACATGCAGGATTCTAGGCCAGGGATTCTAAACTTTGGTGGGTATCAAAATCACCCAGAGAATTTGGTAAATATACACTGGCCCAAGCCCTAGTTTACTTTGACAGCCTAGACTACTATGTGCATTACTGACTCTCCAGATGATTCTCATACCAACACAGTTTGAGGATCACTGGTCTAAAGAAGATAATGTGGGCTCAACCTAAAGTAATGGCTGTGGGTGTATGAGAAAAGAACACTGAGAGTTACAGAAAAGAATGAACTACAAGATGGGATTAATTCATTGATTTCTACTTCTTAGATAAAGATTTTGAGGCTAGAGCTTGTTCCAAACAGAAGGTATAGAAAATTATTTCTGGTGAGATTCACTGCATGATAGTGATGCAATGAAGAATAGAGGAAATTCTCCTGAATTAAGGTATAGAGCTCTTGTATCTTTTGAAACTCTTCCATTCATTCACCATTCAGGAGATGGGTGTCTTCAGAAAAATGAGATGCTAGGACTAGGATGATTTCTAAAGTTACTTCAAACTCTAAATGTAGATATAATGTATAAAAAACTTAAATATTAATATGAATCATAGTGTAAAATAGGTACTAGAAAGATTTCATGGGAAAATGTGAGAAATATCACAAAAGCAACAAAAAGATTACAAACATATATACCATAAAATAAAATACACATTTATAAGTAAAATGCATGTTATGATATTTTCATATAGAATGGAATAAAGGTAAAATAATATGCCCATTCTTGTTTTAAACTATTGCATTTAGAAGTATTTTTCTATACTTCATAACCTTAGATTGGTAATTTTATGTAATTTATTTTTTAGTGTAAAAAGCCATGCTACTTTTTTTTCTCCTAGAGAATTTCAAATTTTCAGTTTTAACTCTAGTTGAAACACAGTTTATACAAACTACTAAAAGTAGAGAACTCCCTGGAAGGATATGGGCTAGTTCAAATAATAATTGGTTTTCATTTTCTTTGTTCTGAACATTGAAATTTTTTTTCTCATCCACTTCATAGCCTTAGCTTGCTTCTCCTTGGTTAACTAAATTAACTAACTTTGGTTTAACTTTTAAAACTTCCAAGTTGAGTATCACTGGTTCTCAATCTTTGACAGACATTATGTATTGAAAAAATACTATCGTATTTCTTTTCCAGAGAACTATAAGCAAAGTTAGAGCTCTATAGATTTTCCTCCTGATATTTTTTATGTGTCTATAGTTTCAAAATTTTCACAATTAATTTGATACCAAAAAAAGCATCTCAAAAAAGTGTAACAAATAAATTATTACCATATCTTGGGGGTTTTAATAGAATTTTTAAAAATATGATTCATTTTTCATTAAGTGCAATGCTTACTAAAATGCAAATATTTCCAAGTAATATAAAATGCTTTTTTAAAAACCTCTCTTTCCAAAGACTAAAATCATGAGAGCTTATTAGAAAAATCTTAAAAATAAGTAAGTAAAAGTACACAAAATAATAACTGGTCAAAGTGCTAAGATAATGCTAGTGTTCATGGCAGGAACACTAACTACAACATAAAAAGAAATCATAAAATGGCTGAAGAAACTGTTATATCCATTGAGATGTTACTCAGCTGTAAAAGAAATATACAACTGATAACATACAATGGCATGAATGAATTTCAAATTCAATATGTTAAGTTAAAGAAGCCATTTATTAAAGGCTGTATATTATATGATTTAATTAATATGGCAATCTGGAAAGAGCAAAATCATAGAGACAAAAGTATATCAGTGCCCATCAAGAACTGACAGTCAAGAAAGGGTGACTAAAGAGTGGCAAAGGAAAGTTTTAGGGAATTCTTCTGTATCTTAATTGTGCTAGTAGTTATATAGCTATATGTGTTCATCAAAACTCAGAACCGTTCACTACGAAGAATGAATTATGTTCCATGTAAATTATATCTGCATAAATTTGACAATATAAAGAGATAAAAAGAAAGTCTGAATTCCAACTGTAAGAATCAGCATATTCCTATACTGAAAGATAAATGATTTCGTGTACTCTGAAAATTTACCTCACTGTGAAAAATAACATTTCTAAAAATAGTCTTTACTGAAATAAAAAATACGATTTCTTTATTTCACCAAGTCTCTAGAATCTTACATATTCACATAATTCATATTATTCAGAACATTTCATTTTAAGAAACTTGAGAAGGAAGCATATGCATACTTCAGATTTAGCTCTAATCAATAATTTAAAATTAAATCTTGAGAAGATCTGTCCCATCAAATGTCTGGATGTTATAATAATGCAGGATAAGATGTAGGGTCTGCTTGCATTCATAGACTATAAGAATGTCCTAGAAACATGGCTATTTATGGAGAATTTCCACTTATTTATTTGAAATGTGCTTTGATGTCTACAGTCAATGTTTATGTGCCTTGGTTTGGTAATTTCTTGTTTTAATTTACTTGAAATTTGCAGATCTTCAGACAGGAAAACATCTATTATGTCACATAGAAAGCTTAACCTATTACAATTGGTTATAAAAAGGTAACTCCATTAACAACAAAAAAAATCTGAGGCTCAAATAAGTAATTTGAAATAGCAATATTTGCTTTGAAATTAATCTCTTCCTTCCAAATATTTAATTGAATTGCGCTTCCTCTAACTTCTATTGGAAAAACTAAATTGACAATTGTTACAAGTAGTCAAAATGAGCATTTTAATAAACTTTATTATAGATAGAAATGCTCAGTAAAGTCATTTGAAAAATATTAAGTATTCCTTAACTGAATATGATTACCTGAAACCATATTATACAACAGTTAAAAGATTTTGTTGATAGTTAAGTTTGATTTTGCTATGTGAATAACCAAAAGTATATTTATAATTATTAAATTTTAAAAAACATATGAGTTTACTATGTCTCAAGTGATTTTCATGAAAATATAGAATAGCACCACATGATGACTAAGTAGCAACTTTTCTGATTCAAAATGGAAGATTTTATTGACTTATTTTTCTCACAGTATCTTGTAGAAATTTATCAGATTCAACAAAACAGTGTGTCATACATTCATATGTATAGCTTATAAAGCATATAGAGTGCTAAGTAATTAAATTTCTTATTAGACTGAACCAAAAAGGACATGATAAACATACTGTGATAGAAAGTAATTCTTAGAGAGTCTAGCTCACCCACTACCAGAATTTGCTCAATGAATCATGACAACAAAATGTGCAAACCAGACAAATGATGACTGCATTCTAAGTGGCAAGATGTTTAGCATATTAACTCTGTTTGTTGCATAATACGTAAAATTGAATTTAAGCTTTGTTGACAACTTCTGACAATAGCTTACATTGCTGTCAAATGAAATATTTGACAAATAGAACTTTGATGGAGATTATACCAGAGAGCATAAGAGAAAGTGGTCATCAACTGAATGGATCAAGCAGTGTAAAAGAATGAGATGAGAAAAGCCTCTCTATCCAGCAATGAAATCCTAGGTCCATCTTTCATCTCTTGCCTTTTCCTTTTGCAACATGTACAAAGATGTCTATTCTATCACTACAAATTTAACTTTCTCTCAATTTTTAAATATGTATTTACCTATAATAAATTTATTTACCTGGATAAAATGTATAAATTCCAGGAAACATATAAACAACCAAGACTGAATCATAAAGAAACAAAATCTGAAAGGACCAATTACTAAAAAAAGATGAAATCAGTAATCAAAAGCTTCCCAACAATGAAAAGTCCAGGACCAGATGGCTTTACTGGTAAATTCTACCAAATATTTAAAGAAGATTTAATATAAATCATTCTAAAACTTCTAAAAAATAGGAGAGATATTTCCAAATTTATTTCATGAGGCCAGTATTTACCCTGACACCAAAGTCAGATAAAGATACCAAGAAAAAACAAAACAAACAAAAAATCTCCAAGC
>NW_006442484.1:10433830-10439969 GCF_000325575.1 Pteropus alecto
TTAAAAGAATCATACACATTAGTCTACAGCCACATTACCCTGAACAAGCCCAATCCCATCTGATCTCGGAAGATCCCAGGGTCTGATCTCAGGTTAGTACTTGTCGGGGAGACCACCTAAGAAGACCGGGTGCTGTAGGTTTAAAAAAAAGAAAAAAAAAAAAGAAAAAAAGAAAAAAGGAAAAAGAATTATGCACCATGATTAAACAGGACGGATTCTTGGGATGCAAGTATGTTTCAATATAATCATCTCAATAGATGCCGAAAAAGCCTTAGACAAAATTCAATACTCTTTCATGATAAAAACACTAAAAAAAAAGTGTAGAAGGAATGTACTTTAACAAAATAAAGGTCATGTATGACAAACCAACCACTAAGATCATATTCAATGGTAAAAGCTATAAGCTTTTTCCTCTAGGATCCCAATTAAGGATGTCCACTCATGCCATTTTTATTCAACATAGTACTAGAAGTATTAGCCAGAAAAATTAGGCAAGAAAATAAAATAAAAGGTATCTCAATCAGAAAGAAAAAAGTAACATTGTCTCTGTTTGCAGATGTCATGATAATATATATAAAAAACCTAAAGTCTCCATCAAAAAATGGTTAGAATAAAAGAATTCAGTAACATTGTAGAATATGAAATCAACATACATAATTCAGTTGCATTTCCATATACTAACAATGAACTCAGAAACAGAAATTTTTAAAAATCCCATTTACAATACCATCAAAAATAATAAAATACTCGGAATAAATTTAGCCAAGGAGGTAAAAAAATCTACACACTGATAATTGCAAGATTGATGAGAGTAATTGAAGGACACAAATATGGAAAGTTATTTCATTTTCATGAATTAGAAGACTAAATATTGCTAAAATGTTTGTACTACCCAAAGCAATCTACAGATACAATGCAATCACTATCAAAATTCCAATGGCATTTTTACAGAAAAAACAATCCTAAAATTCATGTGGAACCACATAAAACCCAATATACCCACGGCACTCTTGAAAAAGAATAAAGTTGGTGGCATCACACTTCCTGATTTTAGACTATATTACACAGCTATTGCAATCAAAATAGTTTGGTACTAACATAAAAACAGACACATAGATCAATGGAAGAGGATCAAGATCCCAGAAATAAACTCATACATATATGGTCAATTAGTTTTCAACAAAGGAACAAAGAATATAAAATTGGAAAAGGACAGTCTCTTCAATAAATGGTGTTTGAAAAGCTGGATATTCATGTGCAAAATGATGAAGCTGGACACCTATCTTACACCATACATAAAAACCAACTCAAAATGGGTTAAGCACTTGAACATAAGACATGAAATCTAAAACTCCTAGATAGGTTAAGGTCCTTGACATTGGTCTTGGCAATGAATTTTTAGAGTTGACACCAAAAGCAAAGCAAACAAAAGAAAAAAATAAATAAGTGGGACTGGACTGAACTAAAAACTTTCTTCACAGCAAAGGAAACTATGAAGAAAATGATGTCCTATTCCTATGAAGATGGGAGAAAATTTGCAAAGCACATATCTAATAAGGTGTTAATATACAAAGATAAAATGAAATAACTCAGAGCTCAATAGCAAAAAACAAATAACCTAGATAAAAAATGGGCAAAGTATCTGAGAGAGATTTTCCAAAGAAGATATTTAAATGGCCAATGGATACATAAAAAGATGCTCAACACACTACTCACCGGGAAAATGCAAATCAAAACCACAATATCTCCTTACACCACTTAAAATAGCTATTATTAAAAAGGTAGGAGATAACAAATGCTGGCGAGGATGTGTAGAAAAGGGAACCATTTTACACTGCTAGTAAGAATGTAAATTGGTACATCTAATATGGAAAACAGTACAGAGGTTCCTCAAAAAATTAAAAATAGCACTACCATATGATCCAACAATCCTACTCCTGGATACATAAACAAAATAAACTAAATCATTGTCTCAAAGAGATATCAGTACTCTCACGTTCACTACAAAATTTTTCACAATACCCATGGTATAAAAACAACCTAAGTGCCCATCTATGGATAAATGGATAAAGAGAGGCATACATATACAATGGAATATTATTCAGCATTTAAAAAGAAGAAATCTTAATTTGTGACATGGATGAAACTGGAAGGCATTATGCTAAATGAAATAAGTCAGAGAGACAAATATCGCATAATCTCACTTATATATGAAATAAAAAAGTTAAAAATTAAAAAAAAAAAAACATAAAGTCAGCCTCATAGAAATGGATAATAGAATGGTGGTTGTCTGGGGCCAGAGGATGGGGGAAATAGAGAGCTGATAAAAAGATACAAATTTTCAATTATAAGGTGAATAAGGTCTGAGGATCTAAGGTATAACACAGGGACTATAGTTGACTGTATTGCATTGTATATCTGAAATGTGTTAAGAGAGTACAACTTAAATGTTCTCACCAAAAAGAAAAAAGATAAATATATGAACTAATGGATGTGATAATTAACATGATGGAGGGAATCCTTTCACAATGTGTGTGTGTGTGTCTATGTGTGTATGTGTATATATATATGTGTGTATGTGTATATATATATATACACATATGTATATATATCTCAAATCATGTTATACACTTTACATATATTACAATTTTATCTGTCAACTATATCTCATTAAAGCCAAAGGGAAAAAATACTTAATATTTTGCTCCCAAAAAGCAATATACATTGATTAAATTTAAAAATACACCAGGTCAAGAAAAAAAATATATAGAATACTTATAATTATAGTAACAGAGAAATAATTACCGTTAATATTTTATTTCTATTCATCCATATCCATTAATGTATTTCTCTAGGTAATTTCATTTATGTCCACAGTTTCAAATGCTAACTATTGACAAATAGTTTATCTATAGCCTAGTAATCTCTGCTGAGTTTCAGATCTATATACTCATTTGCTTTGTTTTCAACATATACATGTTTCGAAAGCATTCAACAAAATGAAAATCAAACTCGTGGTCATTGCCCCCACTTAGTCCTTGTTCAGTGCGACCAATCTTAGGAAAGGGTCTCGGCTTCCATATAATTGATCAGTCAAAAATCTGTGGCCTCCTTAACATCTCACTTCTCTCCTCAACAGATCAATCACAAAGGACGGTCTAATTTGCCTGCTAGCCATCTTTGAAATCTTTCTTCTTTTCTCCATCTCTACTGTCTTCTCCCTAATTCATCCCATCATAATCTGTTTTCTGTGGTATTTTATAGCCTTCTAACTGCCTCCCTGCTGTCTTTCTTTCTTCTCTTGGAGATTCCTCCCCACAAATGCCAAAGGAATTTATCCAAAATGCCAACATCTCAATGGGTTTTATCTTACTTTCAGGATAAAAATCGAAGTCTGGAATATCATAAATAGACCTATGGTCCGCCTTTTACGTAAAAGATAAGTACAACAGTCATTAAGATTCAGTCTGGATTCAAATCCTACTTTTATCAGGATTATGTGACATGGGATACATTTCTTTGTTCTAATGTTCTCATCTTTAGAATTCAAATGATAATCATATCAAAATTACTTAGAGTATTTCATGTAATAATGTTATAATGCTTAATACACAGAAAGCATTTAATATTTATTACCTAGCACTTTTCATATTACTTTTTCTAATTCGATCTCTTTCACATTGTCATCCTCTAACCTTTAGCAACATGTCTTATTTCAGTTTCTAAGTGAAAAAATAAAGCTGTATAACCTTTATTTCTTTCTTCTCCTCCCTTATATCCCTACTCCCTGATTTTCATTCAATTAACTCTTAATTCTCTCATCCTTCAGATTTCGCAAAAGCCATTTAAACCTTCAATTAGATCAGGTTCCCTTTTTGCATACTTTCCTAAAACCATATTTTTATTTTCATAGTATTTTTATTTTCATAGTGTTTTCACAGTTGTAACTTTGACGTAATTCATTCATTTATCTATTTATCTATTTATTGGATATTTACCATGAGATCGATGTCTCTCATTCAATAGACCATCAATCCCAATGGGGCTGAAACCATGCTTGTTTGGGTTCATCACTGGATTTTCAGCACCCATAACATTATCTAATGCATAGTAGAAGCTAAATAAATGTTTACTGAATTAATTATAATTTTTAAGCTTTGATATTGATAAAAATTCTACAAAATCATTCTAGTAATTTCATGTCCCAAAGTATTTATATAGCATGATTAAACAACACATTTTGATGAAATTTAAAGTCTGCTTCCAAATTCTATGACTAGCACTGGTATGATAAACATTCTGGAGGAAATCTGTGCATGTTTTTAATCATTTTCTTAGAAAAATCTCAGTTTTTTTCTCCATTATTTTTACCCATAAGTTTGATCTCAACAATTTTCTATTTCTTAGGGTTTTCTCATACTTGCTAGTATATTGCTGCTAGAATACATTCTATTTTGGTTCATATTTTTTATATAATTTCTTTTTAACTTTTGGCCATTCAATATTCACTCATTACTTTGAATATCTTTTAAAATTACTTATTCTGTTTGTTTTCTCAAAATGATATTTTATGTATCATCTAATTTTTAGTTTTTTATATACTTTGTGTTATGCATGTAGGACTGTTAGTTTATCCGTTTCCAGAAAATTTAGCTGGATTCAAAATTTAAAGTACTTGCAAAAGCTTCCATAATGAATAATTACCACAGCCCTGATTAAACTTATGGTTCCTAGCTCTTTCATTGGGTCTTGTATCTCTCCTCTATACATTGTGACAAAGCTAAGTTGTATCTTACCCTAATCGTACTTCTTAAAAAAATATGCACATACTTATATATTCACACAGATATTACGTGCAAAATAAATTTTAATTTTAAGGGTGTATATTTGATTTTAAGGCCACTAAACCACTTTTTATTTAAACAGTCACTGATTAATTTAATGTTTTTCTGCACAACTAGCATTCCAAGGAATACACACACACATACACACACACACACACACACACACAGAGTTGTTATGTAGCCCAATATTGCCCGATCAGAGTTATTTCAAAAGATTAAAAATCTATATTTCTCTGTGAAATCTCGTAATTTTTAAATGGTGTGAACAAAACAGAATTTATATTTTAAACAGCAAAACAAAAAAGCCCTGGAATACACATGCATACAAAATGCATTTGGACTAGGTTGGACAGTTTGTAACTTTTGACATAATTAATACTTTTTATGTCTTAAAATAAATATTAGAATTATTTTAGTTACATTTAAATAAGTTACATATGTATATATATCTATGTGTAGATATATATACACATACATACAAACATACATGCATATATACATACCAAGCATGATGCTATGTATTTCACATAATTTACTTCTAATTATCATATCTATTTTTCTATATATAGAAATAGCTGTAAGTATAAATAAATAGATATTTTTCTAGCTAGCTTTTAGATTAGACATAATAATTAGAAATAAATTATGTGAAATGCATAATGCAGTGCCTGGTACAGCAGTAGTGAACTATTGTTATTATTTCCCTTTTGAATTTCTCAGGAATCATTAAAAATATAGGGTTTTTTGTTTTGTTTTTGTAAATATTAATGAAATGAACTACTAGTTAAAGCAGGTCTAATAAGTTCTCAAGCTCATTTCATTGGTGACATAATTTTTCCCCTATCAAGCATTGGTTATGTCTATACCAGCCATAACCATATGCAAACATGAATTGGTAACACAACTCGTCCTAAATGCATTTTTCTTCAAATATATTAAATTCAAGGTATCCCTCATAAGATCACATGGGAAATCTACACAAGGTAAATAATGAGAAATGAACTATTTTTTCTTATCTCTGCCTCATACAAACTCATAAAGGCATTCTTTGGTAGTGGTAGTGCCTACACTCATGGTAGCTACCAGTACATTCAGTGGTCTTGTTGTGGAAAAGATCCAAAATCAGACTGGCAAGAAACCAAACGGCATTCGGAGAGTTGGAGAACTCAGGTTTATTATGCTAGTGAACCTAGAGGAGATAGTGCTCTGAAGATTTGGGCCGGGAGCTCAGTTGCAACATTCATTATATAGACCTTTTTGGCTCTGCCTGATTGGGTAATCTGAACTCAGGCTGC
>NW_006442484.1:10439999-10453411 GCF_000325575.1 Pteropus alecto
GTTACACTGTTACAAGGGTGGGAGTTGATATGGGCTACCAGCAGTTATGAAGTGCTACAAAACACCGGAATTGCTAGGGGGTACAAACAATTACATTTGTTGCTTAGACAGAACAAGCAAAGGGAGGGTGAGTCTTTAGTCTATTTCAGTACAGCCCATGCAGCAAGCATATTTACAGAAACAGAACAGAGAGCTGATTAGCCTTTTGAATACAAGGGTGGGAGTTGATATGGGCTACCAGCAGTTATGAAGTGCTACAAAACACCGGAATTGCTAGGGGGTACAAACAATTACATTTGTTGCTTAGACAGAACAAGCAAAGGGAGGGTGAGTCTTTAGTCTATTTCAGTACAGCCCATGCAGCAAGCATATTTACAGAAACAGAACAGAGAGCTGATTAGCCTTTTGAATGAAAATTCCTCTTCAGTCTATAAAAAAAAAAAGTAGGCAATATGAAAAAATGATTAAGAATATAGACTTTGGTGTGTTTGATAACCTGGCTTCATACATTTATCCTGCAACAATGTTAAGGAAAATGGGCAATTAAACCTCTGAGCATCAGTATCTCCATCTTCACAATAGGAATTTTAGTTCTTATGCAATTGAAATGAAGATTAAAGTGGATCTTGCTTACAATGATCATAGTGAACATTCAATAAATGCTAGTCATTGGAGATATTGTTATCATCACTGCCATCACTCTACCACAGCAAGAAGTTTCATACATCTCCAGGTGTTGATTACAGATGATAAATTGATAAAAAATGTAATCATCCATATTTTTCCATGACATATTTTCTCTCTATTAATGTAAGAGCCAAGGCAAGGTAGCCTCATTAAAGGGCATGGGAACAAGGAAGTCTGTTTGTGCTTTTCTACAAGCTCATTTCCAAGTTAACTGTGAGACTTTGGCCAGTCTTCTCAACTTTCTGTTCCTCACAGTTTGGCTGATGACATTTAAGGTTATTTTATTTTCCTTTTAACTAAGTTTTCACAACTTTTAAATTGAAAATCCAGGGTAAGATTTCAAGAAATATAAACATCTCTTTGTTATGTGCCATGTATGATAACTGTCAATAATCTTGATAGTTGATGAATACAGCATCTTTTCATTGTTATTATTATTGCTATGACATTTATAAAATAGCTTCTTGGCTTCAGGAGCATGGATAGAGAAGAATCAGTAAAAAGAATTAAGTTATATATCTGTAGCCTGAAACAAGTGAAATAAACATAGAAAAGTACTTCAAATCAGAGCTGGAAATCTTCAACTATGTAAATATAAACATAGACTCAAGACTGAGAAACAAAAATTGTTTGTATCCCTGTTATGTAATAAATAGTGAGGAAATAAATGTAATATAATTTTGCTAATTTTCAAGGAGTTCACAGTCTAGAAGCCAAAATTACTCAACTTAGAACCTTGGGTACAAACAAGTAAATGCAAGCCTGTGTTATAAGTGTTTATTAGCTTAAGCTTGAAGAATTGACACTTGCTTCCACTTTCTTAGTCTATGTAACTTTGTACTCTCTATGTCCCTGATTATCATCTATAAAATGGGGAAAATAATAGTTACCTTAGATATTTTGATAAATACAACAATGCATGTGTATATAGTGAGCACTCAATATGATTTGGTGGGAAACGATAATGGATATTAGGATGTGTAATATTAATGCTTCTAACACTAATAGGTTAATCAATTTTATTTTGAACATATAATACTGGCCTCCTTTAGTAACATAAAATATATTTTTAAAACTATACTGCTACTCCCAATTAAAACAAAAGTTAATTCAGTGGTATTTATTTGTTTTAATTATGGACAGAAATGCAATCATCACAAAACTAATTTTTAGCTCATAATCACTAGTGAACGAAATGTTAAACATGGGAAATCAGAGGCATATTTTATTACAATTATTTCCAGTATACACTACAGGGATTTCTTTGGCATGAGAGGAAAGCCAAAGATTTTACTCACAGCATTCTCAAAGAAAAAATTTAGATAGGATCTACATCCTGGTAAAGGGAACAAGTTTTTGCTGCCACCACGTAATATATTAAAAGGAAACCAGAAACTTTATAGCATCAAAATTATTTACATTATGCTGCTTTTCTGAGGGGAATAGTTGGAAGATCTTAGCAAAACCTTCTAAGAAATCAATTCATTCTTTGTTTAATTAAAGGGCATTTTCTTTCTTCACAAAATATGATATGGTCACTGCTTTGAATCTCATACCAGTATAATGACAAAATCATAAAGCTTAAGAGAAATACATTTTTCCTAAGGTATATATTGAATTCGAATGTCATGCTCTAAGAAAGCCAGCTACAAGTAGAAGTATGGGAATAACATTTTTTTCTAAAAAATGCAAGGATCTAGCAGAACTTTCTTGCTACACACTGACTGAAATCACAGAAAAGATGTATAATGCTAGAGATCACACTTCAAGAATGTCAAATCCTCTTCTCCTTTCCCTAAACCTCAAACTTACTTATCTCTTGAGTTCAATATTTTACATATATTTAACAACTAACATGAAGGAACATTTTACACAGGCAAATTCAAAATAGGAAATTTTGTTCCTTTGAATGCAAGTCAAGAAGCTATATTGAGAAAGTAAAACTTTATATAAAATACCGAGTTCATCTCAACACATGTTAACTAAATCCTTTTAGAGAACTAAGAACTAATTTTCTGACAAAACATTCAAAAGTATGACACCAGAGCTGTGCCTGCCCTTCACATATGACAAGCAGACAAAGCAGAGCATTGAGGAGGTAATACTAGGCAGAGGTATAAGAGAAGGTGATACTTGAGTTGAGTCTTGGACTAAGTAGGTTAAACAAGTAAATAAGGCCATGGCAATTCTAAACATAGTAATTAATAATTGTGCAAACAAAAGCAAAAACATCGAACCAGTAGTGTGTGTTTAGAAGATATAATAGTTCAATATAAAGACTGTTAGGCAAAGGGATCAGAACCAGCCTCAGTGATATAGTTCCCAAAAGTGCTTGATTTTCATTTACAAGAGATTGGATGCTTTAGGATGGCTGAAGGGTGGCATTTAAGTAAAATAGGATCAAATGTGTATCTGGTAAGTCCTTCTGGCAGTATTTGTAAAGCATTCATTTATTTTCTCTAAATTAATTAAGCGTCAATTATGTTTAGGGCACGTGTTAAGCAAATGAGGAAAGATCAGTACCAAGTTATTGCTGTCTGGAAAGAGTCTTGGTACCGTAGGGGAAGTAGCCATACAAACAAAGAGTTAAATGTCACAGTCCTGAGTAAATAATACTAATAACCATCACTAACAGAAACAGAATATTAAACAAGCCTATGTGACAAGCACTCTATATGTATTGATAATGGAGAAAATAAAATGGAAAAAAAATTACTAAGAGAGTCACTTAAAATAGAGTCAGGAAGCTGTAAGGGAAGCAAGGTCTATACACATCTATGCCTCAGTTCTCAGAGCCGCTATTAAATTGCTAAACCTGTTGCTAAACTCGGCTCAAGGCCAAGCCATAAGCATCCTGGAAGGAAAACCGCTACATGGACACATAAGAACTTTACTTCCTCCATTGTAGTTTTTGCTTCTCTCATTTGCATATTGAAACTAACCAATCCCTGTTAACCTAGCCAGAAACCTTTATTTGCAGTGAAAGAATTACATTTTGTGTTTTTTGCCTTTATAAACCTTTCCCTTCTTTGTTCTTTCCAGAGCCCAGTTTGGATTTCTACCTAAATCTGCATCTCTTGGATTACAATAATTTTGCTCAAAAAATGCTTTTTATTGTTTATTACAGTCTAAACTTTTTCTTCGACTGACAGTGTTTACCATGCATTATGTCATTCATCATCATTTACGAAACAGGCCCAGTTATTATTAGATACAATTGTATCATTTTACAAAAGAAAATTTAACATTTAAAGCCATTAGATAATTATTTCAAGGTCAAACAGCTCGTAATTAGCAGATCTAGGATTTAAAACAAGTTGTTTGATGCATTTTCCTTGTTCCTAATTATGAAGTATCTTAGTAAAACCCTAAAGTGAAAACAATTCACTTGGGAAAAGATAAAAATTAATATGCAAATTAAGTCTTAAAGATGAATAGAGGCAAATGAAACAGATAAAAGGATAAAGTCAAAGAGATGATACATTGATTTGAAAAGCATACTGCAATTAAATTCATATATATATATGTATAAACATACACACACACACACACACATACTTTTGACTATGCTATATTAGACATATGTATATTTATAAAACAGTCATTGAAATTTTTAAAGTTCCATGGCCTCTCTGTAATATTGGGGGATTTAAATTTTTCCATGTATATATCAGCTGCAACAATATGTGGCCTATTTTAAAATTTAAGGTTCTTCCAGGAACTCCACGGATGTATAATATCATATGGCATATTTTTTTAAAAGCCATTTTTAAAATCACAACTTAATATGTCAATCACACTGGTCGAATAATTTTAAAATGTCACTGTGGAAAGAAATTACATAAGTTCTCATTAGATGGGAATACTGATGTTTTTTTCTTTGGTCCAAAATTAAGTCACCCTTTGACACCAACTACACAGAGAATAGATAGAGGCATAGTATATTTACCAGCCTAGAGAATAACACCAACACTTGTTCTGAAGGAACTCTGGATAATCAACATTGAAAACATCCACAAAATTCTTATCATATAGGTATATAATAACACAAATTGTCTCATATGGAATAAGAACATAGATTTTAAAAACCAAACCTACCAGGTAATGGAGGTTAAAATCTTCGCACTGGTCTTTTCGAATCTGTGTTATGTCAACACAACAGATATCAGTTTAATAATCTATAGGGCAGTAAAACGAGAAGACAATGGGGAAAACAACTGAAAGCCAGACAGGGGAACAATCAGACTGAGTGGACTGGAAACCTGAGGTCATAGAGAGGTGCGGGAAGGGGGCAAAAGGGTTGGTCACAATTCTATCAAACAATCAAGACCTGCAGTCAGGAGGGGGATTTGAGAATTCAATTCCTGTGACACAGAATACCAAACACACCTCTTGTATTTCTCCAGAGCCAGAGGACAACCTCTCATTAAGGCCAATGTAGGGCCACTGAGTGTTATTCATAAAGAAGGAAGTCAGGAGGAAAGGCAGATTATGACACTCTCATATTACTTCCAGACCAATACATGTTCAGTGACACAAGTAATTATTTCATATAGAATTCACACCACATGACAATACTGATCAATATTTCTCTCTGCTCCCTTTCAAAGCAGGTTGAAGTAGAAATTAACCAGAAATGAACTCAGTGTATCTTAACATCACTTCTGTTGATACAGATGATTTCAAAAGGCCTTTCAAAATCCACAGGATTTAACAATTTCATACCATCCATCAGGATCTGATACTTAGACTTGGAAATGAGGTAATACACTTGGGTAAGCTTAACCCTCAAAAGGATTCCTGCCACTGCAGCAGAATTGGAATAATAAAGCTTTTCATCAACTTGCTGAAAGCCAGGGTTGTCACTAAACCATCTTCATGGAATGTAGCTTTCATTCCTTACATTGACTTGGCACCCAGATCAAACCCCCATTCATTCCACATCCACAAACATTCTCAGTTTGCATGGCACTCTCCAACCCACTGGCCACATTTGTCAGAACAATTATGTTACATTCCCAAATCTGCTTCCTAGCCTCAGTCTATGGTGGGCTTGCTTCTCAAACACAGAATTTCTCGGCAAAACCAATGCCTAAATGTTATATGCAGTTTTAAAAAATATATTTTATCCTAAATTTTTTATTTAAAAAAAATTTCTGATTTTTTTCATCTGTACATTGTGCCTTCATTTCAGTATAATAAACGGTACCTTAGGGACCTGAGTCAATTTATTAATAAGCACATAAACATGCCTAAAACAATATTGATTATATTAAGTACTGAAATAAAGTGGTCTAAGTAGTACAGATCTAAACTTACTATTACAGTATTTAAGACTCAAGTATCTGTCAGTCATCTTGACATATTGTACACTGTAGTGCATCATATTAGTATTCACTTAGAATTGATTACATGGATGTTAAACAAAAATATTATCTGTAGCAATACAACTAGAAACAAAATCAAAGAATAATCAGGAAGAAATCAAAAACAAAAATGTAGACCTTATCTCTCCTACTAAAAATCATCCAACAACAAAATTGGATGGAAAGAGAATGTCAGAGGAATCACTTTTGAGCAACGATAAACAAACAAATAAACAAATATTTTAGTAAGAAAAGAGCAAAGGTAAGCAATGTATGATCAGCTAGGATGAGGATGGATAAACACATATAGATTAATGAAGACCTCATGTAAAACACACCATTAAGCCTTAAGGATGTGTACTTGATTATTATCATTACTGTAGGCAGGTAATGCATGGTAAAACAATGAGTTTCTTATGAGCAAGAAAATTATAAAATGGATCTATAATATGTTTGTGTACAATCTGTCTTTTTAAAATTAATGCTAGTAAAGAACATTGCTTCCTACTCCAAGGTATTTCTTTTTGATTCTGAGACAAAGTATATGAAATAAAAAAGTACTGCATCCTGACAGGGCCAGGCATGGATATCTAAAATGAGTCTTCAGTGAAGACTTTCCCATCATCTTCTTGGAAATTCTGCTCTGCTATAATTGCTGATAATTCCTTACACTGCATTCTATAGGCTTTACAAGGGTTATCTTAAGAACTCATTTAAAGGATAACAGAGTGATGACAAATATTAATGGCCATGCCTAGTCACTGGGCAGGTTTCTATTTTATACTTACATAAAAAAACCATTTACATGATTCTGAAAAAGAAAATAGACTCTTTCAATTCCATATGTAATAAATCCAGTGTGAATAACTCAAAGATTTCTCATAATGAAATACTGAATTCATTTAAGACCTAGCATGTATGATCATGTTACTTTAAGACTGTATGGACAAAAATACCTAAATATGTATGTATATATATCTATATCTCTATACATTTCTCTCTCTATATATAGATAGATGTAGATATATCGAGAGAGATATATATTGATATAAGTTATACTGCAATAAGAATGTGTCAAGGTAAAAGGCACTTTATTTTAGCATACTTGTGTGTGCTTCAGGTAGGTAGCAATTAAAGAAACAGTTTTCACACTATTGCTGTATAGTTTACCATTCTACCAAACACAAAGATATCATTTCATCGCATATGTTAAGAAAGCATGCAACTATACAGTGACCCTCCTGAGTACGAGCTTGGACTTTTCAAAAGTACACTCCACAAACGTTTATGTTGAATTTTGAAAGATGCAGATCAAAGTGGGTTACTTTGGCTATAGTAACTAAAAGCAGCCTCTGATCTGAATGAGTAGTGTGTGCCCTTTAGCAAAGGAAAACACTGGTTCATGGAATGTATTAGTGGCTGATTCTATAAAGCTGGCTGCTCTGACCATCTTTGCTTAATATACAACTGTCTCGCATCTTCAAAAGAGTCTGTAATAAAGGGTCATGACATAACAGATTCAGGCAAGGAGGTTCACTTCAGTGTTGTTTAAGTACTAAAGTGCTTAAGGGAACAATAAGTACTTAGTTTAAAGGAAACATAGATAAAGATTAACCTCACAACTTGAAAATTAGCTAATTTGTGGATGAAGTACAAGTACTTGACAAAGGCATTAGCAGAGCTTTATGGAGAAGTAATTGCAGGTTAAGGTTAGGGCTAAGCCATGCATCACAGGGTTACTGCTTTTGCATAATGCTGATTGCACAGTTAACTCAACAAATCAAATGATTCTGACCTGTCTTTTGCTAAAGGAGCTACACAGCCATAGCATCCAATAGCTTAACTAGCACTTACTTATTAATCGAGAAAAAAATAAAAATAATAAATTGATAGAAAAACATGTCAACTACTGAAATAAAGTATTTTTGCCTCCCACACACCAAGAAAACAAAAAAGTAAACAAGTAACAGTGTATCTCTCACTCTATTTAACCCAAATACATACATCATTTTTTTTCTTAAGGAGATTCCAAGAAATATATGGACAAAATATTTCAAAATATGAATGCACAAAGTGGTATTAATTTTATTGCTTCTGATGAAATACGGCTCTCAAGTGTTACAATATTACTACCATATTAAATGAAAGAACATAGAGTGAATATCCTCAATTGTCAGTATTCTCAGGAGAAAAGAAAAAATATTATAAGGAGGGATTCCTTGAATTATATACTATATATGTAATGCTATATATTATATATTGAATATGATTTAATAGGCAAAATGAGACAATATTAAGTCAAAAATTTGTCTTTATTGATGATGGATGATGTGTAATCTCATAAGCAGGAACTAGTAGAACTTATAGAAATTGTAATGATACTATCGACCAATGGCAATTTATTCAGTCCTTCCTAAGGCTTGGCTATGCTAAATGATTTTCGTGTGTTCTCTCACAATTGTCTCAGGTGAGCACTGGCTTGGGGCGATTTTACAAATAAGGAACCTGATGTCTACTTGTCTAGTATCATTATTCTTACATATGTAAGATCACACAGTTAGGAAAGAGTAGGCAAGGCCGCTAAGTCTTGGCTGACGCATTTCAAAGCCCATCCTCTTAGTTGTCACACCAGGATGATCTCTGTTCTAGCAAATCCAGTGGTTTTAAGAACAACTTAGAGAAATTCCAGAACACATCCATAAAAGTCTTCATTTTTCTTGTTCAAACTGAACTTTATTTTCCTGTTAAATACTGATATGTCCACATGCATTCAAAATTTAAAATAAACAAGACTGCTTAAAGAAAACAATTTATTGAATTTAATTATTCAACTGCAGTTTTGGTTAAATTGTACCATTATGAATACATTACCCAAATGTAAAGAACAATAATGAATTCTAAAAAAAAAAAAAAAAAGTGAGGTAACAAAAAGTTTGCTTTAGGAAAAGTCAAATATAATGTCAAATTTTCCAAGTCAAATAAATAGGAAATGAGCATTATTTTTTAGTCAAACATTTTTAGTATGTTGGCAGACTGAATCTTTTTGTGGCACACTGATAAATTACCATTTCAAAAATACATTCTCAGAGGAAATTTTATGGTTTAAAACAAAGTAAAACAAAGGGCAGCAAAACATTAATGAGATCAACAAAAGAAATGAACCAAGCAACTCATCTTTCTGAAAAGCACACATAAATTTAGCAAACTGATACTAACTTTAATAAATAGTACTATGTAAGGCAAGGTATACATTAATCCTTAGAGTACAAAAATGGTATCAGATTTATACCACTGCTCGAATAGTTGTGTATTGCTATTTGTAAAATCAGCAAATTGCATTAATATATATGTTTTGAATAGCTGTTATTTGTATTGCTTGGATTTATTTAATCTTCCTCTCTTATATCATTAGTATCTGCAATGAATGTATTGTAGAAACATAATGCTTTTCAATCTGTGTTACTATCACGTCACTTTATCTGGGGAGTATAAATTTTGAGACATCTGTAGTTTTTCCCTGTCCCTGCCAGAGCAGCTTCTTCTTGCATCTGCTTTGGCACGAATTCATCTTCAGGAAACACAGTTTCTTCCTTACAGTTAGTGGGCTATTTACTTTTCCTTTGCTGTTCTGAGCTGCAAGATCACATTGCCCAGAGGTTGGTTTGCTTGCTCAGGAGACAAGCAAGAGCAAAAGCAAGATGATTAAAGCAAGGCATAAAAAAGAAAGTTAGACTGGACAAAGGAAAATGACAAGAAAGCAAACACATAGAAGCAAAATCCACAGAATAAAGTTTACTTTAGCAAGAAGGAGCCTGAATGAGATCTTCACAATTTCACATAACAAGACTTTTCATGTTTAAACCTACCTATAGAATATTATGTGTGTGTGTGCATATCTTAAATTTTGCTAAGTAAATCTGTCCAATAAAAGCAACTAAGGAGTAAGTGAGTACAGAACATAAGATGTGTAAACAGCTTCATTTTCTGCCATGATGCTCATGCTCCCTACAGAGGCGCATTTGGCCCCTCAGACAGAATGTAGGTTTTATGAGGGCAGTAACATTTTCCTTAAAATGAGCACATTTGACTTTTATAATTCACTCACAGCTTAAAGTTGAAGAATGGCATTCAAGATCAAGGCTATCTCCTTGTGGTCAAGATGTAGTCTACGAACAAAAAAGACTGCCTCAGAAGTGAGGATTCTTGTCATTACAACTAAAGAGTGAGGGCTGGCTCAAGTGATTCAACGTGGTCATAGTTTACAATGATTCCTCTCTCTGTTCTGAGAACTGATCTGTTGTCCACACACACGCCAGCCCCAGAAACAGTTTCAGAATAAGCACATCAGAGTCAAGCAGAAAGGTCAGGTACAAGCATGAGCTATGAAGATTATTTTTATAGCTTTGTAAATTTGCTCCTAAACTTTCACTTCCAGATGATTTGAAACTATGATGTTGGCACTGACCTTAAGCAAGTTTCCTGCCCAGGAAGCACTTCTTATATCCCCAGAAAAGAATGGGAGTCCTGCTGCTGTGGACGCAGAGCAGCCAATGTGCTCTCTGTCACCTGCTGCCCTGTGTATTTCTCCTATTGCTCCTTCACTGCCTGAGCCTCAAGGACAGAGTTTCACTCATAATGTGCACCTAACACCTTCTGCAGTCCCAGGAGTACAAGTGGTGAAGAACACCTGTTCAGTGAATAACAGAGATAAGTGAGACTCATAAGGTAAAGAATATAAAGCAGATTTTGGAGCTAAATAAATTCATTGCACAAAGTCAAGTAGCATGAGGCAGAGGCAGCTGCCATCAAACACTTCCCCTCTGGTCTAGGACCTCATTTTAGCAATTCGTAATCATATTAGAAGACATTACTCTTTTACTCAGTACTATGTTAAGTCTAAATGAAGGTAATAAAATGAAAACTAAAATAAAAATGGAGAGGTAATTTAAAGCAAAATTTCCCTAGAGATGTGAATTCTAATTCTAGCTTTGCCACTAACTAGTTTTAAAAGTTTTAGCAAGGTGATTGATTTAATTGTCCTGAAATTTTGTTTTCACATCTTAAACCAAGGGCTTAGATTAGTGGATCTCCCAGCCTGAAAATTCTATCAACCTCGAGCTGATAACTGTATATATCCGCTAATAGATGCATGTGTGACAACCACTGGGAGCCTCCATCTCCACTGCCTTCTTCTTGCCAATGCACTGTTATGTTAGTAGGAAGTAACGTACTACAGTTTCTCTGCATCCAGTTTGACTCTAATTTATTCTCCATACTCTACTGAGTCATTTTTGCCTAGAAACACAAATCTGACCTTGGTATTCCCCTGTTGAAAACCTCTAAAGTTTTCCATTACCTCAGATTCAATTCCAATGGCTTTTCACAATCTACCTGCTGTGTTCCAAGTTTTACTTTAAGATATTCTGATTTTGGACTCATTGCTCTAGCCGCACTAGGTTTCATTCTACTGTGTTAAAGTGATATACTCTCTCATCTCTGGAACTTTGGTATTCCTTAGAACAACCTATCTCAACTTTATCCAACTAACTTATACTTAACACTGTTCAATGGCTATAAAACATTTAGCAGAGTAGTCTTAAACACAATAGGCACTCAAATAATTGTTGAGTAAATAACTTTAAAATGACGTAAGCCAGGACGAGGTATTATTTCCTGTGTGTGTGTGTGTGTGTGTGTGTGTGTGTGTGTGTGTGTGTACACTAAGTATTCTTTAAAAACCTGCAAGTAACTACCTTGGTTTGTAAATGGTTCACAGTGCAGGGTGCTTACTGCACTGAAGAAATACTGGAGCTAGGAAAGCACTAATTGCCAAGACTGTTGGAGGAAAACAAATACTCTTCTGTAACTGTACACAAGTTACTCCGCAAAACGCAAAGCAAGGGTAACTGAAGAGACAGCTGCAAAACACACAATGATATAATGTGTTTGCCGATCTGCAAAATCATTTGAAAGTTGCTGTTTCAACAGCTGGTATATGGAAAGTGTAAGCATCGTTCAGTCTAGTTAAAATTACACAGAGCAAGAATGTTTATTATGCACACAAAAAGGAGGTTTGAATGTTGAAGTTACAGCACTTTTAAAAGTCTGGAACAGTCAACAAAACACTTGTTGGCAGTTAGAAAAAAATCTCTCATACTCATATTTGTTCAGTCATGTTTTCTTTCTAGTTCTATAAATCTTATGATTACATCTTCGAAGATTGTTAAAGAGATAGCATTTTTAACCTGGTTTATGTCACATAATTCTTTCAGTCTGGCTTGCAGCTAGATTGAGCAAATAACATGCACATACTTAACCTTAGCATTATTATTTAACATTGGTTACCATTTACACAATAAATGAACAACCGACTGGTTCTATTACCCCAGAAAACTATAAATTATACCCTCTCAGTACCAGGCACCACTAAATAGAGATATAAACCCAGCCGAATAGTGTAACAAAATTGTTGCCTACAACCCACCTCCTCTTCTCACTGACATAGTCACTGCTCCCCAGAGGAGGAGCTGTCACTCTTTGATAGGAGAGGCAGAGAGAAGAAACCAAACTTCTCCCTCTTTTTTTATAATCTGTTTGCCCTGAGAATGTGGACACTTTTTTCTCTGTTCCTACACTGAGGGTCAGGGCCCAAGGTTTCACCCAGAGAAGCAACTTCTCTAAGCCTCACTATCCTCATCTGTAAAATGTACACAATATTTGTTTTGTGGGTTGTTTGCAGATTAAAATTTATGTGAGTAAAAAGCTTTGTTAGTCCTGGCAGTTCAATAGATTTTTCTGTTACTATCATAAATTCACCCCAACTGCATGATGGATCTACACAGCCCACACAGTTGCTACTGCTTCTGTCAGCACCAGGAGGCTGGAGGCTTTGTCTTTTGCATTTGGTGAATGCTGAGGCCAATGTCTTACATGGGGAGCAGTTAGTTCTTGGTACATGTGTAGAAAATAACTTTTCTAAAGTGATTTAAATTATCTTCTTTGCTACTTATGTTTTTATACCTTGCCTAAATTAAAAGTAGTCACTTTGTGGTTTAAGAGGCCGCCAGCTGATGCACAGCTTTATAGCAGAGAGGGGTTGACAAGGCATAATGGAGTTTTAACTGTAGAAGGCAATATCTCTAATTAGTTTTCTTTTTCTTTACAAATAATCAAAATCAAGTCAAATCAAAATAACTAAAGAAAATTCATAGTAGTCAAGGGGAATCTTTTCTTCTCAAAGTCACCAAGCCCCACAGAATCCTATCATTTATTCATTTGAATAATATAATTTCTCTATGGTATTTATTCTTAAATTGAATACGAATTGGTTTAATATGATAATTAGGTAAACTTCTATAC
>NW_006442484.1:10453432-10454101 GCF_000325575.1 Pteropus alecto
ACAGTAAAGAGGAAAATATGAAACCATAGACTAACATAATAAAATATATTGTATAGCATAGAGAATACTTTTTTTTTTTTTTGAACTAGGAGGCTGAGATGAGTTAGAGGGGCTCAAAAGAGAAACGAGAGGCCAAAAATAAAGTACAACTTCATGGTTGTGGTAGAGGTGATGTGTGTATGTGTCTTTTAAAAAAGTTTTTCCAGAGCAAGAAAATTACATTAGGTGAGTGAGGCTGAAAGTAAAATACTGCAGTAGTTTGGAAGGATAGCCCCTACCTTTTGTCAATTCAGCTCAGCCCAATATGAGGCATCAGCATGTCCCTCTCCAACCTGTTTACCCCAGAATAAGGAAGGAAGAAACAGCAAATAAAGATAACAGGCAAGCATGTATGTGTATGACCCTCTATTTCCCCATCTTGATAGCATTTTCATATTTATAGAACTGACTCCTCAGTAGAGATTTGAGAAATGCCAAGGATCTTTTGAATTTACACACACTGGAAACAATTTGGGAAAAAAATAAGGACAAATAAAAAAAAATTAAGACTGGACTGCAAGTCAACCCTAGTTCTTGTGCTGAAGACCCATCCATTCCTGCAGAAAGCATGAACTTGGTCACTGCAGTCCAGTTACTGCCACTGGTTGGTTGCCCTAATATTCTCTCTGA
>NW_006442484.1:10454128-10475363 GCF_000325575.1 Pteropus alecto
TCTTCCTTGAAATTACCATATAGAGGTATTTTCTAAACATGAATTGACCATACATTATAGTTTTACTTATGCTTTTATTTCTATACAAAAACAAGCATTAACATCATTTTTTTTCCTCAAAGTTTGTGAAAGAAAATTGTGTGGTTAGTACATTGCCTGTGAGGCAGTAATACAAGAGAATATATTCTTCTCTCTGTCCTTGATGAAAGCAATATTTCTAGAGCCACACTATCGAAATATAGCAGCCACTAGCCATTTTTGACCATTTTAATTTACTTAAAATTTTATTTAAAACCAATTATTCAGTCACACTAGCCACATTTCAAATGCTCAATAGCTATATGCCAAAATTGGACAGATATAGAACATTTCATCATCAAAGAAAATGCTATTAAACAGTGCTATTCTAGTGTTAAAAAAAGTCTTTCTCTGAGTAAAGAAGAGTGTAAGAAAATTATAAGGATTCTAATTTAGACTTAAAGTAATAAAACATTCCCAAATAAATGAAACTGTCAGAATATACACTTTTCAGGAAAAAAATAAAAAAGACGACACAAATAGGTCCTTTGGAAGTATTTAAACAAAAGTGATGCAATTTAAAAATACCATCCTCGATTAGAAGCTGAATCAGATGAGTTTATAATTCTAAGTGTGTTTAATCAGAAAATTGAGATCAGTTCAATTCCATAAAGTTATGATTTCCCCATTCTTAATTAGCAGGTATTTCTCATTTAGTGAGAAACCAAGGAAGGTAGGACTTTAAGTTGATGGGTCATAGAAAACTGCTCAACTTTAAAATCAGCAACTTTTATTTCTTGAATTTTTAATTAATTAACAGAAATGAATTATGAATCTGTGGCTGAGTTTTAATCAAATGTTAAATAATCTTGGTAATCAGTGTTTAAAGAATGCACAAGCAGTAATTTAACATAAAATTTAGAATCCTTAATAACACAGGAGCCACATCCAAAAACATTAAGAGCACTACATTTTAAAGAAAGACACTAGTGTAAGGGGAAGTGAAAGACATTCTCATCTTATAATTCTCTAATATCTTCCTTCTTCAAAAATAAGGATTTTTAACCTTAAGATTTCCTGATGGAGTAGCAGTTCTGAATATGCAAAAATATTGCTCCTGAGGACACATCAAGCTTTCACTCTCTTTTTATTGCTCCACTGTGAGAGAAGGGGCTAGAATCCAGTCAGAGCAGAAGATGAAATAATTATTTAAAAAAAAAAAAAAAAAAGAATTTCTCCAGCTCCTGAGGTTAAACGGGCTCTTCAAGAAAGAGTCTACTGGCCAAGGAAGCATTCTTGTTTTCCTTTCTTGGACTGACCTATGCTGTTTACACATAGACAGAATTTGTAAATCCTACTTTAAGACTCCATTAACTTAGAAGTAACATGAAAATATTGAACTATATTCAAAGTGGCCACCAAAATGGCTCTCTGTTTTGAAAGTTGTGAGATGTGTTTAGGTGAGGATTGATAAGATGTGGTTTCGAAGAAGTTTTTTTAATCCTTTAATACTTCTTTAATCGTTTAGATTTTTAATGGCAGAGGTCCGATTTATTTTTTAAATCAGATTAATAGGATGATCTAAAATAGGACTAGGTAAGTGCTATGCATTGAGAAACAAAAAAGTTTCTCTTGTTTTCAAATACTAACTTCTGGCTTTCTCCCTTTCCTAATGAATAATAAGAATATCTGCTTCCCCTCTATTAGGGTTATTTCTTAGAGATAAGGCTCTGAAGTCCTCGGGAAAATGAAAATATATTAGGCAAGTTAGTTGTTAGCATCTTCATTTAAATTAGTATAAAAAGTAAGCTCTCAATATGTGGAATGACTCAAGTAGACAAATATAAAGAATAATGAAGTCATGATAAATAAGAACTAGACTCTGACCCCTATTAAGCAGGGTAGTCCTGGGTGGAGTTTTCTCTGCCAAAATGGCAAAGGCTTTAACAAGAGAAAGGGCAGAGAACTAGGCAAACAGAGTAAATAGATACTCCATAACCTTTGTAAGTGCTGTAACTGTTTAAGGAAATAATATTCTTATAAAGTCTTATTCTTCCTCAAAATAAATTAGTCATTTCCACCAAAGACACTAATGAGTATGCCACAGATTTTTCTGAATGAATTTTCCTTTGTTTTTACTTAATCAACCTTCATTTTTAATCTGCGCATAGAAGATTAAATGTGAGGTGCTTAATGACTTTCGAAAAAATCATTAGCTGAATGTTTTATCTCACCACAGGGCTACTTATACACCTATGCAAAAATGCAAGAATTACAATAGAGATTGGCAGGAGTAATGGTTATTTGAAAGTCTGCTTCAATACAACAAATGATCTCTCCCAATGCTTTCATTCTTCAAATATAGCACTGCTCTAGATGGAAAAGATGCCCAACCAAACCATCTGTCAGAAGACTGAGTTCAGCTGGAAAAGGCCATTTGTTTTGCTGCACTCTAAATTTTCTTGCTTCAAAGTAGATAAACTGTGGAACAGAAAGTACTCTCTTTCTTAGATGCAACAACTGAATAGTGTTAGGACCCAGAGTTGATGCCATTTCTGCCTAGTATAAGTTCAGAATACAATCATTTCACTCTAGAGACATTTTATATACTTCCTGATGATTAAAGGTCAGTTATGTAGGAGGCTGGCCTCCTGCCTTCTTTTGAAACACTGTGGGTGTTATGACAGTGTTTGAATACGTTAAAATTTAATGTTTTATAAAATATTTTAATAAAATTTAATTTAAAAAATTGTGCCTTAAATTTAAGTCCTCAATAAGTGTTAGTTCTTATTATTGTTACATTACTAGTAATATTATTATCTATATCATCATAATTAGCCTCTGGCATGTTTTTAGATGGATCATAAATGTTTGGAGAAGTAAATAGAAAGAATTCTAGAAATTTGATTCCACTTAATGATTCAAGTATCACAAAGACTTCTGATTTTAAGTAAAAAGAGCTTTCCCTTCATTTTTTATCATAAGATTTATTTCTTGAGAAGCAATAATGGTACACTCTTGTTTAAAAGAGGCTTCCATTCATTAACTTCACATGCATTTATTAATTGCCTATTCCATGACAGATTGTAAGGTAAATGCGAGAGATTTAGTACTGAAAAGGAGCAGGGAACCTCCTTGTCCTCGCTGAACTCATGTTCTGCAGTGAGTGGGAGGAGATACGAACAACAGAGAGAATAAAAAAGTAAAAATAGAGCATATTAGAGGATGATAAGTGCTGTCGAGAAAAAAATAAAGAGTGCTCAGAAAGTAGTACATATTTTAAATAAATCCTAGAGAAAAATCACCGAGAAGTAATTTGATCAAAGTCTTTAAGAAACTGAAGGAGTGTTCCATGAAGATATCTGAGCGAAGATAATTCCAAACTAACGGAACAGCAAGGGCAAAGGCATATATAAAGGCATGTATGAGGAATAGCAAGAATTCCAGGATGTACAGAGAGTGACAGATAGTTATACTAAGAGATAAATATATAACTATTTTCCAGATGTGAGACTACACAGTTACACACACACACACACACACACACACAGGATGTGAGACTACACAGTTACATACACACACACACACACACACATCGCACACACAGACTACAGACATTTAATTTGGTACTTTCCCCACAATCCACTGTAGTACCATAAAGCTAAATGGCATAAGTAAAAGAGAGTTTAAGGAGACGAGTTCAGAGAAGTAAGAGGGTGTTAAATAATATAAATACTTTTAAACCATTAAAAGAACTTTGACTTCTACTTTGAGAAAGATGAAGAAAATATGGAGGATTTTAAGCTGAGAATTGCTCAGTTGTCTAAGTTTAAGACAGATATATTTATTTTAATTAGTATTGATGTAATTACATGAATTATTTCCAAGAAAATAAGGTTGATATTACCACTAAATTGTGAAGAAAGTACAGTAAATGAGAAATACAGAAAACAAGTTTAAGAGGAAATGCACTAAACAATTAGCAAACTTCAGTAAATATTTCAAAGAGAAAGGCACTGTATAGATCACCTATTTCATATCATAGAAATATAACGGTACTTATCATGACCTGGGTATGGCCACAAATTACTAAATTACACTTTCAGGATTGCTACAAAAGTTGGAAATAAAATCTTAAAGAATACAAACACATGCTATACAGTTTACCCAGTTGAATTCGGAATCGTACCAACTACAAATGTCATAGTATATTCATTCATTTTCTTAACCATACTTCAAGACTCCAATGTCCTGCTGCTTCATCAAAATGGGATGTGGATTGAGCCAACTCTCAAATTTTATGGCCAAGATTTTCCAACATCCTAAATTCTGGCTATGAATCCAGTCATCAATTAGGGTTTACAGTAGGCTTTAAATGCAGTACAAAAATAAGAGGCTAACATCTAAAGTATCTGAATACAGTCAATAAGATATCTGTCCTAAATTTTGAATTCTGAATTGAATTACAGTGAAAGAAATTTCAGGTTGAAGTTGACTGTCCAGTAAGGGGTATCTTGACTATACCACTCCTGATGAGAGACCATTCTAGTAACTCCTGAAGATAAGTTTATGAGTCCACGTTCTCAACTCCACTTATTCAAGTCTTCTGTTTCCCCAGGATTTTATGACTAAACCTTTGCCCATGTCATATTTATCTGTCAGTATTATCCACCATCTCATCACTACTGGGCCAAACCTTATCCATCCACGTTCAAGATGTGACTTAAGGTCTAATGTTATAATAAAGCAGCTCCCAACAGGAAGTCCTTCTTTTTTTAGCTCCACATATTTTTGTCATAGTATGTGATTATATTCAAACTTATGTTTCACTTTGACTTTGCTTTGTCTTCCAAATATTCTCTAACAAGCTCCTTCAGAACAGTTAGCTTGTATGCCGTACTCACAACTCCTTTAAAAGTGAGAGGCACAAGTAGAGAGCTCAATAAAGATTCATAAATGCCTTAAAAATCTCCAAGAGGACATGGTCAGAAGTCTTGCCTGATTTTGCTCATAGTATAATCAATATAAAAGTCAAGCTTTTAAAAAGTATTTTCTTTCATAGGGATAGCTACCCATTAAAAAGGAAATATAAATTTTTTTTTTTAAATGTAGCTTCAGTTTTAGCTACTGTGGATCAATACAATTAAAATGAAATTACCATATATTTCAAAATAAGAAACTTAGAAACCTCAATTATTTTAAGAGTGTTTAAAATAAATAAAATTTTATAGAAATAATTTTAAAATATGCTTTCAGAAAAGAAAGGAGAGGAATAACTAATCTGGTAGTTTGCTGTCAATATACAAAGCCCAAGTAGGAGAAGCAGGCAGATCCAAGAGTCAAACAAGGCAAACGCTAATACGCTCTGTTAAATATCTGACATCTGAGGGAAGAATATGCTCCAATGATCCAATATATGTTAGGAGAACTCTAATTCTTCCACTCTCACTGAAATGTTTTTTCTACATTTCAAATAAATTAGAACACCATAGTGGCGAAATCTCCGGGAAAATATTTCTGTGCTTTACGGATTTTCCACAATTAATAAATAAAATGAACATCTGGACCTTGAAAAAAATGGCACTTCAATGACATACTTTTCCTCAATAATAAAAACACCTCAGATTGACATGAAATGTTGCTTCTGTGTAGTCCTTTCAAGATCTGTTCTTTATCTACGCTTTTGTTCCATGAAATACTTGGTTGTCATGGCAAATCTACTTTTTCACCAAACTGGAAGTAATAAAGTAAGTGATGTACTGTGTGTTGGTACAGAAGTAAATGTGGAAGAGAAGCAGGAGAAAATCAGAGCACCCACTGAAGAGCTGCCCTGTTGCTTTGTTTAGGGTGGAGTGCCACAAAATACAGTGGCAAGGCCATTAAAAGAAGAAATACTGTGCAGCAAAACCAAGGGAAAAGCAGCCATTAAGAATTCTGAGAGAGCATCAAAAAGCTTCTACCATTTTTAAACAAACAATCGAGGTTTCAGAAGTTTGGATCATATCTAACTTACAGTACTAAAAATCGTAATGATAATTTCTGGGTACACATAGCCAAAGTAGTATTGATCGTGATAGAACAATCACATAAACACATTAACACAAGTAGACATGAGAGTGTGAACATGTGCAGAATCCTTGAGTGCAGAAGTAAATAACCGGGTAGATTTTAAAGTAAAAGCTCAAAGCATTATCTAAAAATACAGTCACACTTTTATAAGACAAAGGTGTAAAATAAGCCTCTCTTTTCTGCGATTGTAAACCTAACATTCATCTCTCCAGGTGTGGGGGGAGGGTCTTTTTCATCAGACTAGAACATAAGCAACAGTAAAGCCTAGCATCTTTAAGAATATACAACCATGACAAAACACGAGATGGACAATAATCACATGATTTTAAAGGCACATCTTTGTTGAGGACCACTATGAATCAGAATTAGAAGCCTCTACAATGTCTCTTGAGTATAAAATAGGCTTCTGAATTACACAGCATCCTTCATCTTTTAATTATATGCTGCTTCTTCAATACGTTTGTCCAATCAGTGATAACAGACATTGAATGCCTAAAATATACCTCTGAATCTCCATCAAACTGTCCCAATTTAGATTGATTGGACAGGCAAACCTCAGCACTAAGAAGTTCCCCTATGCATAAAACGGGGAAAATTCTTTAAGAAGTTGTGTCTTTCTGATAGCAGTAAAAGATTGCCTGTTTTTTTTAAATACATCTCTGTAGACTTAAAATTACTTGGGTCATGGTTAAATTCAATGAAATTTTAACAGCTATACTGTAGTATTTAGATATTAGCCCAAACTTCACATAGAAACATCCTATTATCTGACATTCCCCCAAGACCCTGCTTCCTTAATTACCTTATTTTCTCTCATATCGCCAATCTTAGTCTCAACTGATTCTTTGCCTGCAGTCTATAAACATTTTTCAATTATCTTTATCTTAAAAACAAGAAGGAAAATCACACAGATAATATAAAATAAAATTTAAAATAACAGGAAAATCTGCTGAATTCTATGCCTCTTCCACTTTTATTAGTCTTGCTCCCTCTTTGTTTAGCAAAACTCTTTTGAAATTTTACTTCCCATCTGCTGTTTCTCATGCTCCAACTCATTAAATTGTTTTTCACCCCTACTTCTCAAAAATGCTTAAAAGAATGAGTCTCTCAGTTCTACAATGTCCCTAAGTATCTCAAACTTTATATATTAAAAACTAACTTCTCTTCAGCTGGATTTGTTTCTAGAAGCTTCATACTGTCTCCCTAAGTCAACAAAGCTAGAAACCTGGGAGACATTCTGGACTCATGCTACTCCATTAAAGTAATTCCATATTCTAATATCCAACCCAGATGAACTGAAGTTATATTTTCAAACTTTTCACTTCTGTTCATTCCTTACAAATATAATTTTAGTCTAAGTGCTTTGTTATCTCATCCGAACTTTTGGGGCAGCCTCTGGCTAGACTCTCTACCCTACAGTATTACTACTTTAAGTCCATCCCACACACTGCTGCCAAAATAAAATGTCTAAAATTGACTATTTCAGTCACCTACTTAAAGCCCTCTAACAGGTTCCCTGGTTCTACGGTGAAGCCCAAGCTGCTGTGACTATCTTTCAAGAGCAATGATTTCCATGACATGGCTCTTCCAACTCATCACATACCACTACCTTGAACTTTACATGACAGTCACATAAAATTGCTTGTAATTCCTCCATAAGTACCAAGTGATTGAGATCTATACAGTTTGTACGCAATGCTGCCTGCTTCTTGAAATCACTAAAATCCCACCTTCTTTATCCTACCTTCTGCTCATGTGTCAAGTCTCAAGTCAAAGGTCACCTCATCTAGGAAGTTTTCTTTCACTCCCCTCCAATTCCACAACCAAGGATGAGCTAAACAAAGCTCTTAAAAGAGACCCATAGCATTTGCTGCATGTATTATGACATTCACCAAAACACTATGCTGATCTGTTTCTGCCTGTACTTCACTTTGGCTCTGAGAGCTGTATCATGTACTCTTCAGCAGTGTAAATCCAGTAATTAGTACAGTTCCTGGTGCATAAGCTTCAATCTGAAGATGTTTATTATCCCAAACATATTAAATATACTCTTATTCTCTCTACATAGAAAAACATTCATGTGAAAATAGGTTTATAAGGAAATAGAACCAAGCAAAGAGAACTAAGACCAGGAATAAAGAGAATAATAAAAACAATGGAGTGACTAAGTGGTGAGAGAGAGAGAATAAGGGAATAAATAAAAGAAACTTCCTATTCAAATGCAAGAGTTAGAAATAATTAAGTTAACATAATAAACTTTTTAAAACAATCAACCAATTAATGAATTTTGTGAAATTCATAACACAATAATGTGGGAATTTGCTCTGTTATACCCCAATCAGCTTTATTCGTTATAGTGATATTAACATTTTTCACAAAGAAGTAAGGATAATTCCTGGAGAAGTCCAGTAGAATACATTGGCATTATAATCTATATTAATTGATAATAACAGTAATTACCTCTAAATATAGTGACCTGCATATGTAATATTGTCCTTATTATATCTTTTTGTTAAAATTAGCTTCCTGGAGTTCCTGCTACACTGAGTTAAAGCCACATCCATCTATGCCCAATTAGATAACATTAAATATCTATATTTATATCATTTTCCTCTTGGTTTATTAATCATAACTCTAAAATAACCATACATTCTTAGTGCAATTTTCTTCAGAATTAACCAACTTGCAGCTTTAATACAAATTGACACAAAGTTAAAATATTTCTCATTAATAACTTAAATTTTACATATTTTTTACTTTTTAAAAATAGCCATCATTTTTAGGACTCTAGTGATAATTTTTCTGCATAATGAATTTGTTAAAATGGTTAGTTAATATTCCATGAGTTCTTTTTTAGTACAAACTCCATCATAATACTTTATAACTTTTGTCACTACATTTATTTCTTTGTTGAAATGCTCTAAATATATGTTAATAAGTGTTAAAATTGAAATTCTTGACTTCTAATTTCTACCTCATTAATACAATGCAGTTCAGCCTCCAGAGTTCTCGAGCAGGTCAGAGGTTTCTGTAATTCATTGTAGGCTTAGTCTAAAAGTTAAAAACAACCGCTCCCACCCCCCAAAAATTCCTATTTAAAAGCAAACGCTTGGAACAAGGCAGTTAACCTGCTGGGAATTCTAAGCATGGGATACTTTTAAAACAATGTCATAGCCTTCCTTTGTAAGAATTGAAAACTCAAAAGTTATAATCTGATTGTGACCTACCTCACTTTACAGTCCAGATCTAATTCTAAAAATAAAAACATTAAACAATGCTATTTTCTTACTATAACTTATTTCATTATTTGATTAACATAAAAAAGACTATTGTATAAAATTTAATTTTTCTCAAGCAATGATGAAACTTGGCAATGAAGTGTCCTTTAAGGTTTTTAATATCCTCTTTGACTTTCATACTATGCATTCCTAAAAACCGGTATTCATTTTTCTTAGCTGTTTTGCAGAATGATATTACTTAAGGTAACAATAGCTTCTATTAGATTCTGTTTCTTTGCAATTACTTAAGGCAACCTGCTGTCACCTGACACAATTCAGACATTCTGACAATATGTGATCTGTAAATGTTTACATTGGGATAGCTATCTCTTGTACGAATGTTTGAAAGTGTATCAGGAGAAGAGATAAACAGCTGCCTCGTTTATCTAACATTTATTAATATCCAAGTACTTCAAAGATCAGTATTGTCCTGGGCTGTTAATTACAGATGGCTTGGCTTTGCCAGTTATAGCTCTCCCATACATGACTCTTTTCACTGGTGATAAATGGAACCATTCCTTCAGAGCAGCTTCCAGACGGAATGTTACTCTCTTCAATTTCCTGGTTGCCGCTGCCATTTTCTCGACAAAGTCCAAAAACAGAAGAAATCTGACTTCATGTACATCATCTACAAATGCTTGTGCAACTTTTTTCTTTTTTGCCCTTCCTTTTGAAATGCCCTCTTCTTCTACTCTATCTATCCAATGCAGTCCGGCATAGTCAGCTCAGGTGCATAGTTAATCCTCATTAGGCAGCACAAGAATTCCTACCAATAAACTATATTATGGTGAAAAATAGAAATAATCAAAGCTTACATCATTTAGATGCCTAGACAGTAGTTTCAAGTACTGTTTCCTTTTTGACCCATGATGTCCTTCAGGATAGGCCCTACCCTTGGAGCCATTACTCTTATTAGGTTGCAATGGCTTATTCAGAAAAGTAATTAAGATGTTTATTCCTTCCTCTTGTCCGGGCCTCAAGTTCAAAGACACTGGCTGGATTTGAAGTTAAAACTAATGTTGCAATACAGCACTTTGTCAGTGTAGCTTGTGTTCTTCTTCCCCTGGCCCCACGGGAAGTCTCCAACTGGCATTATCTCCATAGAGCGCTTTAGAGGCTCACATGGAACACAGCTATCTCAAAACCTAGTACCCTCTGGATTCCACTTCTCCCCCATTTGTTCTTCCAGATTTCTTTAAAACTCTTTTGGTCTAACTTTTGTAGCTGTTTTCCTTCTGCTATGCATCAAGTCTCTCTAGATTTTTTTCTGAGTTTATATACCAAAAGGCTAAATATTCATTCTACTTGAAGAAATTAGTTCACCCAGGCCTCATCAGCCCACCTTGCCTAGTACCCTTAAGCTGATCTACAGATTAGGGAGATATTTTAAATACTAATCAGTTTAACAAGGATTGCCATGGCCTAATCCCTAAGTGCCAGATTCCTTTCTCTTCAAAACATTTCTATTACCAATGCAAATCCATGAATAGTTTTTGAAACTTCATTGATGATTCAAAACTAACAAAGCCTAGTCACTGCCCTCAGGAGATATAGCTATTTGGAGAGAGACCAGTATACAAGTAATTCCAAACTATGATGAAAAAGGTTCTATGGGATTACAGCCCAAAACACCAACATAGGAATACTTAACAGAGACTCATGGACACAAACAACAGTTTAGTGGTTACCAGAGGGAAAGGGGGAAGTAGGGGACATAGATAAGGGTAAAGGGAGTCAAATATATAGTGAAGAAAGGAAACTTTTAACTTTTTTGGGTGATGAACACACAGTGCAATATACATATGATGTATTATTGAACTGTGTACTTGAAACCTATATAATTTTTTAACCAATGTCTTCCCAATAAATGTAATAAAAAATGCCATGCAACTTTATTCCCAAGTACCACAAAACAGAATCCATTTGGAAGAATAGGATTTTTTTTTTCCAGAGTTTGGAGTATTAATAGAAGACCCATCTCTAAGAAATGGAAGACAACTCTTATGTGGCATTTGAAGATAGAATGACATAATATAGCAGTGGATAATTTTCTTCTATGTTCTTTTCTGCTTTAAGTAAGAAAAATTAGGTTTAAATATGGTCCCAACTAGTTCTGCAGGAATTATAATATCAAGACACATCTTCAAGTAAATTATTTTTTTAGTTGACGTGCATGTGCCTGTGTGTGTGTGTGTATGCATCTGTGTGCACGTGAGACAGAGAGACAGAGACAATGTGTGTGAATTTTCCATGTTCCAAAAAGACTGGTGGCAGCCTGTGGTCCATGTAGTATATGCCACACCACTCTTCGGAGGTGGGAAAGTTTACCACTTGGGACATATTGGTTTCTGCATTCCCATCTCCCATAAAAAATGAAGGAAGATGGAAGTATGAAGCAGTGTTTTAAGCAGAACAGGCGGTATGCAGGAGTAGGGAACACAAAGGGATCTCCCATCACTCAGTTTATATAGGGGTCATGTTTCTGAGATAGCCTCCCAACCTTTCTTCCTTAGTTAAATAACTTTCACTTGATTCAGGGGTTAATAAAGGAAAAATTTATCATAAATAGAGACAAACACCATGGGCAGTAGGATCTATAATTTGCATTGGAATCTACTTTAAAAAATTATACCAATGAGAACAGGGTACTTTTCACGCACTTTAATGTCTAATGAGGGACAAGATCAATTTTAAAAGATATTACAGAGAGAATATATTACATTTTTGAGAACCCCAAAGCTTTTTCTCTTGATAATTTTCTCCCCATCTGAAAAAACTGACTTTATGTGAAATCTTTGGAACCCCACTAAATTCCCAGCTTAGCTGCTTCTTCCAGCATGAATTGTGACAACATAAAATATTTCATAGCAGCAGAATTCACTAAGTAATTACATCTCAAAATTAAAGTATCCCTATAGCCATAATAACCAAATTCTATGTACAATGTTGTCCTTTCCTTTATAATAGACACATTCTCAGAAGTCTAAATAGATATGTTTTACTTTATGGCACCATGTTACTCTAGATAGTGATAATTTCCCTGAAGTTAAAAGTTTATTTAGAACAGACCATATTTTCAACCATGTAGTACATTAATTTTATTCCCAATAAATATATTTAATGACTATTTCTAGATAAAGGTGGTTTTTCATATCTATTTCTATTTCACAATAAAAATATAAATTCTTGCCCTTTAAGCATCATTGCATTCGAAGGACTGTTTTCTAGTAATTATAACTTGCCTTTTCATTCCAAAGGGGAATACTTTGATGGACTGAGCCAACTACAGCATTGACACCATGGCATCACTTTTATCCTTATATTTTCATCCTTTAAAACACCTCTAAATTTTCACATGCTCATATGGTAAATATTTATACCCAGATATAGGTTTGTTGTTTAGACTAATGTTGCTTGAGTCTGTGGTAGTTTTAAGATGACTGCAAATTCTTTACCACATTTCTTCTGTAGACAGAGTTCATTTGTTCCTCCTTTTGGATTTAGGTTGACCCTGAACCTTTCTTTAACAAATAAAATGTGCAGGACAGATATTCTATAACTTCTAAGGTTGATCCTTAAGAGACCTGTAATTTCTGCCCTCACTACTTTGGAATGTTCCCTTTTGGAAGACAACTGCTTGATAAGAAGTCCTAAGACGCATGCTGTGAAGAAGCCCAAGCCATCTTTATGTGTGTGGAGAGAGTGAAAAGTCAGGTAAAGGCTCACCAAGGTACCAGACACATGAGTGAAGACTTCTTGGCCTTTCAGCCTAGCTTAGCTACTAACTGAATACAGCTGAGTTCATGACACTACATGGAACAGAAGAGCTGCCACCAAGGCCTGCCTGAATTCCTCAGCAACAGAATCATGAGAAAATAAAATTATTATTGTTTTAAGACATCAAGTGATGGAATAATGGGTTATAAAGTAATTGACAATTGAAACAGGATCTACCTTAAGATACTTTCTGAATACCTACAGGTTAGCACAATGATTTACCAGACTTTCCCGTGACTTCCTAAAAGCAATGAAAGCTGCTCATTTTAATTATTTTTACACCAAAATTGTCTGTCTGAAAAATCATTTTTCAAGGTCCAGGATAAAAGGAACAGATGTGTCTTGCAAGGTCTTAGTGTAATGCAGTGTCTTGTTAGAAACTAGTTTTTAAATTTTCCTTATTCACAAGTCATAACAAAGGTGAGGTGTTTTTGTTAAGTGACACATTTTCAGGAAGAAGAGAAACACTTTTACTTATTTCTTTATTCTCTCTGTATCTTTATTTGAAAAGGAAAATAAAAGACTGGAGGGAGGAAGAGGGAAGGAAGGAAAGAAGGGAGGTTATTGCAATCAGGAGTGCCTGGGGCTACCCTTATTAGTCCTCCCAATGTACACACTCACCTCCGCAGATATCAATGTGATAGGTTGAAAGAGCCACTCACACTAATTTAGAAGAGCTTTTCTAAAGCATAAGCCTAAGTGTCTCTCCCTATATATGCGTCTATTTCTATTAACAGAAGAGTAAAGTTAGATTTTGCTGGAGCAAATTTATAATTCATCCATTCGGGTGTCATGAGACTCAGGCAGTTACTGACTGCCAGAAAATAGGGTTTGGTGTGCCTTGGGCCACACTAACATTCCAGGAGCTAGGGGGATCCTGACTTCCTGCTAAACTGCTGTCTTGCTGTAATTACATTATCTGACCTAAGATTTCCAGGTTAATTTGAAAAAGCAATGGTTCTAACCTAAGACACACTAGATTAAAATGTACATAAGGGTTGATTCCCCCATGATAAAATCAAATGATGCCACTACTCAGCCTTTACTTATGAATATGTAAGTAGTAACTTAAAACTCATTTTAAGTCATATTCATTCAGTATTTACAACAAAAAAATTAAGAATTCTTCTGGTATCATACTATATACCCTTTTCTCTCTGGGTCATTTCAAAAGATTAAAAAAATTATGAAAACCCTAATGTGATTTCTATCGCTATATCCCCCTACACTTCACTCCCATTCTTCTATATCTCAAGCAGAGGACATTAATGATTAATGCCTGATCCAAATTCTAGGAATCACCTTGAAATTCAGTACCTTGACTTTCCAGAACCATTAGAAACAAAAATGTTTTTACTTAGTATTTAAAGATTAGCAGCTACAAATATGTCCTATCATAATTCGGCAGGCATATTATAAATTTTTTAAAAATTTTTCAGAGAAAAGTTATTTGATTTTAAATAGCTCTGTAATCTTAAAATATATATATATTTTAATTTCCTATTGTTATGAATAGTTTAACTAAAAATTCCTCCTTTGAAAGTGGTTGGAGTCTTAGAAGAGCTGGTCATCTTTAATGAATCAATAAAACATTAATTACATCAATTACTGCTATTTTTCTCCCTTGCATGTTTGTTAATAATTTTCAATACTACTCGGTGAAATAGAGGGGAATACTTTGACCAAATAAATTTTCTGAGTTTGAAATGGTCCTCAGTTCCTTTATTACATGAAGTGATAAGGACATAAAATTCATAAATTTATAATTTATTAATGCAAATTTTCTTTAAAAATAAAACAGAGATTCCGCAAAGGGCAAAATCTTCTGTCCCCTTTAACTGTTATCAGTCTCCTTCCTCTTCACTAGGAGAATGAGTAACTTGACTGACAGCAACATACAGCCTTTTTAGGCTAAAAAAGAGATGTGAATGTAGTATTATTTCTTAAAGAGATGCCTCCCTTCTTCCAAATTAGGTTAACTCCACAGTATATAAGACAATACAAGCACATTTACTCATCATCATAGATTGAAGGTCTCTATACTTAATAAAACTGCAATATTTTCACAATGCTGGATCCTGTCCATTAGTAGACTTTAGGTTTCCCAATACCATTCATTCATCTAGTGATGTAAAATCTTCCATGCTTTTATAGGAAACACAGGTTAAAATCTATATTTAAATTTTAAAATTTATATTTAAATTTCTAAATATTGTTTTGTTTCCTTAGCATTAATAACTCACAGGGCATAATCTATCTTTAATAATAGGATAGTGAAAGTCTCTTCCCTTATACTATCCACTGGGAGATGCTCATCAATTATCTCCAGAGTTTTAGAATATGCAAACGCTGGCACTTATTCCTGAATCTAATGCTTTGGGTGGAAGGAAGAGACTTCCTTTTCAATGTGCTAAAAGAACTTCAGTAACATATATGGATTAGTGTTATATAGACAAAGATACACATATATAAAGATGTATAGCAGTGAAGTGAAAGCCAACAAATTGAATACTTTTATTCTGGTTTTGCAAATGAGAGGCTGAAGTTCAGAGAGGTTAAGAGATTCCCAAGGTAGCATATCTAGTAAACAGAGAAAATATCTTCTTGGTTATATATGGTTATTAAAAACAACCATAAATTGATTACCTTTATTAATTGTGGTTAAATGATTTACTACACATTTAATGATATGGTTTAAATTATATTAAATTATTTGCTGCGTATGGCTTATCAATGAATCATATTTGATTCTCTTCCACAGATAACAGTAGTAATAGTCAAGACTAGTAGCTAATGTAATAATAGTAGGAATAGTCAAGACTAGTAGCTAATGCAATAATCCTCATTAGAACTCTATATGAGTTAATACTGTCATCCTTATTTTAAAGATGAAAAAAACTAAAGAACAGAGAGGTAAAGTAATTTGACAAGGGCCTCATGACTTTTAAGTGGCAGAACTAGGTTTTGAATCTTTATTATCTGCCTATACAGTCCACGCTCTTATGTGCTCCACTAGACAATTTCTCAGGTGTTTAGTGAGTAAATGGTGTGTCAGATTATATGCTAAGAGCATGGTTCCTATCTGTTATTTGCACAGAAATGCACATGTACGTACATACACTAAGACTGGTCATCAGCTTAGAAATTAGAGATCTAATTTATTATGAATAAAGAAAGAAAATTTGTTAAAGAAGTCAACTGTTAGAGGATCTATTTTGACAATGTTCATATTTTTATAAAAAAAACATAAAAATACTATATACCTTAAAATAAATGTGTATGTTAACATTTTCTTTTTAAAAAGAGAGGCAGAGAAAAAAATTCTATTAGCTTGTATATGCAAAAATTTCTCTGAAACAAAGAAAAATGTAAATAATAACAGTGGTGATCTAATAAAAGAATGACAGAATGAGGAATTGAGTAGCTGGGGAACAACTGTAGGAGGGAGACATTTCACTATATATATTTGTATGATATTTAATGTTTGAACTATGTGAGTGTTTTTCAGAAATTAATGGAGAGACTGTATGATTTGTTTAAAATCAGGAAGTACAAAAATAGACTCAGTTAACATTAGTCATTGAATTAACCAAAAGTACAGAGAACTGTGAAAACTACAGCTGAGATCTAACACAGGTTACTGAATAACCAGGGCCAAGTCATTCACTTTTCATTCATTAAAATAATAAAGCCACTATGTTGGCTCAAGATTATTGCGCAATTGTGACAAAGCAGACAATTTTAAGCTTTTCTAAATTTACACACACACACACACACACACACACATCCTACAGTTCCCATCATTTTTTCACTTAAAAAAAAAAGTAGACATAAGATACTTAATGTTTAAAAGACTAATATTAGCTATGCATAATTTAAAATTTGGCTCCACAGATCATACAAATTAAATTACACACTTTGGACATGGAAGAGTTTTTCTTGTTTTAAAATACTCTGAATGAACATAAAATTACGCATGGTTAAAATTTTCAAAGTAAACTATATTTACCATTGAACATATAGAAGACGAGAACCATGCTCCTAACACATTGCTTGAAATACAATAGGTACTCACTAAATACCTGAAAAATTGTCTAGTAGAGCAGATAAGAGCATGGATTCTAGAGACAGTCAGGATTCAAAATCTTGTTTTGCCTCATAAAAGTCATGTGCTGCTCGTCAAATTATTTTACTTCTCTATCCATCAGTTTCTTCATCTTTAAAATAAGAATGATAGTACTAACATGCCCAGATTCTAAAAAGGACTATTATTGTAACTACCGGTAAGACTACTACTACTATTATCTGTGGAAGAGAATAAAGTATGATTTATTGATCAACCACACACAGCAAATCATGGCCTCTTTATAATAAAGGCAAGCAACTTATGGTTTTATGATATATATAATTGTATAGGACCAAAAGATAGCTTCTCCAATTAGTAGCTGTGTTACCTTGGGAATCTCTTATCCTCCCCAAACCTCAGCTTCTCATTTGCAAAACTGGAGTAACAGTACTATCTATTATAGAGTTATAGTAAGGATTAAATGAGATATAGGCACTTGACTACTGCATGGTGTATTTGACTAGTACACACTCAAAATTTTAGCCACCGTCAATGAAAACAAAAATGCCAATAACTGTATCACTGAAATTATTTTCCTTTTACAATTCTAAAGTTATACTTTATAATTTTGCTACAGGCTCATCAGACTTTTCTTTTGGCAGCCTGGGCAAAGTCATAAATGGCATCTTTTCTTGTTTCCATAAATTAGAATTCAAGAATCCTTGCTGGTGAGAAATAAAGCTTTGTTTAGAGTGTGATCCACAGACTAGGCATCATGTTATAAATACAGAATCATAGTCCTTACCCCACATTCACTGAGTTAGAATCTGCTTTATAACAATATCTCTATGTGATTCATATGCATGTTAAAGGTCTAAGACTAACAGTGATAAAGTAGCTATAAGTCACATATGGCTATTTAAATTTAAATTAATTAAAGTTAAATGAAATTGAAAATCAGTTCCTCAGTGACACTAGCCACAATTTAAGTGTTCCACAGCCACATGTGGCTGGTGGCTACCGTATCGGAAAGCACATATGTAGAACATTTTCATTCCAGAATGTACTATTGGAAAATGCTGATCTAGAGCATCTTTCTTCATATTTGATAAGATAGTTTTCTGTAGGTAGTAAAAGATATTTCAGGAAAATACATTTTAGTAATTCAATAAGATCGGTTAAACCCAAAATTATTCACCAAACTTCTTCCTACCCAGTACAGAAATATTTACCTACACTTATTTTTAACTCAGTTTGGAAAACTGACATTGAATTAAGTGAAGTAGTTTACAACATTTGGAGGCCGTGATTCTTGAGAGTACCAGCCTTATTCCCAGTTTATTTTCCCCTGCCCCCAACTCTCTCACATTCACAAGGCTCTCATTTTCACTGGCCCCCAAACATCATTTTTTAAGACATGGCATACCAAGCAGTTATAGAGAGACAAATTAATGGAAGTTAGACATAAACTGTTAAAACTCTCTGTTCTGCCTTAAGTTAAAGTAACAAATAAAGTCATGGTGGGATTCTAGATATATGCAGATATATGTTCCCTGATAGATAAGATGAGCTATTTCTTGACTAGCAGTCAAGAAAGTGAGTGGAAAAGGAACACTTATGACTTAAATAAGACCATGTGGATGGCTATGCCCTCTCTCTCCTAATGGTTGATGTCTCTGAAAGCAGCCATCTCCAGGGACAACTACCATGAAACTTGATCTGAAACTTAGTTTGCTAAATCCTAGAGAATGGCTTTTTACCTTCTTGCTTGTAATTATTTCACATTCTCCACAAAAAACTATTTGAAATTGCCAAATTGTACTCTTCTGTCATTCAAAAACACCTGGGCCAATTTGTTGGGAGTATCCTGACAAGCAGTGTTGGCTGACTGGCTGCATTCCAGGATCTCACACTCAAAGTTCCACAGAAAACTTTAATAATATTGCTTAAGAAGTTGGCTGTGACATCAACTGTAGGCCCAGATTAAACCATTTTTGTGAGGTTAGAAATATTAAGAAAATTTTTGAGAACTTATAAGTAAAACTTAAGTATGACTGCACGTCCATCTTTTCAACGTCAGACTTGGGCATTGTCTAATCAGCCCACACAAGGATCATATACTTTTTGGAAATTGTACCTTTCTTGCACTTACCATTTACTATTGACATAGGTCCAGGGTCTGTAAAGTTACATGTTAATCATAGAAGATAAATACATTGCAAACTTTCCGTCTGCTATAAAGGATAATCGTAAAGGTTACAGATTAAATGCTGGATGTTAACCAATTTTGTATCTACTTATGAAAACACTGCACGCTACTCCTTTCCTAACTATATAAATCTCTCTTCTTCAAATGCTCTTTAAACAAGCTCTATTATCTTGATGATTCCTTTAGTGAGTTAAATCCTTGACATATGTTCACCATATATTCATGCGACGGCCAGGATATTTTTACTTATAAATGTATGCTTCCATAGGGATCAGCGCTGTCTTGCAGATCTTCATACATGATCTGCATCAGGTCTTCCTATTCTCTGCTATTTCATTAGAGAAATGAGAAATTGCAGAAAATATAAGCTTCATCCTAATCATTGTACATGTGACCACCTGCTCCTTGATGCTTCCAGATAGCATTTATATAATAGATCTAACCTTATTAAATATACTGGCTAGAAAAAAAGTTTAAAGTAAATATAAAAAAACAAAACATTTTTAACTAGCTGGAATCTTCCCATTTTAATTCCCATCCACTTTTTTTTCTTTTTTTGATATCAATACAGGCAACCAAAAAAAAAAAAAAAGATTTGTATGAGTCCAATGATTGAGTGAGACTCCTTCTACCAACTCCCAATGTAGGAGCAAAGAGCTCTGGTTCCCAATTTACCAAAATGATCAGTCCTATGACCTTGAACAAGTCACTATTTATCACTCTCAGTCTGTCTTATCCAGTAAACCAGTTGACTTAATCACCATAGTTAGTTCTAAGATCCTTTTTATAAGAATTGAGTCTTTTAAAGGAGCAAAATTGAAAGATTAGATTCTATTATTCAAACCTCTCAGTCAGAAAAAATGACACACAGTGGACGTTCCTAATAAAACGGATTTTATGCTAGCAATGTGACCACTGCTTCCTATGCTCAGGTTACTTAGTATATGTCTACTACTTACAACATACCCATAGAACGGAAATGTTCTCCTAAAAATTGGCTTTAAATGGAAATCAGCAGATGGTACTGTACAGCAGTTCCATATTATGATAACTGCATAATTTTTTATCCCCTGTATAACCTCTTGGTACTTTGCGACCACTCTGATGCATTTTTTTCCTTGTTATAGAGCAACTCACTTTGGAATTTATATAACAATCATGGGCTTTTTATGTTCCGTAACTCCAAAGCAGCAATTTTATATCACAATGCTTTTGTCCTGGGTTTTCCTTTAACTAAAATTGCCTTATGTGACCAATAAGCAACATGAAGTTGACATTTCAGAGCCCAAGCAGCTAATCCTAGATTTTATTTACTTATTTTCAAATATTTGCACCATCTGTGATTCTATATTAGTTTTTTTGGATTTGTCGTTACATCTCAAGGACTGTAACTCTGAGTAGAAATGAAGCAGCATGCCAAATGTAGACTGTATTATATATATGAGATGGGAAAAGAAAAAAAAACAAATTCAAGAAAAGCAAATGCATATTTAGTTCTCCACCTTCAAAATGCAAACTATCGATTGTCCTACACTTGCAAAGACTATAAAAGTGGATGCCATATAGTTTCTTGACCAAACCCTAATCCATGTTTGCTCTGGAGCCAGAATGATTCCATAAAATCTCCATATGAACAAAATAAAAGCTCAGTATTAAAGGTCCTTTGAAGCTTGGTCAAAGTAACAAAGAAAGGAGTTAAAGCTGGTATTTCCAACAACTGGGAATCTCCACATCCAGCGCTGTTTGATTTCCCTTCACTTTACTTCCATCTGGTATAACAGCCAATTCATATTAATAACCAAAAAAGAAAGGGAGGAA
>NW_006442484.1:10475411-10486405 GCF_000325575.1 Pteropus alecto
AGCAACTCCTGGATAATAAAACCTATCTCGTTACTAATCTTCACAATTTTGCAAGGTAAACATCGTCCCATTTCCAAATGAAGTATTAAATTCAAATACTGGGTAACTCGCTCAAACTAATTAAGTAGAGTGTAAACTGAGTTTAAATGAATAGGAAGCCCTAGTTCTCTTTCCACTAAAAAAAAAAAATTCTACATGGCTGAAAATTCTGATTTATTTAGCATGTAAAAGTTTCATAGATGAGTACCAGATCTTGGTACTTGGACGAAATTATCACAGCTTCTAGAAACAGCCTTACTTTCCAAGAAATACAGTGAATCAAAAGCCTGTTGTTTCTCTCAACTCCCCAAGAAAGCCCTAAAATTCACCTGTATGCTTTCTAGCATCCCTAAGTGTATCCTTCCTTCATTAAGAAGGGATTCATTCAACCATTAGTCCATCCACAACTGAACTGCAATTTCAAGTGCTGACCGTAGAGATCAATGGTTGCTCATTCATGCTGAAGGGGACAAGAGGAGGCTTAAGAATGCCAGTGTCCGCATGTGTGGTGGGAGGTGCTGTCATTTCCTCAGAACAGTGAGTTAACAGCTTATTTTCAGAATGGCTTTATGGCTTTGGGGTGACTTCATGCAATGGCAAGTTGGAAGAGAGGCATATGTGATTCTGTGAAGTGGCCAGGTGCCAAAAGTTTAAGGACCACTGGCCCAGAACCAATATATCATAAAGGAGAAACCAAGAAAAGTCAAGTGAGTAGTTTTGCTTATAGATTCAAAGATCTTAAGAATATAAATGTTTTTAAAAGTTACTCTGATATCAAGTGTTAAGGAAGGCAGATGTGCCACCAATACAACGACAAAGGTTCTATATCAACAGTGGAATCTGGTAGCATCACACATAGAAAATGGCCATAAGTCAAGAGACAAAGACATTAGATACAGAGATTAGAACAATTTCTCAAAATGATACATCCTCTGTGACTTAGGCACATTTGAAAGAAGAATTTGGAAAGGTGAGCCACTGTGAATGTCTAGATGCCAATGAATCAGTCTTGAACGGAGATGTGATCTCAGAAACGTATAGAGGTAGAAGGAACTAGATTTGGATTTGGAGATGGCACAGATGCAAAGGGGGACGAAAGAAGCAAAAGTACCATCCTGTAATGCAAGAGGCACTGAGTCTGTGAACAAACAGACATTGTTAAGAAGTGCCAGATGCAGAAGAGCCATTCATAATGCCACTGTGACCCCAATGTTAGGTAAATCTCATTTTAGAGCAATTGTAAACAACCTCCATAGATGTGAACAAGGGTGGGTCTCTCTCATTTCAACTCAAGGTTCAAGTCATACTCACCTATCACTGCTAACATGATTGTCAAGTAGTGGAATATAAACATTTCCTACAATCAGAGAAGAAGAATAGCTCTGATAAAGATGCTGGAGATAGCTTCAAAATATATTCACTTTATTTCTTGGAATACTTACGTTTATGGTAGTCTAAAAAGAAAGTAAAATATAATTGTTCCCTTAAAAATCTCTAAAAGCTAATGGAGTATATAGAAAAATATATTAATAAATTCATAGAGCCTGGGATATGTAAATTATATACTAAACTATCCAAAGAAATTGTCTATTTCTACATTTGAGAAATTCATGAATTTCAGACTTTTCTTCTTGAAAAGACATATTTTTGACTTCTATTCCTAAAGTGTCTTGCTTCCTAACCTTTGATTTTGTGTCTAAGAGAGAAGAATCATTACGTAAGTTTGTGAAACACTGATTAAAAAGGTCAGTTCATAAAAATAAGACTTCCTACCACTTGCTTCTAAACATGTGAACTAGAAAAAATGGCCATGTCTTGCGTTCATTAACTCATATTAAAAGCTTTCCTAGAGGTGAGATGTGATTAATGGAAGTGTCAGTATCAGATTCCCCTCACCAAAAGTAAACGCATGTACCAATAACAGGAAAGACCAACTTCTACCCTGTACAAGCAATATTAATGCAACTTCAAAAGGTCTCTCTGGTCCATTATTTGAAAATAAATCGCAGGAGAGCCTGCCATTCAAGTTCTCAATTATATAATTCAGATTTGTCATATTTATGTTTTCAGAGCAGAGACTTTCAGACGGAATAAGAAATTGAATATTCATTTAGATCTCAAAAAGGGGATGAGAATAAAGATAATAAAAATGACTTTTTTCCTCACTTTTCTTCATTTGCTATGTTGTAACCTGATACATAGGTTTTTGTATTGACCTGAGAAAAATCAATAAGTATGATAAATTACAATAATATTAAAGTCAGTAATATACAGCTTGGTGGGAGAATATACAGCTTGGCTTGACTCTGCTCTCCCAGACTTAAAGTCAGTTTTGATCGTACAGTTAACTAACTTTTCTTAAATTTCAACTCAACACATCACCAGCTCCCATATGCAAAGAATCTCTAAGTCAATCATTTCTGGAAACCAAACTCTGGAAAGAGATTATTAAACTGTGAACACTTCAAAGAAGATCTTGAGTTTTGGGGCGGGTAGGCAGGAAAGGTTATCATTTAAAAAGAGTAGAAATCAGTCAGGTTGATATAAATTGATTTTTATGTAATGTCCTAGAATACGACTATAAAATACCCAATATATTTAGATCATAAGTATGTGTGTGTGTGTGTGTGTGTGTGTGTGTGTGTGTGTGTGTGTGTGTGTGTGTACATTCGGGATACATACATATATATTCAGGATTTTCATTAATTTAAATGAAAAACTACTCTTGCAAAATATTAAATAATCTCAAATGATTTAAAACTATAGTAACTTCTAAAGAATAAAGATACTAAGTTCTACCGTGAGCTATTCATGTAGATTATTTCTAACCCTCGCAATATTCTCACTATCTTCTTCCTTTAAAGGTTGAAATGGGTTAAATAGTTTGTCCTAGATCACATAGTAAATGGTAGAAGGATTCAGTCTGAAAGTATTTTGACTCTGTCCTCCACATTACATCATGCTGCCTCTCCCCCAAATATAATTAAATCTGAAAAACACTTCACAGTCCCAAAAATACTGTACAATATACCATTCTAGTTAATGAAAAGCATATTATCCGAAAGTTGATTTTAAAAGTTTTACTGTTTTAACAATTTTCAAATAGACTACAGCATGACATGCCGAAAAGAAAATGAAATCATGTTTTACTACTAAGAGTACATCTAACATCAATTACTAAACAGAACAGTTGAAAACAAAATATTTATTTTATTATTTTGAATAGAGGCGAGTTTTTTGTATTTAGCCTGGCAGTGGGTGCTGTATTTACCATTAGATATGGGTATGGCTGAAACCCTGAAGATTCAGCACAGCTTACCAAAAATGAATCTACAATAGATCTCTCTTAAATGTCCCATTCTCTCCACTGAACCAACTTCACAGCTTTCTCTGCCATCCTGGAAGTGACAAGCATTCCTTAAGTTAATATATAATAAGTGATAAGAATGTCTACGACGTAGAAGGGAAGATAAGGTGTAGTTTTAAAGCCTTGGAGAACAGGTGTTCTCTAGATAGAGAAAAGTAAACAGAGATTGGTCATTGCCCAACAGCTGTGAATCATGTCAGTACACAATAGTGTGCTCGAATAATCACTACTAAGCTGTATGACTCAAGGCAGGCAGCATATACTATGGCACAAACGTTTCTAACTTTATATGAAGACATGCATTTATGAAAAAAAAGTTTACGTTCCTGCCATCATTAATTTGCCCTTTTCTGGACCTTTTACAGTTCTTCAGATGGGAAAATTTCCAAACTTCCTTAGTTGATGTGCCCTAGTGTATGCCCACATTTTAAGATTTCAGTAACACATGAACTTGATTAGAACACACATAAAGTCATCAGCAAGTATGAAAATATATGGAGGCAATTTTAATACAGATATAACTCATTTTATTGTACTTTGTTTTATCGTGCTTCAGAGATACTGTATTTTTTACAAATTGAAGGTCTGTAGCAACCTTACGTGGAACAAATCTATTGGCACCATTTCTCAAATAGCATCTGATCACTTTGTATCTCTGTGTCACATTTTGGTAATTCTAATAACTTATTTTATTGTAGTTTGTTTTATCATGCTTCACAGATACTGTATTTTTTTACAAATTGAAGGTCTGTAGCAGCCTTACGTGGAACAAATCTATTGGCACCGTTTCTCAAATAGCATCTGATCACTTTGCATCTCTGTGTCACATTTTGGTAATTCTCACAATATTTCAAACTCTTTCATTATTTTAATATTTGTTATGGAGATCCATCATCAGTGATCTTTATGTGACTACTGTAACTATTATGAGGTACCACAAATTGTACCCATATAAGTAGGCAAACTTAATCAATAAATGTGTGTTCTAACTACACCACCAACTAGCCATTTCCTCATCTCTCACTCACTCTTCAAGCCTCCCTATTCCCTGAGACACAACAACATTGAAATTAGGCCAATTAATAACTCTATGATGGCCTAATTTCACAGTGTCCCAGTGAAAAGAACAGTAACATGTCTCTCACTTTAAATCAAAAGCAAGAAATGATTAAACTTAGTGAGGAAGACATGTCGAAAGCCAAGAAAGGCCAAAAGCTAGGCCTCTTGCACCCAACAGCCAAGGTGTGAATGCAAAAGAAAAGTTTTTGAAGGAAACAAAAAGTACTACTTCAGTGAACATATGAATGATAAGAAAGCAAAACAGCATTACTGCTGATATGGAGAAAGTTTTAGGGCTCTGGATAGATCAGTTACAACATTCTCTTAAATCAAAGCTAAATCCACGGCATGGTCCTAACTCTCCTCAATTCTGTGAAGGCTGAGAGATGAGAAAGCTACAGACAAAAAGTCTGAAGCTAGCAGAGGTTTAAGGAAAGAAGCCATCTTCATAACATAAAAATGCAAGGTAAAACAGCAGTGCTGATGTACAAGATGTGGTAAATTATCCAGATCCAGCTAAGATAAGTACTGAAGGTGGCTAAACTAAATGACAGATTTTCAATGCTGACAGTACAGACGTATATTGGATGAAGATGTCATCTAGGATTTTCATAGCTAGACAGGAGAGTCAATGTCTGGTTTCAAAGCTTCAAAAGACAGGCTGTCTCTCTTGTTAGGGGCTAATGTGGCTGGTGACTTTAAATTGAAGCCCATGCTCACTGACCACTTCAAAAATCCTAAGGTCCTTAAGAATTATGCTTAATGTATGCTGCCTGTGCTGTATAAATGTAAAAACAAAGCCTAAATGACACACATCTGTTCATACCATGGCTCACTTAATATTTTAAGCCCATTGTTGAAAATTAGTGCTCAGAAAAAAGGTCCCTTTCAAAATATTGCTGCTCACTGATGACATCCAAGACCTCTGGTCATCCAAGAACTCTGATGGAGATGTACAAGGAGATTAATATTATTTTTATGCCTGTTAACAACATCCATTCTGCAGCCTATGAGTCATGGTATAATTTAGACTTTCAAGTCTAATTATTTAAGAAACACATTTCGTAAGGCTATAGCTACCATAGATAGTGATTCTTCTGATAGATCCGGGCAAAGTAAATTGAAAACCTTCTGGAAAGAATTCACCATTCTATATGCCACTGAGAACATTCCTGAGTCATAGGAAGAGGCCAAAGTACCAACATTAACAGGAGTGTAGAAGAAGTTGATTGCAACTCTAATGGATGATGTTGAGAGGTTCAAGACCTTGGTGAAAAAAGTAACTGCAGATGTGGTGGAAATAGCAAGAGAAGTAAAAGTGGAGCCCGAAGATGTGACTGAATTGCTGCAATCTCATAGAAGAGGAGTTGCTTAGTATGGATGATGAAAGAGATTCTTTGAGATGAAATCTACTACTGGTGAAGATGCTGTGAAGATTGTTGAAATGACAACAAAGGATTTAGAATATTACATAAACTTAGTTGATAAAGCAGTGGTTTTGAAGAAGTCCTACTGTGAATAAAATCCTATCACACAGCATTATGTGCTACAGGGAAATCATTAAGAGTCAATGTGGCAAACTTCATTGTTATCTTATTTTGAGAAATGACCACAGCCACCCCAAATTTCAGCCACCACCACCCTAATCAGTCAGCAGCCACCAACATCAAGATTGAAGAAAGATCATCCATGAGTAAAAAGATTATAACTTCCTGAAGGTTCAGATGATGGTTAGCATTTTGTTTTAGCAATAAAGTACTTTTAATTAAGATGCATTCATTTTTTAGACATAATGTTATTGCACACTTAACAGACTACAGTACAGTGTAAACATAACTTTTATATGCACTTGAAAACCAAAATATGAGTGTGACTCACTTTACTGTAATATTCACTTTATTGAGGTGTTCTGGAACTGAACCCACAGTATCTCCAAGGTATGCCTACAGTTGGAACATCAAGAAAGGATGTATTTAAGTACTGCATAGGCATAGCTGTAGAAAAAGTTGTGTGAAAAAGCCTTTTGAATTATGCAAAGCCAGTACTGGATTACTCATTCCCACCCCCAATGACAGTAGGCAGAACCACCCTGCAGTCCTGAGAGCTCCTTTACTATACACATTCTCCTGCCATAAGGACTAAAATCTCACCTCCTGAGATAATTCTATAAATTACATTCTTTTTCTGCAAACATCTTCTTTTTCCAAGCTAATCACCTTATGAAGTGCATTTCACTAAAAACAACATGCAACATATTCATCAACTCATTCATCTATTAGTGAGAATTAGATGGGCCCCTTACAGAATCTGGCAGTAAAGAAGTGAGTTTTGATTGAATAGAAGTAGTGATGTAGCAGAATATTTTGAAGTCTGCATGTCTGCCAAATAAGGCCTGATGTCCCAACCAAATGACATGTATTATTAATATAATATTTATATGCATGTGTAAATTCGTTGCCACATGAATATGTATACTGAACAATGCAATATTCTATAAAATGTTAAAATAATATTCCAGCTGTAGGTGGCTCAATGATCCTCTAAGCTTTTTATTTTTTCCCTAGGCTCCTAGTCCTAGACTCTATATTTAATGAAAGCACTTGGTATGAGACAGGCATTATTCCAAAGTTTTTACATATTATTTCATTTAATCCTTACAAGCATGTAAAAGATCTACAGTCACTTCCGTTCACAGATTAAATATAGAAAATGAGTTATCCCGCCCAAGGAAACACAGTGATACCCAGTGGCGCTGGGATATGAACTTGAATCTGTAGTTTCCAGTGCATAGACGATAGTAAACAATAATTTGTGGCTGATGGCACAAAAGGTCACAGTCTTCATTGCAAAAATCGAGTGTTATGCTACATGGTACACTGTAAGTAAGCTAAAAATATGCCTAAGTACTAAAGCTTAAAATATTATGTATCATATTTGATTCAAGAAAACAAAATGTTGAAATAGCTTTATTTTTACTAAGATTAGGGGAAATTTGGTTTCAGTGTTCTGTTTCCAATGCATTGCACTTCATAAGATAATGCGGCATTAATATTTAATGATAGAATTTTCTTTAACTTGTTTTTATATAGTTTATGCTTTCTTAAATGTGCAATTTTCTCAGTCCCTGAAATAAACGAATAGTGAGATTATAAACTTATAAGCAAGGGATGTTTTGTGGTATGTTCTAAACTCAGTCAATAAATATATATTTGTGTAATAAAGAAATTAAGGGATAGTAGAGAATGCATAATATCTCCTAAGTTATAAGGACTTCTACATAATGCTTATATAATGCTTATATCCAACCTAAATCATCTTTTATAACCAAATCATATAGCATTCTCCCATCAATTAGATAGTATATATTTTATGCTGAATGCTTAGGAGAAAAGTAATACATCTTTTATTAAATACAGCTTTTTGAAATGATTTCTAAAAGCTGTTTTTGAAGTTCTGAATTAAAAATTTTAAAATTTTATGAGGTTTGCTAGACCAAAGTTGAAATAAAAATACTGAATCCAAATTTCTATATGGGAACTTTTTAAGTTAATATTACCTAAAGGTCAAAAGTACAATATATTTACAAAAGGCATTTTACACATTATATATTTAATCACATTTTGACTCATGAATAATTTCATCAGGAGGTTGCTATATGTTCAACTGTAAGAGACTGATTTTCTACCAGAATTAGTTTTTAAAGGAAAATGAATAACTAATGCTATCACTGCAGCCAAATAGCTGCTTATAAAAATACATTTCTCTCGCAACTCACAAAGTAGGGTAGTGTTTTTTTCTTTTGTTTATTTATTTGTTTAGTTTCTGTTTTTGCTCTGGTTTTGTTTGTTTGTTTGTATGGGTTTTTTTGGAGCTGAGAGGATAGTTAAACATTTTAGGAAATATTTTTACCCACAGGATTCAGCAGAAGAGTGCCACCTGGTGGTAACATGGGCAAATTCTAAATCGGGTCTGACTGTAAAGTGTTCTCATTCAACAAACCTTGAAAGCCTTATAAACTACCAAGGGCAAACAATACAAAGGTATTTCTAAAAGCAAGTGACTATATACTTATCAAGATCTGTCTGTTTTTTATATTACTGCTATCAAAAGAAGAAATGCTAAGTTGACTTTAAAATTTCAAGAGCTATTATTATTTGTTGAAGTTTTAAAACAAATGTTTCATCCAATTTATATTCAAGGTAAATCTGCACTCACACGCGCGCGCGCACACACACACACACACACACACACACAGGTTGTTTTTGCAATTATATTGCATTATAATAGAAATGTGTTGGACTGTGATTTTGTAGAAGTTAGAAGGTTGGGCTTTAGACTTAAATGAGTTTATCTTAAATGTCATAGACTAGGACTAAGTCTGATCACCACTTATGAAGACAAATTTGATCAAGTTGCTTAGTTTCTTAACTCTTCTGTAACTCCATCTTTAAAATGGGAATAACAGTAGTACTTACTTCAAAAGTTGTTTTGAGGATCAAATAGAAAAATGCATTCGATAAAAGTTACCTTGGCAGCCTGGAGGACAGTACTCTGCATATGACAAACATTTTAAAAAGTGATTTTAAAAAATAATAAGTTACAACTAACCACTCAATATTTTGGATCCCTTAATGTAAAATAGGATCAAGTTAAATGGGAATGACTGTATCTACCTATATCAAATAATTCACTTTTAAACATTTTGTAAATGTAGTGTTATAAAAACAAAAATAATTGTCATAAACATTTAATCAATAAAACTATAAAGGAAAGACTTAAATAAAAAATATTTCCAATGATTTGAAATATTCATAAAAGTATACAGTCCCTGCTATTCTTGTTGCTGCTGCTCCCTGGGGAAGGAGTGCCTCTGATCATGGTGCCCTGTGCCAGAGAATACTAACAGATAAGATGGAACAGGGAGGTCAAGCTCTCTGAAGGACCATAACCACCACCAAATTATATGGACAAAACCATTTCCCCCAGAAGAAAGTCTAAGTCTTCTACTGTGCTTAAGTGGAAATAGGTGTCTGATAGCCTCAGGACATGGCATTTTTGAGGTTTCATAAAAATCTCTACTATGCAAAGTAAACCTTTCTGGCAGCACTTAAAAGCTTAAATCACTCAAAATCAATATACAGTGAATGATTAGCTGGAACATGCCCCTATTTAACCATTAAATAGGAATTCATAAAGCTAGATTTTTATTTAAATTTGTGAATAGTGGGGTTTTTTTGTTCTGTTTTGTTTCGTTTTGTTTCTAGAAATACCACAGAAGCCTGAACAATTGATCATGTCTATATGGAAGTAATGTATCTAGTGTCACATAAGAGTTGTGTGACAATTACAGAATTAGGCCACAATGACTAATACTATTAATAAAAACTTAATAATCTTAATAAGTAGTTTAAGGATTCACAGCAATCATCTACGTACCTGGCAATCATTTCACATGTCAAGCTTTAGACAAAGGATATACTAGAAACAGGTATTTTCTGGGAGTGTTTGGAAAACCTTCAATGGATGCTGCCATGTATAGTTCAACCTGACTTCCTTTCCCTTGCAAAATTAATCTCTTTCATTTTAATTCAACCATAATATGCACACCATTGGCATTTTACAATCATGTAAATGCTCAGAAAGTCACTTTAAAAACTCGGTTAAAATAGTTCTGCAAATGGCCACTCCCTGAATATTTGGAATGGCCATAAACAAACAAACAAACAAACAAACAAAATGCATGCTGAAAAGAAAAAACAGATTCAAACTTGAATGTATCTCTTGATATGAATTTGAAGTACCAGATTAGTCCTGACAAAAGGCTTTGCTGTGCATATACAGCTTGTCACTATTTACGCATACCAGTTCAGTTTCTGAGTGCTCTTGCTCTACCTCTGCCTCCCCACCTTCACCATCCCTGAACTGTTTGCAGCTCCTCAAGTAACCAGCTGGTGTCACAGGTTAGTGAGCACAGATTTCATGTGGGGACTCTCACCTGACTAATCATTCTTATTGGTAGCATCATTCCAAGAGCAACAGAGGCTTAACAGCGTGTTAATGAAATTTAAGGGCTGTCAGCCCGAAAGGGGATGTTAAACCCTTGCCCCTCTCCTGAAATTATTTTTATAATCTGCTAACCAGTTGCTTACCTTGTAGCGTGTGTTAGAGGGAGCAGGGAAAAGAGATATAAAGGGAAGAGACACATAAGATTTGTTTTATACTTTTATACTTATCTCAGGGTAGGGATCAAAAAGGATGGTTTAAGAAAACAACTGCTTTGTTAAACTGCAAAAATCACCCGGGTAAACGGAGGCGGGGCTTTATGGCATTGAGAAATCCTCACCACCTGTGTGAAACATATGTGAGGGAAATGAAAAGGGGAGGGAAGGAGAGAAGAAAGAGATCACAAGCCAGGAGAGATGACCAAGACTCGAATATTAATAACAGCAGCTCTGGAATTGCCTCCTCTGCCTCATGGCCACTCCTGGGCAATTTATGCAGCTCCCCATTCACTTGCTCCTCAGTGCTG
>NW_006442484.1:10486444-10495314 GCF_000325575.1 Pteropus alecto
TCACCCCACTTCTGGCTACGAGCTGGGAGTGTCTCTGCCAGAAACGCGTCGAGCGGCCTTCAACAGTGCACTCGGGGCAAAGGGCCCATTTCTGTACCCCCGCACCACCATGCTCCAGCTTCTTGGTTCCCCGCTGACCTAAGTAAGTGTAGTCCTCTGGTCTCAGTCTCTAGTTGATCTAACCGTGGCAGCACCTGGAACCAAGGCATCACAGCCTCCCTCCTCCTCGCCAGAGTACCTTAGCGGTCCCTACCCTACAACTTTAGGAAAAAGCGACACCGAACTCCCCAGTCACCCCAATCCAGGGACAGAGACGAGTTAAGATCCACCGTACGGTTATGCTACAGATCCCTAAAGACCAAAACAAAAACGGAGGTGGCCGGTGCGGAAAGACATTAACGGGACAGAAATAACGCTCAGCCAACACAGGGCACCTCATCTCTGCAGACACAACGCATCTGGACCCAACAAATCACTAAAGCTAGTAGTATCTTCCCAGGTCCTCATAATAATTAATGTCTTTTTGCTCCCAAGCTCCGCTCCTCTCAGCAGATCACAGATACCTGGTATTCCCTCTTCCCTCATTTATCCTCCCGTCCCTGTCTCCTCAAAGAAAAAAAAAAAAAGAAACGAAAGGGGAAACTGCCAGCCTAAAGGTCATTTGCTTACTCGGGTAGCTTTGCCCAGCGCTTGTCTCAGCGACCAGGCTCGAACCCTGTAAGTGGCACCTCCAGGAGCGCAGCAATTCCTCCAGTGTGCGTTACTAGGAACCAAGAGGCCCCCGTTTCTTGGCCGCGGCCACCTCTCCCCTCCCTCGGTTGTCCACCCGCGGGGCTCCCCGGGACACCCCGAGCCTTTACCTCTCTACCCCCTTCCCCGCGGCTCTCCGCCTTGCGCATCCTCTCGCTCGACCCCCGGAGCGCACTCAGATGGTCTAACTTCCTGCGGAGTCCATGGAGGAGCGAAGGAGAGCCTGGAACTGGGGCGGAGGGAGGGTGGGGAGAGGGAGGCGTGGGAGCCGAGCCAGGGAGGAGGGGCGAGGGAGCGCGAACTGGAGCCTCCCTTCCTGGGAGGGCCTGGCCGCAGCTGCCAACTCTCACCTGGTCCGCCGGCTGCGCCTGGCTAGTCCTGGCCCCCGGGGTGGGCTGCTGTTCCTGCTTCATGGCTGTCATTGCCGGCGGCCCGCGTTGGCGCCCACTTCCTCGCGGGCACTTCAGACTCGGGGACCGTCACTTGGCAGCGATCTCATGTCACAGGCGCCCGACGCTCTCCGAATTGGCGGAAGGGAAGGAGGCAGCGACGGGGTAGGGGGAGGGGAGCGTAGAGAGGGGAAGACGAGCAGCACCAGGCAGGCTTCCCCTCGCAGGATCCCTTCTTCGGCTACCGCAGACCCTCTAACTCCCCACTCTCCCCGCCCCCACCACCCCAAAGCGTACAGAGCCTCGGAGACCAGACACGACCAAGTGGCAAGTTAGTGGAGCGGCGCGCGACCGGCGAGGGGCACCTGACCGCGCTGGAGCGACGTCGCGCAGCGCCTGAGGAGCGGGGCTCGCATTCTACCGCAGTCTGCGCCCCGCGCCCGCCCGGGGGGCTCCCCGCGCCGCGCTCAGCGCGCCAGGTGGAGCACGCCAGGTGGAGCAGCCTGGCGCCGCGCTCCAGCATCTCCTGAGCAACCGCAAAGCGGGAAAGAGCCTAGCGCGGCGCGCGAGCTCCCCACACGCGTGGCGAAGGCTGCGGGGCTCCGCGGGCCCCCTCACCCCCCGCCCCCCGTGGGCTCCTGCTAAAACCCGGAGAAACGGAGTATGCCCATGCAAAGCCCTCGGTGGCGCCAGCGCTGCCACTGGGCATGCTCCAGCGCTCCAAGAAGGCAAAGGGTAGCTAGCGGAGGACTGAGACCCCAGAGCCCCGAGAGCCCCCATGGAAGACACGAAAACCTGTCGGGACCCAAAAGGTTGTTTCAGATTATAATCCGAGGCTCTGCGCCTCCTTATTTAGGGTGATGGACATCCTTTAGCCTCCAGCTTGGAATCCTTAGCTATGTGTCTGGTTGATGCCAGTGGAATTCCTAAAGGTCAATTTAAAAAATTGTAACCAATTATGATATTCTCGTACTTACATTCTTTTTTCCTTGGACATGTATAAAAATCTTCAAATTTTAAGTCCCTTCCCAAGCTTTCTTTTTGCTCAACACAGCCCTCTCGCCTTCAAAGTTTGTTTATTGAGCACTTACCATGTGCCAAACGCACTGTAAGGCTTGGAGGGATTGCAGAGAAGAGAAACTAAAGCCGAGCCAAATCTACCAAATTCTCTGCTTGCAGGGAGTCTGAGTTATAGCGTGGGTACAAATCAATGAGTCAATTAATGGAGCTCTGTGGAAGTTGAATTCCTGTGCGTATAATATCATAGTTAACTAGTTTCATCCAGATGAACTGGCATGTGGCTTTCCAGTGACTTTCCAAGCTAGAAAGGACTTGCCCACAGCAGATGGGCAAAAAGCAGTCCCCAAGACTTAGGCACAGGTTGTTGGAGATAGCTCAAGAGAGAAAAGGCAGGAGAGAGTTAAATGTCTAGATGTTACTGAATTCAGCACACAGGGGTTGTGAGAAGGTTCCAGCAGAAGAGACAGAGAATATGGATGGGAGAGGAGAGGGGAGTAGCCTTGAGTGATGTTTTATTGGCCAAGGACCAGCTCCCTCCTTGTCTGAGTTACTCTGTCCAAGAACTAGCCACTTCCTAGCTGAGGGGCTATTGTGGGATAGTAGGAGTTGTGCTCCTGCTTCACTAATTCCTAAAATATGGATTGTCACACTTGTTCTAAACATTAATTGTAACAATAGTTCCTTTAAAATATGTATTTAAAAAAATAAATCAGTGTTCACCAGATTGATTAAATTAGAGAAGAAAAATATAATAGTTTTCTCTTTAGAGAGGTAGAGTTTGGGTAAAGAGAGAACTTACTTTTTGTGTATGTTATAAGTGACCTATAATTGTGTGTTGATCTATTTCAACAGAAATAACTTTTTGATAAGAGTAAATTTGCTAGTTGTAAAAGTACAAAACAAATTTTAAAAAAGAAACGGGTAAAATAGCTATTGGGTAGTTTATCCAGTAAATTTGGCAATCTAGATTTTTCTTCACATGTAATTTTTTGAGAGGAAAGGGTTCTACATTATTTAAGAATATTTTTGTCTCTATATTTTGCTCTTCTGTTCATTATTTTAGAATATTCACCCTTTCTGTTTCCATTTGGACAATTGACTTGAAGGAATTTATGTTCAAAGATTCCTTTAGACATAAGACAAATAAAGATGAGAAGAAATTAACCTCACCCTATTTAGATTACTTATTTTAATGAATTCAACTTGCATCCATTTTCAGTATAAAATCCACTTTGGTTGCACATCAAGATATAAGTTGTTATATGTTTTGTGTATAACGTGTATATGTGTGTATGTATTTTTTAAGGAAACCTTCTTTGATCTGGGTCTTTATCTTTCTGTTAGGTGTTATTTTGTTTAAGCTAAGAACATTAGTTTTAGCTGTTGAGACTTGAGTCAAAGGCATTAATTAAAACTTAATCACATGTAAACTGATTTTCCCAACTTAAATACTCTGTTTTTTGAAATGTGATGCACTTGAATTACAATGCAGGATTTTCTACTTCATTTCTTATTGAAAGAAACATTCTGATAATTAAGAAAAAATAAAGGAATACCTTACATTTTAAAAGAGAATGAAATTCAGTTTTGTATGGTTTCTTATAGTTTATCATTTAAAAAACTTAAACACCAATTTACAATGAAACATCTATAAAGCTTTAAAACTGCTCAAGTAGATATAACCCTCATAGAGGACAGACAAGAGGATCTGACTATAAGTTAGTAGATTGGCATTCTTGCCTTAGTTCCATCATGGCTAGGAGGTGTGAGCCAGAGTAAAGTCAGTTATGTCCTGCTCTGCTTCCTTACCTGATAAAATGAAAAATTTTAGACAAGATGATCATTAAGATCCCTTCTATCTCTAATATCTATGATTATATATTTATTTTATGAATCAAAAGACTATCATCTGAATGATAAATTATGTATGTTTAAAATTTTGTGGAAGAGTCAATTAAATGCTTAGAAAAAATACAAAAAAATAAATCAATAGAAAAGTGAATTACTTCAAAAAGGATCCTTACTATCCATCCACCAAACTTTCGCATGCTCTCTAGTTACACATAAGTATATAGTAACAATTCTTGTCTTGATAATATTTTTAAAATACAGAAAATTAATATTAAAAATGTCTTCACAGAGTACCATTTCTGAAAATTAAAGATTAAAGGAAATTTTTATAGAGATTTACAGAATATTTTTGAGTACTTTTCTCATAAATTGTCTTTGATGAGCTACCTCATAGAAAACCATACATTTATAACATTTACACAATAATAAAGGGGATTTTCCTATAGTTTTCATGTAATGGAATCAGTCACTCATAACTGCAAAAGACCCAGAGAGATTGCCTAGGGAAATTCCCTCTATTTGGGATTATAACTATCTAAACCTTGAAACACGTTGCCATGTTCAGGAAGATTTCTAGGGATTATACTTCAACACTCGCTTCTGAAAAATATTATTGCCTCAAATTCTAGTTTCAATTTTCCACGTAGATATATCCCACAATGTTGCTTCCTCAATATGTTGATTTGAGTTTCCAAAGTCACTCAAAAACTTTCTCACATTCAATATCTACAAAATCTTTCCTTGACATTTTATTCTTTAAAAGTGAGATGCCAATGCAGTACATTTTATTTTACCTAGAATCATCAATATGAATAATTGAGGATAGGTTATGAGAGTTAGATAACAACTGAATTCATTCAAGATTATCATTAAAATGTTTAAGCATCAGTGGCAAACATGGGTTGTTCCAGAATATTTAGGTCATGTGTCTGCACTTAGTCTTCCATATCAAATACTAGACCCAGTACACACACACACACAAATTGTTTTTATAACAACCAGTAACAAATAAGGCCTGAAAAAATGCTGATATATTTGAGAAAGACAAAAGTCCCTCGAGATTTTGTGAAGCAGAGTAGCCTTTAGAGACAAACTTCAGTTTCAGATAAATTAGATAAGGCAAATGGGACTCTGTAAACATCTAGTTGCCTGGAATCTCTTTCTACTCTTTTTCTTCGCCTCTCTCTTCTTCCTGAGGTAAATCTGCAGTGTCATGTAAAGGCCACCTTGATAGGGATTTCCCTAGCATTAGCCAGTCCTCTATTGAGTGTCTGTAATGAGCACAGTATCAGGAAGACAGAGTTCATAAGCTGTGCCTTCAGAGACCTGGCCTGAAATGTGCCCAATTAGCTTTTCACAGATCAAGAAATAGCTTTAGTTCACATCTTCTGCTATCATTTGCTTTCGATTTATAAATCACCACTACTCACCTCAATTGGCTTCTTAAATTCCCAAAAGTGTACATCATGTCACTGGGTAGAAAACCAGTATGCTGAGTAATCCTCAGAAACAAGCTATATTTTAGAAGCTCTAACCATTAAACTATCATAAAATTTCTTTAAAAAGAAAAAGTGAAAGAAATACAGGTACTGCATATTTAAGTGATATCCATGTACACTATTTATACTGTTCTGAGATTCTTTGGGTATTAATTTAAGTAAACTTTTTTCAGTCTCTGTCTATGGCAGAAAGACTTTCCTACTGTAAAAATTCATAGCCCAATTATGATCTCTGGTGGAAGGAGACAGAGTTGCAATATCCTGAGAGCCATTCTTGTTCTCACTGGAGACCTGAAGATATTGACAAATTGCTCATTCACACTGATCTCCAGTGCTGTACAGTCTCCTTGGTTATTATAGTAACACATCTCACATCTTCCTTTAACTCTACAGCTTTACTATGACATATATAAATATGGGTATTAAGACAGTAAAACAATGCATGTGATTTTCCCATGTAATATTTTGTCTCCACTTGTATATCTGAATTGCAGCACTGAAAAACTTGAAATTGTGGTAAATATACCTGTCATCAATATTATTTTTACCTACTAGGTGCTTGACAAGAGGATCTGTATTTATTTGATTTTTTAAGAGTAATTGTTTGATGAATTGGTTGTGTTAATATAGTAAAAAAGATTCTATCTCTTTTAAAATCATCTTATATTAGTGGTTATTTTTTCCCTGATCTTCACATTTCTTTAGAAATACAATCAAGTTTTCTAAATCATATTCTGTCCACAAATGTCTGAAAGATTGTCAAATATAGAAGAGTTTTTAGAAACATTGGCACATTTGTTCTTGTAAGATAATGAGTCTTTTTTTTTTTTTTGATGAACAAATTTCTTTGAACCTGATAGTTTTTGTTTCTATAACCAAGACTAGATTTTCTAATGGTTCAAAATAACCTCTTCATCTTTGTCCTTGGAAAGTACATTATTATTGAGATTTCTTTTACTCTAGGACTTCATAACAGTTACCTGACTTCTTTCTTTATATAATTTCCAAAATAACATTTCCAGTTAGGGAAACCTTTATGAATTGAAAGAGAAAACTCTACTGTGAGATTATGACTAATTTTTGCAGGGAAGGGAGGATTTACATCTTCTGTAACAATTTCACCATGCTCAATTTATTTTTAAGAATTTAGTATAGATTCAGAAATCCCCCACAGATTTTCCTCTCGAAAACAAAAGATAGTCTAGTCTAAGATTCGAGTGAAACTGTTCCCAACCATTCACCAACTGAGACCAATTTCTTGGATTCACAGCAAATCCTTTCAGCACACAGAGTCATCTGTTTAGGTTATACAAATACAGTTTCAGGACATCTTGGGATGTGACTTCTATTGAAATAAGACACATTAAAATATGTCTCTCATTATTAAACACTGCTTAACTCTATTTAACCTATTAGCCTTGATGGGTGGCTTACTACTGCTGTAGATCACTTCTTATAATCTTATCGTCATCTATCTGTCATCTATCAATATCTATTTGGGAGAATAATTGAGTTGCTCAATATTTATCTTGTAAATCTAAATATTTACTAAAGTCATACCTATATTCAAATCATAGGAGGAGGAGAAAGAGGACAAAAAGAGTAAAAGGAGTGGGAGAAGATAAAGAGTGAGGGAAAGCCCAAAGAATGCATTCTGAATCTGTTAGGGCTATTAAGTTATATGAAGTCCTTTAAATTTTTATTAATGCTCTCATAAAGATTATGAAATACTTTAATTCTTATTGGTTAGGTCCTAAGTATTGTTCCTGTCATTGGTTATATTCTATATATTCATATGATTTTATAAAGCATAGTCCAAATTTTAATTTCCTTATTCTTCTCTTAGTTGATTTATATTTGATATTTTCAGTCAATACAAGCTTACATTTTCTTGTAATACTTTATCATTTTTGCACTTAACAATTGATTGTAAACATCAGTGGAGGAGGTGGAGAGAACCTATAACAGATATCACAGTATATACAAATCAACGATTAGAGAAATATCCTTTAATTGACTATTTTATTGAGTCATCAGTGTTTATATGAGTGTTTAATCCTAGTTGATAGGACATCAAAATAGCCTAAGAGAACATATGAGCACTTTTCTTCAGTGATTCCCTCACCCTCCCCTTCGAGAAGCCATTAACTCTTATATTTTATACCTCGCTACACAATTTATGCCTTTATTCTGTACAAGTTTGCTCAGCATTCTGTCACAATTGACATCTTTTCCTATTAAACTGTAAATTCTTGGAGGAGAAAAAACCTGTTGGAGACTGAGAGACACTTCGTGTGTGTGCAGAAGTGTGGGTAGGGATCTGTATCAGTCTCCTTGCTTAAGCAGACTTGGAGGAAATGCACTTTGAAAAAAAATTCTTCTTCTCATCCCCTCGATATTAATGCCTCTCAGAATCTCCTATGAACCCACATTTTTTTTCTCTTAATTTATTAAAGAGGGTCACCCAAGGGATATATCTTTTCTTTGTCTCTCTATTGCATGAAAATATTTCACTTTCTCTATTTGATATGTAGAAATGGTACAATCTTGATATTCCTCTGATCTACTGATGCTGGATATGGGTAAAAGCTGGGTGGATTTTGCTGAGTTCTAAAATATTAAGTAAGTCTCAGATAAACTTGGAATTTTTCACTGTGTATGAACAGTATTATGTGTTACAAAATATCAAGCCTCCAGTGCTGAGAATTCACAGGGAAAAATAAATTTGGAGACAACAGTTATATTGGCAATGCCATTTTTATATATTCTATTTTCCCCCTAATATATAAATTGTATTGTGAATTTGAGGGAGGAGAAGCTATACTGGGTAAGATGGTGAGGAAATGTTGAAATTTAATATGATGTTTCATTGTCTTAAATAGAGCTTATGTGATGTTTGCTCAATGACAGATAATTACTAGAATTAGTGGAGTGATCACATTGTAAGGTATAAAAATGTCAAATCACTACATTATACACCTGAAACTATTATAACTAATATAATATTATATACCAACTATAAATAAAAACTAAATAATAAACAAATTAATAAAAAATAAATAGAGATCAAATTTCTATAGCTTGACCATATAGCACCAAAATTATCTCAAGATCAATAGAATTTTCTAGGATTACACCCAATCTCAGAGCATACTTATTTTTACTTAGCATTCTCTGTACACACTTTAAGCATATTTGTCTGATTTACTAGTATTTGGACTACATTTTCAAAAGTAGGGTAAGAAAAATTGCTGTTGGATGGGATACGCAAATAATAAGAAGGGAAAATATATAATCTTATAGAAAGACAAGGAAGAAAAAAATTTGACCTCTACTTAAAATAATAGAACAACTTAGTACC
>NW_006442484.1:10495357-10497419 GCF_000325575.1 Pteropus alecto
TATCTCTACATAGCTCAGCAGGACCTTAGAGTATAACCATAATACAATAAAGTTGGTATTCAAAATGAGGACTTCAAAAAAAGTAAAATCAGGCTTAGCAAACTTTCTTTGAAAGACAGGATTATTTTTGGAAGATGAACTGCGATGATGCCAGCATGGGGTTAGGCTAGATAGGGAACTAGATGTCAAACCAAAAGCACAACATTTACAACATATCTAGATAACAAAATACCTCTGCAAACTCCTAAATACCAAAAGCCACACAGCCCGATTGCCTTTGGTGTCTACATGGGAAAAAGCCAAGGGAAGCAGTAATACAAATGATAGGCCTGGCAACCCCAAAATATTTAAAGCGTGTACCCTCAATAGTCAATGGATATTCACTAGTAAGCACAGTGTATTAATATAAGAATATTCAATGGAACTAGGAGACGTGTGGGCATTCCAATAATGAGTAAAAGAGAGCCTGTTATGAGTTGATTTTCCACTCATCGTCACATTTCTGTATGTCTTACTAGAAAGAAATGGTCTTTTGTTCTAGAATATCTTTTAAAGGGTAGTTGTATACCAGTTATCCTGGAAAGAAGGAATAGCATCTCCCTCTGGAACAAAGAACAAGTTCTTTTACAGTCTTGGAGGATAGATATTGTTCCCCCTCCAGGGAAAAGGGTAGACATGCTCAGTCTCCAGTATAACTAGAATCATGTCTCCCTTTAGGACAAAAAATAGGCATGTTTATTTCCTATTATAAAAAATTTGGGATCTTAAGCTCAGGGATCCTTTTCTAAACCACAACCCAATGTGTGAGAAGGTATCTATCTGGGCCCAGTCATTCGCCCCCATCATCTTTGGGGACAAGGAGAGTTCACACAAATATGCTGATGTTTATGCTATTTGCTGTACAAGTAAATGAGTAGTAAAGTTCTTTGTTTCTGACCCAAGAGTTTCATGTTTTTGTTTGTTTGTTTTAATATTCATAAAACTACTAGGTTAACTTGTAAGCCTTGTAAAATCTCAGATGCTTCAAAGTTCTTAACAGGCCAATGTCAGGGTTTAAGTTGGCTGGAGGAGTCTAGGGTTTCTTTCCAATACAGGACCCCATACTGAGGAAAAACTAAAAGTGGAATCAAAGTGAGCAGAATAGAGATAACAGAGATGAAGAAAAGAGGAAATCCAGATGAAAGGTTAGCAGATCCAGGAAATATAAGAGCATAGGCCAGCATATATATTTTTTAAACACTACATGAAAACAAAGATCTCTTTGAAGTTAGAAAGCCTATCTGAACTTTTAACTATCTAAAAGTTTAAGAAAACTAAATTCACAAAAAAAATGAGCAAGAGAAAACTATTACAGCCACATATCACATAAAGTTTAACCTTAAAAATAAATTTGTTACAAGAAAAAAGAAAGAACAATATCCCAATAGACCAAGGACTTGCAAACTATTGCCCACGGGCCAAAGCCAGCCCTCTTCTTGTTTTTATAAATAAAGCTTTATTGCAACACACCCATGCTTACTCATTTACGAATTGCCTATGACTGTTTTCAAGCCACAATGGCAATGTTAAGTATTTGTGATATAGAACATATGGCATGCAAAAGGTAAAATATTTATTCTCTTGCACCTTACAGGAAGTTTGCTAGCTTCTGCTGTTGACAAAGAAACCTTGCCAAAAGTCATGCTCAAACTATTTTTAAAATTACAATATATTTCAAAATGAGCTAAAGAACATTAAGAAAATCATACAATATGTGAAAGAACAACATTATCAAAATTAGAAAAACTCAGAAATAAAGGAACAGAACTCAAGAAAGAATTAGAATTGTTTAAAAATCATATTAGAAATAAAGACTAATTTAGAAGTACTACACGAGTAATTAATCACAACAAATGATACTCTAAGGGAAATCAAGGTAAGAAAAATGTTAAAAACCAAAGAAAGAAAGATATACAAGAGAAAGCAACAAATATTGTAGATGACAAAGATTTAATATATTTTTTTCACAGCAAGACTTCATCTTAGAAGGAAAATGAAGTACATATTTAAGATATTAAAAAAA
>NW_006442484.1:10497547-10526111 GCF_000325575.1 Pteropus alecto
ATATAGTTATATTCCTTAGAATTGAACTATAATTTGAGACCCTTCTTATCTAATGTTTCTTCTCTCTGACCTTCACAGTGGTCAAGCATGCATAACTGTCTGAGAGCTCAGCTGCTTCTTCAAATTCCTCCCTTTGTCTCCTCTTCACACATATTTCCTCTAATAACTCTCTTGCATATCTAATCTCATCTGCCTCTCAGAGGACCTGGATTAACACAGTCTAGAAATAATGACCTACCTAGTTCTAAGCAGTTGTCAAAATATAAAGTTGATAAAATATAAGGTGTCCAATTAAATTTGGATTTCAGAAAAAAAGAGCAAATAATTTTTAGCATAAGTTATCCTATATGGACCATTTGGGACATATTTATACTAAAATTTATTTGTTGTTTATTTGAAATTAAAATTTAACTGGGTTTCCTGTATTTTTATTTGCTAAATCAAGCAACCCTAGTAGCAATAATTATCACGCACATCCAGGTTGTGGTCATAAAAGAAACTAGGGTTTCTTACAGAAATGGTTGAATCTGTATCTGGGATAAAAAAAGGTACTAAATGAAACCTAAAATGTTTTGACATAAATTAGCATGGCAGCTATCAAAGGCTATTAGGATATGTTAAGAGGAATTAAAAGCCAACACTGAAAAGGCTCTACCTGGCCAAAGAAAAAAATTGATGTTCAATAAGGATAGAAATTATAGTAGATGAGAATCCATCAGATATATTTAAATCCTAATCAGTCCTTTCTGAGGATTACACGAGACCAATTTATTATCATGAAAACTACGTGAAAGAAAATAATCAAACATTAATTCTGCCTACTTTGGAACTGTACCACTGAGTAAGCAAATTGTAGATGGGAGAAAGCATCTCCTAATAAATACAATTATTCAAGCTAATATATAAAAATAATAGGTAAAATTAGAGTAGTACCATTTTTGAGTCTTCAAAAAAATAATGGATTGCTGTATTAAGCATCAGTATGCCTCCTGATTAAAGAACACAGCAGTACCTGCAGTCTGGCCAAAGACATCAAAGCTGAGACCTACCTTTGGTCCTGCTGTTCATTTGCAGGAAATACAGAGAAGAGAAGAACATGTAAAACTGCACCATGACTGTACAATCAGCATTTCTACCCTGGGGCAAACTCAACAAAACAAATGCCTCAAGTTTATCAACAGATAAATTTTAAGGAAGAGAAAAGAGGGAGTTTGAGGGTGAGGAGAATAACTTAATTAAAATGGAGTTAAAAAATATCGATTTGAAAATTGACAACTATTGATAAAAAATATGCCTGAGAAAGCATACTTCAGTGATAAACCATAAAGAAATACAAAGAAAGGATTACTATAAAAGGACAGTGTTTGCTTTTCGAGAGAGAAAAGACAGAACATATGAAGAGGATTCTGGGTAGCTAGCAATGCTTTATTCTTTGACATGTGTGGTAGTTGAAATGGTATTTGCTTTATAATAATTTTGGTGATTTTCTGTTATCTGTGTTTTATTTTAAAATAAAAATTTTAAAAATGCCTAATAGAGTTCTTGGCTCTTTGCAAACAATAAAGGGTGGCTATTAACTGTAAAGTAAAAACTATGTTTAAAATAATTCCTTTCTTTTTTGTTTTTTATGTAATTGATGGTAAACCTTCAGCTCAGAGTCATGCTCTCTTTCCAATGCATGTCCAGCTACAAAAATTGCTCCAGCCTTTCCAAAACATGTTAATAGCACTGAAAGTGGAATGCTAACCTTGTTTATGCTTTTAGAAATCCCAAGAGTTAGCAAACATCAAGAAAGACAACAAGAGATTGTAAGAAGAAGGGTGCTTTATGTTTTGCTGGGTATCTTCATTGCAAGGCCATTAACTCATTTGCATACTTTTAAATACCATATAGACTTAGCCTACATTGACACCTTGGAAAAAAATGTAGATTGAGGTCTTTTTGTTCAATTCCAAATTTACATGATAAAAGCAACAGGTCGCAATCTGAGCCTGCTCTTTCTCATTGGTTGTAGAACTAACAGTCTGTGTGATACAGAGAACAATTAATTCTTTTTAAAAGGATTTGTTACTTCAGGTGGCTATTTTTGTTGCCTTCCCAAACTCAGTGACATGCTTGTTTAAAGGCCTATAGTCTTCAGTCTGTAATTTTCTAGCTATAACTGGGTGTGTAGTTGTGATTCAAGCTGAGTTTCAATTAGGATTAAAAGGATACCTTCTCCTCACTTGTGTTCAAATTTTTTTTTTTTTTTTTTGTATTACCTGCCTTGGAACTATCTCTGCTTACATTGTTGAATCTTGGCAGAGTGGGTTGTGTCTGACGATCTATGGGGGATCTTCCATCTGCCAAGGAGTGATCAAATCTCTGAATTTGTGCATCCTGAAAAGACACCCCCTTCAAATGTACATTTTCTCCATCTAGAAATGTTTGCAAATTCATCTAGACTCCTCATTGAAGTCATCCTTGCCTACTTCAGTGAAAAGTGATTTTGTGTTTTTTATTCCTAGACTACTTAATTTCTACATTATGCATTGGTCACATACCATTTATTTTCTTATATCATTAGCTATCACACTAGCATTCTAGAATTCTTTCCACTCTACCACTCTAATGAGTCCATTCCCATTTTTGAATTTTTCCTGTGAATAATAATAGTGAAAATAATAATAACTCACATTTATTGACTGCTTAATGTGAATCAGGCACTGTCTAATGGTTTTAATGCAATAATTCTACAGGGTAGATGCTATCCCTACCTTCATTTAGAATCATGTAAACCAAAGCTTAAAAGATGATATCTAAGTTTCCGCACCTATTTAGAAGCATAACAGGAATTTAAATTCAGGTAATTCTATTGCAAATATCTTTATTAATGCCTTGTCTCAGATCAAAAGCCACACACACACAAAAATGGTGTCTATTTAATTTAATCCATAAGATTTTATTGAGTACCTGACATGTTGATTTTTACCTGGCCTAAAATTGCCGTTTAATATACTTTAAACTCTGTGTATGTGTCTGTATGAGAGTGTGTGTGTAATTTAAATGGAGACTGCAGCCAAGAAATTAAGAGAAGGCTGAGACTCAGAAGAGAAGCAATGGAAGAATTCGGAAACATCATCAAAAGCAAAGAAGTATAATTAGAGGCCAAGGCTAAAATCATCCACACCCTTGTATTTCCTATTACTATGTGTGGATGTGACAGATGGAGAGTGAAGAAGGCTTATAGAGAAAACATTGATTCATTTGAAATATGATGTTGGAGGAGAGTTCTGCAGAGACCCTGCCCAACAGAAAGATGAACAAGTGGGTCCTATAGCAAGTAAAGCCTAAAACATCACTGGAGGCAAAATGACAAACCTGAAGTTATCCTATTTTGCACACATCGTGAGAAAGCACTGTTCTTTGGTAAAAACAATGATGCTGGGAAAAATAAAAGGCAGCAGGAGAAGAAGAAGACCAAATATGAAATGGATTGATTCCATAAAAGAAGTTGTAGGTATGAGTTTATAGGAGCTGTTGAGAATAGGACATTTTGGACATCATTCATTCACAGGGTCATCAGGGTGGAAGTGGGGGTGGGGGTGGGTGTGGAATCAAAGATGGGAGAAAATAAATAAAGGGACACAGTGAACTACCTGTTCACCTACATTTAAGTTATTCTATCATTTTTTCCAGTACAATTTATTTTATATAAATAATTGTTTTTGTAAATATACTTCTAAGAGAAATGCATGAAGCAAGATACAAACAAAATATAGAAACTTCTATTTGGGCTTTAAATAATCTTATTATGATAATGTAGTGGTTCTAATCTTGGGTGTGTCTTAGAATCTCCCACACTAGCTCCTCATTGTGAAGATTCTGATGTAATAGGGTGGTGTTCAGGAGTCTGAACTTTTATCTAAATTCTAGTTGGTTCTGAAGTAAGAGATTGAGGGTCACACTTTGAGAAAAAAATGTAGTAGTTAAGAGATCAGAAAAACCTGAGAGTCACAGATTCAAAAACTACTTGAAATATACTTAACTTCTCTAAACTTTGGTTTCTTTTTCTGCAAAATGCCTAATAATATCATCATCTGACTCATAATGTTGTGAGAAAATATATGAAAAATATTTAGCCTGGTGTATAGGAAGTGATAATTAGTGTTACCAAGATGTGGTAGAGGTGGTATTAACAGTTGTTAAAATGTAGGTGTTCTCAACATTATATGACCTTGGGGAATTATAAATTAAAATAGCAATGAGATACCACTACACACCTATTAGAATGGCAAAAATCCAAAACACGGACAACATCAAATGCTGACGAGTATATGGAGCAATGGGAACTCTCACTTATTGCTGGTGGGAATACAAAACGGTACAGCCACTTTAGAAGACAGTTTGACAGATTCTTACAAAACTAAACATATTCTTGCCATATGATCCAGCAATCATATTTCTTGGTATTTACCCAAATGAGTTGAAAACTTATGTCCACACAAAAACCTGCACAAAGATATTTATAGCAGCTTTATTTATAATTGCCAAAACTTGCAAACCAAGATACTGTTTAGTAGGTGAATGAATGAATAAGCTGTGGTACATTCATACAGTGGAATATCATTCTCTGATAAAAAGAAATAAGCTATCAAGCCATGAAAACACATTGAATAACTTTAAATGTATATTGTTAAGTGAAATAAGCCAATCGGAAAAGCCTGCATACTGTATAATTACAACTGTTACATTCTTGAAAAGGCAAAATTATGGAGATAGTAAAAAGATCAGTGGTTGTTAAAAGTTTGGGGAGGACAGAGGATGGAATGAATAAGTGGGGCTACAGGGATTTTTAGGGCAGTGAAACTATTCTATATTATACTATAACAGTAGATATATATCTTTATACATTTGTCAAAACCCATAACCTATACTACACAAAGAGTGACTCTTAACATCAACTATGGTGGTTACTTAAAAATAATATATCAATATTGCCTCATCAGTTACAACAAATGTACCATATTAATGCAAGATATTAATGATGGAGAACTGTGCACACTTGGGGCAGGTGTGAGCTGTATGGGAACTCTGTACTTACAGCTTAATTTTTCAATAAACCTAAAACTGCTTTTAAAAATAAAGTTGATGATTACAAAACAAAATAAAACAAAAAATTAGGTATTATTCGCTGAAATATGAAAATGTGTAATCAAAGAAAGAAGACTGGCTTTGAACTAAGACAGCACTTGCTCTAGTGATGAAAAACAACTGGATTGAGAGAGAGAGAGCGAGAGTGAGAGAGCGAGAAAGGAGAGTGGGAGGAAGGACAGAAAGAAGAAAGGAAAGAACCTATCTCAAAAATACATTTTATATTGATTACTAATTGAAATATTAATGTGTTGGATTAAATTAAATATACTACTAAATGAATTTCACAACTTTTGTTTTCCCTTGTTTTTTTTTTTTTTACTTTTTTATCATGGCTATCAAAAAAATAATTATTTATGGCTCACATTGTATTTCTATTGGACAGTGTTGACCTATGAAATGCTTAGCAAAGTTTCCAGCATATAATAGTCTTTCCAAATGTCTCTTAGATACTCATCTACGTCCTGACTTTATTGTAATGATCTATCATTATTTTTCTTAATTAGAGTCAAAATTTCTTTTTTATTATTGCTCTTTTCCCTTGATGAGTTCGAATAAAAAATTCGAAGGCTAGTTTAACCCTCTGGATTTACCTCAATTCTCTATCTGATCTTACAACTGAACTTTCTCAATCACCACCTCTGGACTGAAGTCACCTACAGAGTTCCTATTGGTAACTTGCCAGTATAATCTTGAGTCAGTGTCAGTGCTGCTGGGTCTCTGATGTGTACCTTTTCTCCTATTCCTGGATATCCTATCAAATAGCCACATCCCTGATTTCCCTTGAGATATTCAACTTTCAGAACAGGGGATTTTTGCCTTATACCCTATATTAGTTTCCAATGCTGTGTAACAAATTACTAAACCTTAGGGACTTAAAACACATTTATTATCTCAGATTTTGTGAATTAGGGATCCAGGCATAATTTAGCTGGACCTAAAATGTTGAACTCAAGATGTTGTCTGGGCTGTGTTCTCATCTGGAGATGGAACTAGGGAAAAATCTGCTTCTGAGCTCACTTAGTTTGTGATAGTTCACTTACTTGTTGCTGATGAATGAAGATACCAGTTTCTCATAGATTCTCGGCTAGAGGGTGCCCTCAGGTCAACCCACAGTTACTTCCTGCACGTGACCCTCTTCATAGGCACATTACAACACTGCTATTTGCTTCTTCAAGTTCAGCAGACTATCTTGCTCCGGTTTGCTAAACTGGAGTCTAATATAATGTAACGTAAATAAGGGAGTGACATCCCATCACCTTTTCCATATTCTACCAGCTGGAAACAAGTCCTGGATTCTGCCTGCACTCAACAGGAGGTTACAGAGGGCTTGATTACTGGAAGTCGTAGTGCCTGGGTTCCTTCCTTTCCCACTACCCCTTCTCACATTTCTCTTTGGCTCAGGCTTATATAAGCCAGTTGTTCTGTCTCTTGATGTCATTTACTCAGAGGGACTGGATTCAGGCACCTACTGTTAGGACTTTTCAATTTTCTCACTGATAGCTTGGGAATCTTTCTTCTTTTCTGTTGCCTTACATTTTCTTCGTCCTCTCTACCATGTCATTTTCCTTCCTGCCTTTCTTTTACTTCTTGAATAAGCTTCTATCAGATTGCTCTTCTCAAAAATAATAACTATAAACTCTGGACAAATCACAAAAAAACAACTACTTGAAGGTAATGGAGAACAGCAAAAGCAGACAAATTTTGGAAAGAAGTCAACACTTGGAAGAAGGGAGCAGCACTGGGTGAGTTTTCCATTTCAGAGCATCTAGACTTAAGAAAGGCTTCAGCTTGCACCTTTCAAAGAAGTTAAAACATGATTTAAGAACTTGCTTGATTTTCTAATTGGCCCATGAACTCTACATATTTAGAGCAGATTTCAGATGAGTTACCTAAGAATATAAGATTTTACTACATTTTGAGCTTCTTCTAAAAAAACCAGGATTTGTAGTTTGAGTCCAGTCAAGTTAGTTGCTTTGTGAAACAAACAAGATGTCAACACTTTTTGGAGGAATGTAATAAACTCCAAAGTCTCCATCACATAATATCCAGAATTCCCAGAATATAATAAAAATATCCAACATATGAAGAAGCAGAAATATATAACATTTTGAGGATAAAAGAGAATCAATACTGACCAACCATATTAATAATTGCAGTAGATGTCAATGGACTAAACATTTTGATTAAAAGGCAGAGATAGTCAAAATGGATTAAAAAACATCCTATTATATTATGTTCATAAAAGATGTAAATATAGAGACACATATAGGTGAAAGTAACAGTAAGCATAAGAAGGTTGAAGTACCAGGATTAACATCAGATAAAATATATTTCAAAACAAAAAATGTTATCAGAGATAGAGGAGCATTTCATATTGATAAAGTTTTAATTCACTAAAGGCATAACAATCATAAATTTATATACACCTATATTTGTTTGTTAGGGCTGCCATAACAAAATACTACACACTGGGTGATTTAAATCACAGAAATTTATTTTTCTCACAGTTTTGAAAGCTAGAAGTCCAAGATTAGGGTGACAGCAGGTTCGATTTCTTCTGAGTTTTCTCTTCTTTATCTTCATGTGGTATTCCTTCTGTGTCTGCCTGTGTACTCATCCCCTCTTATAATGATATCAGTCATATTGGATGAAAGCCCACCCATATGACACGATTTTATTTTGATTATCTCTATAAAGGCTCTATCTCCAAATACAGTCACATTCTGAATACTGGGGGTCGGGACTTCAAAACATGAATTTTGAGGAGACACAATGCAGCTGATAATGCAGCTTATATTTCAAAATACGCAAAGAAAATGTGAAAGAATTTAAGAGAGAAATATACAATTCTAGTTGGAGATTTTATTTGTCCTCTTGCAGGAACTAATTGAACTAGAAAAAATAATAGGTGAAGACTCTGATGAGCTCAAAAACGGCATTAACACCTTGGCCTAATTAGTATTTATAGGACATATACTCAACAACTGCATATTGCTCTTTCCTTATCTCCTTCTATATATAGAGTCAAAATTGTTTTTTTTTTTTTTAATCAAATTTAAATTGGCCAAATTTTTAATAAAAAGACTACATAAGAGTCTAGGGCCAGGAATAAAAATGAAATGATTCCTTTTTCTGAATCCTAACCTGTGCATGGGGAGGAACCAGTCTATCTATGTGAGAATGGTCAAAGAATAAGATCTGATTCATAGCAAAGAGAAGTCCTAGAAAAAGGGAAGGTGGTGATATTAACACTAGAAGGATAAGTCAGAGTAAGGTATCCTGGTCTCAGGATATTGATATTTCTAAAAACATGTTTGTGTTCCCAGGTCCTAGAATCGTGGGGCCTGGGCAGATACAGTGTTTCAGGGGCTTCCCATCTTCCTACAAGAAACTGAGTGGGCCAATCAAATAACTTTATGTTAAAAAATCTGACATAGTGCAACATAGGGGATCTTAGCATAACAGGTATCTGTATTTTCTTACACCACTTTAATTGATGCAGTGCAAAATGAATCTGGAACCAGGCTATGGAGAAACAAATACCATCCTCCTGAGACTACTCGAAGATCTGCAGAAGGAATCTACGGATTGGCAGAAGCTGCATCTGAGGGGCTTCCTGCCCTCTGCTGTTATTGTGATGAAAAAAATAGAATGAGATGTGCTATGGAACCCTTGAGTGTCTGGGAAGATTGCTAAAAAAAATTTGTTTAATTCATAATGCTACATATCTTTATGCAATGAGATCATATAAATGATCTGAAGTTCAGAAGACTGAACTCTATTGAGGCATGACCACCCCCAGTAGGATCAAGGCTATTGGACTCTGTATGTGGCACAGTCAGGATCCCAATGCAATTTAAACCTATTGTGCTTTCTTTGTCATTAGAATTCATAGCCTTGTGGAAGTTGTGCTATATCTTGGATAGTGCTCCATTTATTGATCAGATCCATTTATTCTTTGCCATTTATTTCATTTCATATTTTACTAACTCTTCAGGTCTGTTGAGCAAGTCTGTTCTACCCAGGCATCTTACAATGCCCTAAATTATCTCTTTAGCTTGGAAAGGTCATTGCTGTTATTGATTTAATAATCATAATGAACCATTACTTCCAGCTAGCTATATATTTTCTTTGTTTTCATAACTAATGCCTTAATGTATGAAAGGAGCTATAGTTTGTCTGCTATGTGCTAGCAAAAGGCTATCCTAATAGGTATAAATGGTGTACCCCTCTGCTTGTCATTGCTCCTCTACCTTATCCAGGGCAATTCCAGCCAGTTTTACAGCACCATACTCATCCATAGCTATCATGGTATGGCCTAGTGTCCCTCCCAAGACCAGGCAATACTCTAAGGCAAGTAAATCCAGCAAGGTGAACGAAAGTCAGTATCTCCAAAAATCTCAAACCCAAGTATAGAGATGTCAACACTGGGTTTTGTCCAAGAGTAGCAGAGTATTAAAGAAAAGTGGGTCAAGTTCCCTGGCCCTTAATAAAAGCTCAAGTTCAACTCCAAGGACTGGACTCAAACCCACATAACTAGTAGATCTAGGACACACCACCACCATCACCACCACCAAAGGTAACAGTCTTCTTTTGGAATAAGAAAATGCTTCTCAGAGGCAGCTTTAAAAGAGAATCTGAAATAGACCAAGGACTCTCAAGGATCTCTGGAGCTGGAGACCTGAGAGACTGTAGCTTTGTCTCCTCCTCCTGGTGCAGCAGTAAAAACATCCAAGGAGCAGTTCCTCTTTCCTTGAATGCTGAGACCTAAGCAGATCTCCAGAGGGGTACCCCAGTCAGCCCTTTCTCTGGGTGCTTCTGGGCTCTGCCACACCCACCCCTGCTTTTTAGTTTGTTTCAGCAATAACTTTCTCCTTTGAAACAAAGTGCTGAGATGAAATTTCTAAACTTGGTCTGCCTCTATTTAGACCAGCAGTATTGGTGTTCATCTGATCTTCATCCCTGTGGCTAATTTCCTGGGTCCAGGTTATCTATGAGTCACATTGTTTTGTTCTCAGCCTCTGACTCTCTGTATTTAGAACCTTGGGCTCTGGCTAGCAGAAGCTTTCCCTGAATTTCAGAATCCAGACTTCTACCTCCCTGACTTGAACCCTTTTGTGGCCTTGCTTGATTAACTGATCACTGCAGAAAGCAGTGAATGATTTTTGCAAAGCCCAGGATTATAGGCAGGTGATGAATTTTAAACAGGCAAAAGGAGTACAGCCTTTAAAGCAGAAATAGTGTGCTATTATCTGACTCTTTTCATAGAATAGAAATCCTTGAGAACAAGAACCGTGTCTCATTTAGCTATGGAGTACATAGCTCTTTACCTATCATAAGTGCTAAAAGAATGTTGGATGAATGAAAGAATACAAGAAAACATCTGTCTACAGGATAACATGGACTGTATCTTCATGAAGCTTACAATTCTTAAAGTGTTTCTTTCCAGAATCTAATGTATTATCGCATAGGTAGTATCTACTTAAACAAGTTATTAAACTCCTATCTTATGCCAAAATACTTGGAAACATCTTTTCAACTTCTTCAGATAGAAATGATTGTAGATGAGGCAAAATGTTAGCTCTATCCCAGGCTAGTTTTGTTACCTAGGTGAATTATTTAACCTAATTTTCCTCATGCCTAAAAACAGAGCTAAGAGTTTCTATCTCAAAAGTATGCTAGAAGGATCAATTAAGATAATATGTGTAAAGCAGTAAATGCAGTGTCTGGGACAACATGCATTCTGTGAATTTTCCTTTTCCTCCCTTCATAAATTTCAAATTTCTTGGCATTACTTTGAGAATATTCCTAAAAGAAACTAGAAAAAAATGTTTCTCTCTTGCATTTACATTAGTGATTTCCATGTTGGAAAAGAGCTTTGAGAATCAACTAAGGAATTTTCCAAGTCACTCAGTTTGCACCCCACCCCCTTACCACTGCTGTAATGTGTAGACAGCAAATTATTTCCAAGTGATTTGATAGCCTTAACCATTTCATCAAATATCCATTCTTTCTTGTCCTATTCAATAGTTTTCATTCTTGGCTGAACGTAAGAATCCCCTGGGAAATTGACAACCTCTATTAGATTTTAGGGCTATCTGATAATCTTACAATAAGTCTCTATTCCATTCATTTTTCTACTTTCCAAGAAAATTACTTTACATCTCCTCTGTTCTGAAGGTCTAAAAGGCACCTCAAAATTATCATGCCCAAATATGGACTCCTTATTTATCTCCCTCCCATCACCTACTCTGTTGCAGTAAATGGCAGCTCCATCCTTCTAATTATTTGGAATAGACTACTTGGAGTCCTCGATTACTCCTCTCTTCACTTTTCTCCCCTCTTGCATACCATATCCAATTTATCAGCAAGTTCTGTTAACTCTCACTTCAAAATAGATCCTGGATTCAGCCATTTCTCACTACTTCCACTGCTAGAGACTTGATCCAAGCTATAAGCATCTTTTGCTGGGATGGTTGTGAAAGCTTGTATTATCCCTTCCTATACCCTTGCTCCTCTTCCATTTTGCAGCCAAAATGAGCTATTTAAAAGAGAAGTCAAATTATATCATTCTTCTACTTAAAAGTGTCCAATGGCCTCTTGCCTCAGTGAAAGCTAAAGACAAATTTCTTATAGTTATCCCAAAGGTTATCACTAATTTGGATCCATTGTTGTCACTTCTTTTGAGCCATTATCTCCCATCATTCTCTTCCTGCTCACACCCCTGCAGACTTGCTGTCCATCTTGCTGATCTTTAAACAGAAACTCTCTGATCTTCCTTGCTGTTCCCTCTGCCAGGAACAGACTTCCTTCTAAAATCAGCCATACCTATTGTTCACTTCCTTCATGCCTCCGTCAAAAGCCACTGGGCCAGGAAAATCTTTCCCGATTACCTTCTCAAAAATAGCATTCCTATTACTTTCTAAATTCTTTATTCTGATTCATTATCTTAAAACCCATCACCACCTGGAATGTGTTTATTTATTTATTAGCTTATTATCTTTTTTCTCTTAGTCTAACATAAACTCCACACCTTGAAGTCTTTGTCTTTTTTGTTCGCTTCCATGCCCGAAGTACTTAGTGGGGTCCCTCTGCCACTGGGAGGCTTTTAATAAATATGTGTGTATCAGGATGTATGAATGCTCTGTCCTCCCCAGTTGGACCCAGTATCCTCAAGCTTAGATTTTCTGTCCTAGAACCCTTTGTTAGGGGCTAAGAGGATCACATCAGGGCCAATTCATTTACCAAGTCCACTGTCTTGATGGTAGGAGATTGATTTATGCATCATTAACACAGAATCATCAAGTTATTCTATAACAAAATAGTCACAAAATTTTGTTTATTATTTCTGCTTCTCAGATTTATTTTCCAATTATAGACTATCCTTTAAACCTCTAGGTGTAACCCAGAAGCACCTTCTCATACTTGTTTTTTTTTACCTCTGGGCAGCATTGAAACTCAATTTCCTCTCCTGCTTGACAAAGCTTAATTTATCAAACCTTTGATACTTGGCCTCAAATGTCTATTTTATAACAAATATTTTTAGATGATTATTGTTAGATTTACAACCAAATGCTTACTATATATTTCACTGTCCTGGTAGTTTTGCCTGGTCTTTTAAAATATGAAGCTTTTAAGGTGTGTGTGTGTGTGTGTGTGTGTGTGTGTGTGTGTGTGTGTGTGTGTGTCTATGAGAGGGGGGAAGGGGGAAAAGGAGGATAAGGATGAAGATGAGGGAGACAGAGAAATTGAAAATGTCTTCCCAGAGTCCTTTGATGATTTACACTAAATAACTTAAAAACTGAAAACAAAATCTATCCACTTCCCTATTATTTTTGTCTCTGACACTATCTTATAATACAAGTTCTATAGAAGCAATATATATTTCGCTTAAGAGGAGGAAAGGGGGAAAAGGAGGATAAGGATGAAGATGAGGGAGACAGAGAAATTGAAAATGTCTTCCCAGAGTCCTTTGATGATTTACACTAAATAACTTAAAAACTGAAAACAAAATCTATACACTTCCCTATTATTTTTGTCTCTGACACTATCTTATAATACAAGTTCTATAGAAGCAATATATATTTCGCTTATGTGATTAAAATTTTTAACACCAAGTCTTCTGAATCCCTTTTCAAATATAATGTAATATGCCATAAATTAAATAAGACAATTGTTCTTTTCTTTTTGCATATATTTTCAAGTTCTCTGTTATAATTACTGGAATGGTTGCTATTTTAATCCTACTATAACATCTTTGCAAACACCCTCTTGGAATATAGAATTTTCTAGAAAGAATATAACTCCCAATCATATTTGAAGGAGAAATAAAGACATTTAGATAATAAATCTGAATACATCACACATATCAGTTTGTTTTCCTTTACTATCAATTTGAAATTTATTTTTTTATGACCTGGAGCTATTGATAATTTTAAAGACATTTTGTTCAGATATAAGCAGTCAGAATTTACTGTAGATTGTGAACCAAGGAAATACACATAAATTAAACATAATCTAACAAAGTCATGGAGTTTAAATCCTGATAAACAGATATCGATTAAGGCTTCTGATAATATCTTCAAATGCAACCCTAGATGTGAAAGTTATTAATATATAATGCTTCCCACTGCTTTATAAAACTGTCAATTAAAAATATTAAATCTCCCTAGTATCTTAACTGTGGCATTGCTTGTGTTCTAATAAATTTAAAAAAAAATGCATTTGTGTTTTATTTTCCAAAGTGAAATATATAGCAATCATTCTCACTCATGAAAATTATTTATCTTGTGAGTAATTATATCTATGTTCATCTTATCTTTTAAAACACTGTTGAGTAGAAACATTGAGTTAATATAAATTAAAGCAAACTGTAAATGTGTTCTAGAAGAAAAATACTATTCTTGTTAAATGTATGTGCAACTGTTTCAACACAAATGCAAATCAGCCTTAATTTATTTTCAAAATGCCACTCTTTTAACCAATATAATGCACAATCAATTTTAAGTACCAGGCTGGATGCTTTATAATGCTGCTCTAGGGAAGACACACAATTTTTCATTTTATCTTCAACATGGTTAAGTTGTATCCCAAATAATCTATGAACTTCTGATTAACCAGATGCCATTTTCCACCCTCTGTCCCAGATTAAAATGCAGTGATGTGTTCAATAGGATACTAAAAAAATTGATAAACTTTTTTCTTTTTCCTCCAGATATTCACCCTAGCCCCCATGTAAAGTGGAAATGAGGCATAGAAAGAATACATATAACTTTTGAAAAAACAAGTTAAATAAAATACATTTCAGTTTTCTAAGTTTCATCTTAGTGCAGTGTAATGCATAACAGTGACTCTGCCAGTCTTACATCATATTCTCTACTGTTTCCTTCTTAAGCTCTGAACATCTGTATCACTATATTGGTTATGAAGCAGTGACCCTCATTTCTCAGCGTAAGTCTGGCCTAGCCACATGTGACATTGTGGGAAGTATTAGCAGCCTAAGTCTCATAGTTGAATAGAACCTTGAATTAGTACTTTGTCTAATAGTCTAATAACACTTGTGTCTGGAATGGAGTTGGTTGCATAGGCTCTAAATCACAACATTCTGTATACCCTGACTTTATTTACCTATCTAGCTCCCCTGTCCCTTGATAGGTTAAATGGGTCTGCTAAAGGAGGTTGGGGCAGGAGGAGCTGAGAGGAAGGGCAGAACCGGAGAAAGAAGAGGAAGGATGTTACCTCTTGTGTACTTAAAAAAAAAAGTTGCTTGGTGGCAACGATCTCCCTGTCTAAAATTAGGGGCCTAATTTTATATCTATAAATATATTAAAAAGCAAGTCAAACTTAAAAAAAAACAAAACAAAACAAAGAAAATAGTCCACTGTGAATGGACTTTTCTTTCCAAACCACAATGCTAGTCAGTGTCTTCTTAACTAGAGCCTGACTTCATTTATTGTCTGGCTCACCTGCTGTTAGACATTCCTTGAGATTGAACCTGGGTACCTTCCATACCTAGCCTGGTAAAACACTCTGCACAGAGTGGTGGAGATCACTCCTTTTCTTTCTTGTGTTGGTAGCCTCTGTAGTCTGGGTAATTGGCCAGCCTCAAACCTGCCACATCTTGCACCTCCTCACCAATCTTTTGGCTGAGGGGCTAGCCTGCCTCAAGCTACACCCTTTGCTCTGCTGATACACTATTTCTCTGCCAGATGGCTCAGTCAGATAGATGTGCTAGACAAATTGAATCACTGGCCAGGGTTGGAATTATTTCGCTGCACTCTCTAAAGCTCTATTTATTTATTGTATTAGTTGTAATTCTATCATTCCCTAACAGAAAATGAAAACTCAAATAGATGCCCTTCACATACAAAGGTGATGCCGGATATGCACTTTGAGTTGATTTTTCATTAGTACAAATGACCTCTCCTTCTCACCCACTTTGCTCTCCCTCCCCCTCACAAACCAGCACAAAGTTTGAATGCTAACTGCTCTGGCACCGTCTTGTTGAAAGAGAGTGAAGTCATCTGGACCATATAGGGGAGTAGCTACCACCTGAACCTAATGCTAAAAAAACTGAGCTAAATGAATCTTGGACCCAAATAAAATAACACCTAATTTATCCCATATCGTTGGTAAAGAAAATGTTTTCTTTAAGTGAAAATACTTTTAATCTATTTTGAATGGACAGTTTCTAAAATTATTCTATTTCTCTCTGCTTTCTTATACTGAGAATTTGAAATAGAATGACTTTGGTTAACATCAATTTCTGTGCTATGCTCCCAAAGATTATTAGCATAGGTGTAATTGTTGGCTCCTAAAATAGGCATCATCATACAGATTGGCTCCCTAGATCTCTAAGTCTGCTTTATGTTTTTTTCATCTATCCCTTTGCAGTTTTTGCCTTTGCTGATTTCTAGCAGCATTTACCCTTTTAATCTGTTTTGACCTGGGAAATGAGACAGCCATGTTTGGTTGAATAGATCATAACATAAAAATACATTGGTTCTGACTGAGCGCCTGAGGATATCTCTTGAGAATATATACATGAGCTTTTAGGGAGAATAATTTTTAAATATTATAGCCTTACTTTCTTGCTCATGGCTACAGTTTTGCCCAGTTGATGTGGCCCTGCAAATACTATGAGAATACATAAAAGCTGGAAAAACATTGCCATTGGTTTCAAATATCTTTACAGCACTTCCACATTGTCACAGAAATACTGAAACAGAACTCACACAGGTGCTCTCTTTCAATCAGTAACTCCCACACATTTTCTCTACTAGATAATTTAACGCACATAGGTATGCTTAGAGGGATCTCAGTGTATTTAGAATACTCCTCAGAGTTTTTGCTGCATAATGATTTGCATTTACATTTTTTTCTTTTTAGGATAAATCAAGTATCTACTGTTGTGTACCTTAAAGTTTCATCCATGAAAGACTCCTCAGACACAAGACATCTCCTTTTTTCATTCCAGTTCTTTCTACTCCTTAAAAATAAATAATTAAAACAATCTCCTTACCTAAGTGCTCTGCCTCTTGCTTCTTAAAACACTCTCCAGGCAGAAGATTCTGAATGACAGCATCAGGCCAAATTAGTAGGCCTGACTATTCAAGTTAAAGAGGGAAGTGAGAAAATTTTTGCGACTTTCCTACTTTCCATGAACATTCATTTACGGCATAAGAATCACAACCCATAAGAAAACTTGCCTTTGACTTTTGAGATGGAAGTCAAGAAAGCTTTTTGCTGAATGGTCTGAGATTATGCACAAAACATTAAACATTTAATATCCAGCCTCAGAGACTCACAGAAAATGATCTCCTGGGCTAGGATGGTGATTTTATATCACCACTCACATTAAGTGGAGAATGAAAGAGACTCCAATTTACTCTGTTCAGGTCAACCTCATGAGGTGAGAGAACAAAAGTTCATTGCACTGAGACCATAAATGATTTCATTGAACTTGAAAACAGTTCATTTTATTTTATTTTAATTAAAATTGTTGGGGTGACATTGGTTAACAAAATCAAATAAGTTTCAAATATACAACTTAATAACTGCACCATATGTATATTGTACGTTTACTGACCATACTTAAATTTCATTCTGTTACCAAATATTTGACTGCCTTTACTCCTATCTACCTCCCTCCTCCCCTTTCCTTCTGATAACCACTAATCCACTTTCTATGTCCAGGAGTCTCTGTTTGTCATGTTTCTTTGTTGTTTCCAGTTTTATATCCCGCATGTGAGTGAAATTATATGGTTCTCAACTTTTTCTGTCTGACTTATTTCGCTTAGCATGATAATCTCAAGATCCATCCATGTTGTCACAAATAGTAGTATTTCATCTCTTCTTATGGTCGAGTAATATTCCATTGTATATATGTACCACATCTTTATTCAATCATCTATCGAAAGGCACTTCGGTTTTTTCCAGGTCTTGGCCTCTTGAATAATGCTATAAACATCGTGGTGCATATATCTTTCTGGATAAATGTTTTTAAGTTTTTGGGTAAATATCCAGAAGAAGGATTACTGGGTCATATAGTCATTCTATTCTTAGTTTTTTGAGAAACCTTAATACTGGTTTCCATAGTAGCTGTACCAATTTACATTCCTACTAGAAGTGTATGAGTGTTCTTTTTCCCCCCAAAACCTCTCCAACACTTATTATTTGTCCTGTTGATGATAGCCATTCTAACAGGTGTGAAGTGATATCTCATTGTAGTTTTGATTTGTATTTCCCTAATAGCTATGAAGTTGAGCATCTTTTCATATGTCTGTTGGACATTTCTATGTCTTCTTGGGAGAAGTGTCTGTTCAGATCCTCTGCCCATTTTTTAATTGGATTTTTTTATCATTAAGTTATATGAGTTCTTTATATATTTTTGATATTAGCCCCTTACCAGAGGTTTTGTTTGCAAATATATTCTCCCATTTGGATGGTTACCTCTTTGTCTTGTTGATGATTTCTTTTGCTGTGCATAAACTTTTTGGTTTGATATAGTGCTATTCATTTATTTTTGCTTTTACTTCCCTTGCATTTAAGGTCAAATTCATAAAACTCTCCCTAAACCCAAAGTTAATGAGTTTAGTACCCATATTTTCTTCTTTGTAATTTATTTTTTCAGGTCTTATATTTAGGTCTTTGATTCATTTTGAATTGATTTTGGTGTATGGTGATAGATAGCAGCCTAGTTTCATTCTTTTTCACATGGCTTTCCAGTTTTCTCAGCACCATTTATTGAAGAGACTTTCCTTTCTCTGTCGTATGTTTTTGGCTCTTTGGTTGCAAATTATTTGCTCATATACCTGGGGGTTTATTTCTCCATTTTAAACCATGAACAGTGTTTTAACAGGTTGGCCATTTGATCCAGCAGCATTCTCACAATGCTAGTGCCTTCTTTTCTTTTGGGATATTAAAAATGGAATGTAAAATCTGAGGTGTTTTTAATAAAACATATGAGTGGGTGTTATTAATCAAGAAAGTTATAATCAATATATTCTCCAAATGTGGTCAGTATACAAGAGATAAATGGAGAGTTCATGCAAGGTACTCATATTTGGAAGGAAGGAAGGAGGAGGGAAAGAAAAGCTATGCAAAAAGAAGATTAAAAACTATTAAGTTCTATTTGCTCTCATTACCATTCTACTCTCCTTTTCACAATCTCTAGATTGTGCTTCATCATTAAAATTATAGGGAGAAGGCACATAAATATCGTGAGATATAGGCCACATCTACTTCACAGGGGAGCTGTAAAGTTGTAGAACTCTATAAGAGCAGGACAATCTGTCCCATAGCATGCTGGACTGACTTACAGGACTGCTCACCTTTCTGTGTCCAACATCTAGGGTGCTGTCTGACTGATCAGTATCGTACCTGCCTGCCTGTTCAAGGTAATAAGAAGAAGTCTTCACCACTGTTCTCTTCTTCAGCGTTCTCACCCAGCCATGATTACTGTTCCTACCCTGGGTTTGAAGTGCATGTGTAATTTTACAAATTAATGCTAACTGTCCTAGTTTATGTTTAGTTAGAATAGCAGTATGGAAGGTTCTCTCCCTCTGCCTAGGCTAGACCATAGCACTGCAAGTCTCCTCTCTTGGAATTCTTCTTTAATTTGATATAAAGCCTTGTCCTAAAATGCACTTATCTTCCTGTATTAAGAGTTTAAATTTTTCCATTACTAAAATAACAAAATGTAACGTAATGCAATGAAACCGCTATTCGTATTGTGGTGTGTTTCCTTCCAGTCATTTTTTTTCCTCTAAAAATGCACTTATCCTTGACCCTGTAGATATTGTAAATATTTTATTATCCATTATGCTTTTACTCTGATCCTTTTGGATGAAGGCCCTATTTGCATCACTGCGTCCTCTTTGTATTTTGAGTTGTTGGGGACAACATACTATAAGTGGGGTGGACACGGACTTAGAATCAGACAAGCTGGTTTAAATTCTAGCCTTAACAAGTAAGATGTGTAAGTTGGGCAACTAACTTAACTTATCTTTGACTCATTCTCCCCATCTAAATATGATTATAGTCACAAATATTTCATATGATTGTTTTGAATATCAAACATTGTTTTAAATATCAACAGTCCGTGTACACTACCTTACCAGCTGCGTAACGCAGAGCAGATATAATAAACATAATTTCCTTTACTCATGTCTAGAAGATAAGGTCCAAATTATTATACTAATTTTGGGTTCACTGATAGGTAGCATATATACAAAATTATTTATTAAGAGATGTTTTATTGGATATTCGAGAATAGGACAGTAAATCAATCATTTTTTTATAAAAATTCTGTGAATTTGTGCCAATATTTTTATATCAAAGAATTATTATTCTTTATTAGATCTCATAAAAGAAAATTTTCTAATCCTATACTCATTCTTCTAGATACTTAACTGTATTCAAGATCAAAAACAAAGCAAATAATAAAATTCTCATATTTACTAAATATGTTTTCAGAGAAGAATAATAAAATTTTCTTTAAAATGTTCATCATAACCAGTTTATTAACATGGGGACAAAGCAATCCCTAGAGTCTGATGAGTGTTTGATAATAATGCATTAAAAATCATTCATCAATTTAGCAAGCATTTATGGATTATCGAACACAGTGCTAGGCATTGTAGGGCAAATACAAAATAGCTGAAAAACATCTTTACAGACAGACCTGATTAAAAACAAACCGAAAGCAACAAATAAACAAGAGAAACAAACAAATATTTGCAGACACAGAAAATGGTTTAGTGGTTACCAGAGGTCAAGAGGGAGAGTGGAGGAGGTAGAAAAAGGTAACAGGTAAAATATATGGTGACAGAAGGACGTATGACTTTGGGTGGTAAATACTCAGTGTAATATACGTATGATGTATTATAGAATTGTGCACTTGAAACCTATATAATTTTAGTAACCAATGCCACCCCAATAAATTTAATAAAAAATAAATTTAAAAAATATATAAGCAGTCCGTTTTGCTTGTCTCTAAAATGGTCTTCACTTATCATAAAGACTGCAAGTACTTCTAATGAAAGCAGCTCGGTCTTCGAAGTTAAGGAGGCAAAGCTTCAGATTACCCCTTTACCACTTAAGAGTGGTGCTTCTGTAAGGAAAACACCGTTTTTCTTTGAGTGGTAATAAAGTCAGTAATATTGTGATAAGAGAAGTAGGACAGAGTTGCTAAGACAGTGGATTAGCAGAATTCACAGATGATTAAATATGGAGAGTAATGGGAAGGAGGAGTTGAAAAAGATATTTCAGTTCTACCAGCCCAGCTAAGGAAAATGAAATGGAATAGAGGAGGGAAAAACGTTTAGTATGAGGCATGACAAGTAGAGATATCTAACATGCAGAGAGAGCTATGAGTCTGGAGCTAAGATTGGATGTCTGTAGATGACATATTTAATAAGAAAGCACAGGTAAGGAAATGAGAATGAAAGATCTAAGAGGTGGTAGAATCAGAAGAGTATTATGTCACAGAAGCTGAGGGAAAAGAAAGTTTTAAGAAGTAAAGCATTAACTGAAATTTGGAAAATGCTCAATATATTTAGCAATGTTAAGTAGTTGTGACTTTAAGAAGTTTCAGGAGAATGATGGAGCAGAAAGGCTGACAATAAGCCAAAGAATGCTTAGAAAGTAGAGTAGGCTCCCCTTCAGAGGATCTTAAAGGAGAAATGAATTCTATGTGAACAAACTAGATATTGGGAAGGCATGTTCAAAGATATTTTTATTTTTGGAGTGGTAGTAGAGGATATATGGATAGGAGGGTTTTAATTGGGCAGAAGATTAATTGTAAAGGTGGTTTAGAGAATTCCAAGCAGGGTGACATGCCAAAAAAGAGGAGAGAGAAAAGTTGCAGAAATTTCCCAGGATAACAGGAACAGCTGAGAAGGAGAGATGTTTATAAGCCATGTACCTGAGACCATAGTGTAAATCCAGAAAAGACTTAGACAAAACTTCTCAGTCTTTAAAGAGCATTAAGAATTACCAACGGAATTTTGTTTAAATATGTATTCTGATTCATTCTGTCTAGAGTTGAACCTAAGATTCTGCATTTTGAACGAACTCGCGTCATGCTTATGTTACTGGTTCTCTGACCACCCTTTGAGAAATAAGGACATAGAGGAAAGCAGATGATTGAGGCAAATAGGTTTCAGCATGTAATCTGTATAAGTGCAAAATAAGGACATAGTTTGACAAAAGACAAAACACATGATGGTTAAGCATGGCAAAGAAGAATGCATTCTACAAACAGTTCATGTATTCATTAACAATCTACTAAATTCTTATTAGACTGCATATGCCTTTCCTTTGCACGACATAGAACAATGCACATTAAGTCTTAGAGTTTAAGGATTTCATGTTACAAAAAAAATAAACAAAAATGTTATTAATATATAGATACATAAGTACTTCAGAAATAACCAATGATCAAAACCTATAAGAGATGATAGGTAGACAGCTCAAATATTACTTTGGATTAATTTCTTTGAATCAAGATTTTATGAAAGATATTCAAATTGCTATTCACTTTTAAATTGAATAAATATTGAGTGTATTATCATCCACGTTCCCTACATTCATCTTTAAAAAATGATATGACAGATGTACAATTTCTATCAATTTGGGAGTAGTAGAGGGAAAATGAGATGCACCTTGAATTGAAGTGATCCTATCTCTTTAAGCCTCTGTCACAGTAGAGAGCTACATGAAGAGAGAAACAATTTTAGACCTTCAGAGACTGCCTAGTTCTCTTCTTAGGCATTTCCTCCTGTTTACTAAATCTCAGACACCCTCTCTCACCCCTTCCTGCTGCTGTTACTGTTCCACTATCTTAGCCAATGGATATTGCATCGTTAGTGCCATTCTTACCTAGACCCAGTTGTTGTGCACGTACCATGGGCTCATAATAGTTCAAGGACTTTGGAGCGGACAAAAATTGGTAAGAACAAAGTTTAGTGTCTTTAGACATTTGCTGGCTGGCTTGGAAGAATAAAAAAATAAAATTATGTCAAAAACTATAACATTGTTCAAATAGTCTTATGCAGAATAGAATTGCATAAAATTCTACTAGAAAATATGAACAAAAAGGAGTTTGATACCGATAAGTGTTTGTAAAATACTGTACATTAGAACTTCTCTTCTTCAATATGAATAAAAGAGCACGTACATTTTAATGGTTCTGAGAATACTACAGTAAATAAATCTGATTAACTTTGTTTAAACTAAAATTTTCTAAAGATTTTTGTTTTGTTTTCAAACCAATGAACTTTTTACATCATAAAAAACTACTAATAAGGACAAATAAAGGAATAAAAAGATTAACTGTTTGCTGTAGTCAGTTTAGAGAAGTTCTAATTAGGGAGGTCAGTGGTCATTTCAGAAATCTAGGAAAGGCATTAATGAAGAGTTTGAGCTGGCATTGAATGATGTGAGTATTTTGAACACTGACAAAGTAAGATATTCTGCATTGGGATGGAAATAGAGAGGGTTAACAGAATAAATAAAAATGTAGAGGAGGAAATAGTTCAGGGTTCAAGTGTGTTTAAACGACAATGAGAAAATCAATATACCTGGAGAGGAGGGTTTTGATTGAGTGAAAATCAATTTGTCAAGGCTGATTATAAAGACCCTTGCATTATGGGTTAGGTTCTATGAAGATTGAAATATGCGTTAATTGTATCCAGAGGAGAACAAATAGAAAATGTCTTCAGCCTTCTGACCAAACCATTTATTTAATTTTTTAAAAAGGTTTTATTGCTGTTTCTAAAAATAACACAAGCACATAGTGAAAAATTCATGACACACAAAAAAATAAACAGAGGAAAGTTAAAATCATTCATAACCCCGCTGACCACATATAACACAGTCAGCATTAGGAGTATCTTTGCCAGTTTTTCCTAATCATACACATGCAAATACTCAAAACTCAGCTTACACTGTGTCGTAGAGACTGTAAACTAAATTCCTAAAGGGCAAGTTAATATAAAAGTGTGTAGCAGGATAGAGTGGGCGAGGTGTTGAAGATGCAGTCTTTCATACAGACACCATAACACATTAAGTATATGGAATGTTCTTTACTTCCACAGAGAAATACACTGTCTCTTTGCACTACTTTTATTTGAAACATAGAGCCATCTAGGTCTATTTTTAATTTTGCCACCTCGATGGAAATTCAGGTATAAGAAACATTTTATTTTTTCAGCTCTAACATTAGGAAAACATTAGATAAATAGTACCTGACTTTAGGCCTCAGTGTGTGGGAGGCAAAGGCAGAAGAGAAGGGTGTTGAAATGAAGAGCCCACCTTCCTCTGAGGGTATAGCCACCACTCAGAAGCAGCTACTGCTGCCAAGCAGAAATGGAGCCCAGACTTAGCAGATCTTCACGGTTTCCAAGAAAAGATGGAAATCCAGTACCTATGTGATATTTTCTGATTTTTCAAAATTAGGAATTATTTAATCATTTTAACAAGACAATCAGAATTCAATAGTAAAGCAAAACACACTCAGGACTCTAGTTTTTGTCTCTTGCTTATACATACCCACAAAATGAAACAAAATGACAGCCACAAAACGTCCTGGTTCTTTACAGTTAGGAAATAATACTACAGTGAATCCTCTCTGGCAGAAAATCTTAAATCTCTAGGGTAATGGGCACTTTTACTGACTAGACTGTTCCATCCTTAGATGTGACCTAGTGCAATATTTACATTTATTTGCATTAGCATATTATGAATCTTTCATTGTTAAAAAAACTCATTTGAAAAGTCTGTAGCATTTCATAAATATGCTTACTGAATGTATATTTTGTCGATTTGAATAGGTATTTACCCACTGGAGGAAGATCTATTCCCAAATGCCACTTAGGTTATTTTCAAGAACTCTCTACTGAATATTGATGCAGCTGTGTGCCTTTGCAGAAATGGGAACAAAGCCGGCTGTGTCAAACCCTGAAATCACAGTGAGTAATTAGCACAATGTCTGTAATCAGGAAAAGGTTAGGTTAAGAAAAGAGGAATATAAATGTCTGTTACACACAAAAAAAACAACAAGAAGCACATCATCTAAACAACAAGAACAAAAAGAACAATTGATCTTTAAGTTTAAAAAACTGATTTATATACATACTGTATCTTCTCCACTTCGAATATAAACTTTTCTCTCATCTGATAAATCCTATCCAGGTGATAGATACTATGCTTTTATCTATTTATATCATTAGTATTGCTTTTAAATATGCTTCAACTACTCCAGGTTGGCACAAAGAGAGTATCCATACATCAAGATTGCCTAAGCACAGAAAACGTAAAATAACTTGAAATGTATGAAGTGCTATATAATTTTAGTCAATAGCAATGATGGTATAAACTGATGGTATAGACTAGAACAAAATTATATAAGGTAGAAACATTCAACAAATGAAACTATTTCAACAAAACTCTGTATTTGACCATTATAAAAATATAGATAAAGTTCTAATCATGAAACAGGTACCCTTTACTTAGCCTAATAATATGGCTTTTCGAATATTTAATTGAACTATTTCAATAATCAAACTATGGGTCTAATGAACTTAAGTAGCTCACTATTTGAAGAAACAAAGAAATGAAAAAATGAATTGACTTTCATTTTTTTTTTTGATTTCCAGGTTTGTATTTTATGTTTGTTTGTTTTTAATTGGAAATGTCATTTTTATTTCCACATTGAAAGGAACAAGAACAGGTCAGGTTTTTAAGGCACCTGTCAAAATTCAGGCTTCTATGCTTTATCTTGCTTTTTCCTGTGTGGAATTAGTTTGAGAAATTTTTAACAATATATTTCACAGTTTATATTTCATGTACAGAGATTATTTTAATGAGATGTGATATGGTCCCAAGACATCTTTTACCCCAGTATTTTACTGATCTCACTGTGTCTACCATTTGAATTTGGACCTTTGAATTAACACTCTTAGGGAAGCCTAACTTTATAAATTGGCCAACTGATCTCCCTTAATGCCCAGCTTAATGTTTGGAACTCCTTGCACAGTGACAGTAGATAAGGAAGCAGTTGAATTTTTGACAGGAGGAAAGTGAAAAGAGACTTTTCATATCATTCCATAGACTTGGTAAGTTTATCCATAAAATGGGGAGTTAACATGGATTATCTCTAAGGTGTCCCTGGCTTTCCTCCCAGTAACTAGATATAAGATAAAGTCCCTACAAAGTCAAAGCACAGAGTCAAAGTAACTCTATAGTTGTTTTTCTAATCCATTGATTGATTGATTTGATAAGGATTTATTAAACAACAACTAGAACAACAACAGTCAGGAATTGTAATATACTAGTAATACAATGGATAACAGACATTGCCTGTTTCACTACAAACATAATGTAATTAAATTTATGTGATAGAAGGAACAAAAATATATATAATTATACAAGTAATTAGTTATAATTCTAGGTGTTATGAAATTGCATGTAAAGAAAGACTCGATCTAGCCTTGAGTAGTCACACAATGATGGTACATAATAAATGTCCCCAAGGAAATGCTCTTTAAGCTGGGTTCTGAAAGAACATCAGGAGTTAAGGGACGATGAGAGATGATCAAGCCCAAAAAAGGTGAAATAAAATTGTATGTGTGAAGGCTCAGACCCAAACGAGTCCCATATGTCTAATAAACTTGAAAAAAAAAGTGGTAGTAGAGATCAATGAGTGCATAAATGGCAATGATGTAGCTGGAGAGATGTATGTGGGTGAATCAAGCACGCTCATTTGAAGATATATTAAGAATTTTGGAATTTATTTCAAATATCAGATTAAACCATCAAATGGTTTTAAGCTAGAAAAGTGAATGATCAGATATTTTATATATCATTGAGTCTGTTGGATGCAACAATGACCAATGTTTGCTGAGAACTTTCTATACACCAGTTCTCTTTAAGGATGTTACACATAGCAATGTATTAATAGTCACAACAACTTAATGAGGTAGATATTATTATTATTATTTCTACTTTACAAAAAGCTTAAGCAATTTGCCCAGTGGGACAAAGTAATCAGTGATCAGTCTGATTGGAAAATTAACAATTTTAACCTCTATTATTTAATGGTGGAAAGAGAAGGAAATTTTTTTGAAGGAGTAAATAGTCTAGATAAGAGATGATGTTGGTGTAGACTATCGTGATCATGTTAGACTGGAGAGAAATGTAAAGAATCGAGAGAGATTTAGGAGAAAGAACTAAAAGAAATTGGTAGTTGATTAGATATAATAGGTGAAAGAGAGAGAGAGAAAGATAAGGATAATGTCTAGGTTTGGGGCTTGAGCAACTGGGCAGATGGTGGTGACATTTATCAACATGGGGACCTACCCCAGAGAAGGGATAGGATTAGGTGAAGAAGGTTTTTGCTAAGGAAAAAAAGTTACTGTCATGAAAAGCTACCCTAGAGGATCTTGGCATTTGGGGATCTAGTTTTATTTAATATTAAAACATTTCCTCTCTCCCGCACATCCTTTCACCCTCCTTCCAATGTGGTTATTTACTCTAAAGGTGTTTGAGGCAATTAATACATGTAATAGAAGACCAAAAGGGAAACAGGACGTTCAGTTCTTTTCTCTTCTTTTAAGCTCCCTTGTCTAATTTTACTTACTTATTTTTATACCTCTAACCTAGATTAGGCCAGTTATCATCATCTTCTTTTTCATTATATGTCAAGCTTATAAAACCTTTTCAGGAATCTATGCACAGGTTAGTTTTCCGAAGGTGGGAAAAATATGTGAGATCTGGACACATTGAAATGTAAACACTAGCATTTATTTTCTGGCAACTCATGTTAAAATACTGAGCTCATTGGCCTAGAAGCACATAAAAAGAAAAAACTGGCTGGAAAAATTGCTGTTTTGACTTTCCACCTCCTGGTAGAAGGCAGTGAATTTCCAAATTCTGTAATTCTCTTTTCCTTATTCAATGATAACAGCTCATATTATTTGACTTGCTGTACCTTGTAAATGAAGTAAACTAAACAATTCACTTTCTTTGACCAAACATAAATCACATGATTACCAAATACTGACTGAGTGCCTACATAGCAAAGTCAATACACTGGGAAGAGTGAGGGGCTACAAAGAGGTGTACAAGTTTTTCCCCTGAACTTTCTAGCTGGTGAGACAAGATGTAAACACGTTTAAGAATGGATGAGTGGTCACAAAGAAGGATAAATAAAAAGATACGGCAAGTAAGAAAAAACTTAATTATATCATGTATGTGTTCTATTGGTTCTAAGAAAAGAAAAAATTTTGTGTATTGGAAATTTGGTAATGATTTATAGAAAATCAACATTTCGAGCTCAATCTTACAATATGTATAGATTTTAGCTAGAAGGAGAGAAAACGAATGAAAAAGATGGTACGATATTCCTATTATGAGCAGCTCAAGAGGCAAGCATGTAGGAAATATATCAACAAGATTAAAAGTTGGGAAACTTGTGTTTTAACTTAACTTTAACAATAATTATACATATGTGAAAAGCAGTAATTTTCTCTGGACCTCTGTTTTCTCGCCTTCAAAATAGGAAATTGGGTTACATGCTCTCTATGGAATCTTTGAGGTTTAACATTAACTTAACATTCATTTTTATTTTAAAGAAAGAGTAAGTTCTGCTTACTTGCTCAGAATTATATGAAACTAACAAAAGGCAGAGTGTTTGGAAATATGCACATTATAGTTTAAATTGGGCAGACCAGGATTCGAATCTTGGCAGAGCCAGTTGTTATTTAGGAAACTTGGACAAGATACTCAACCCTCAGGAACCTTGATTTCCTCATCAATAGGTGATAGATAGATAGAGAGATAGAGAGATAGATAGATAGATAGATAGAGGGAGAGAGACAGAGACAGAGCTGTGAGCTCCATGGCAGTTGGCTGTGGATGATCCTCT
>NW_006442484.1:10526128-10547037 GCF_000325575.1 Pteropus alecto
AAAGGTAGTATGTAATCATACTGTGTATAATAACTGGTTATATAGGTGGCATTGAAAGAAATTGGTTATATCCCTTATTATCCATAGATAAAATAATCTTGGTTGTAGTCATGAAATCTAAGTTCAAATCTCTGCTGTGCGATAGACTCTAAGCGTCTTTGAAATAAAGGGGTTTTGAGATTGATCAGTATTTATGCAGTACCACTCAAACATTTTGGAGGAAAACAAAAGGTCAAAACACATATGGAGAAATACGAATTGTTTAGAACGCAGCAATTGAAGATGCTAGACAGCTAGAGAATGTTATACTTACCTCCGGTTTTACGTGATTTTTATTTTTAAACTAGGCAAATATTCCCCTCACACCACCACTTCCCCAACCCGATGCTTCTGAAACTTACAATTTCTTTTCAATGGACTTTGAGATTCTTGGATACTGTTTAGGCTGCACAACATTTTCACTCCACTGTGCTAATTAACAGCACCATGAATAATTATCAGCAGCTTCATCATTTTCTCCAGCATACTGTTTTAATTTTATTATTTTCATAGATTTCGAAGAGAGCAACATAAAACACACCACCAGTTTTCATGCCAAGAATGTTTCATCTGACTAGGAAATGCTATGCAGTATATTTCGGGGACAAATGCCACTTATAAACATGGTATTCTAATGCATATTGAAGTTTCATGTACTAAAGATTGGAGTAGCTATCGGTAGTCAATGAATAATGGGTAGGAATGATTAATGACTTTGTGAGATAAGGGATAATTAGGTTTGGCATGTGCATCCACCATTTAAGCAAATTGGTATGTGGAATGCATAGTTGAAAGAGATACAGACAAATGACATTAAGCTTCAAAAATTCAGACGTGTCTCCTGAGGATGCACAATCTGAATTATTTTCTAATTTTTCTCCAACAACTCAACACAACCATAAAGGTAACATGGATCTTATTTTTATGTTAGCAATGGTTGCCTCAGCAACAGAATGACAGACTCTGAAGCCCAGGCAAGCTTCTTCACACCTTTCTACCTTCAGGTCATTTACTCTTTTCCCAGAGCTCTGTCATTTACTCAGATATGCTCTACAGTTCCACTAGGACTGGACACAATGACGTTGGGGAAAAACACTATCTTTTTATTTATCCCTCTTGGCAAAACTGTGAAGAAGGAACAGTTATCTATAATATCTTGTGCAAATCTCTCCCCACCAACCCATGCACATAACTGCACCTTCTTAGGTGCTAAACCAATATACTACCCTATGGCTGCTTATCTCTTTACAAATTGGCACATTAATGAAGGCTATATTTTGCAAATAATGAAGTGCTTTAGATCCTCTTTATTCCTAACAAATCGTATATGTCTCATTTCTCTTGTTTGAATTTTCTAGTTACATCAAGGAATTCATCTATGCCAGTATGTTAACGCTACACTTCTAAGCCTCAAAGTAGAAACACATTGGCAAGTCATAATCAGGAGAGAGGCAGGTCAAAAGTAGTGTGTTACTAATTCTAGTATTGGTTACTAACATTAGATAAAATGTAAATGTCATGTGAAGGAAATATTATTTAAATTAGACTTTATTCAATGTTATTGATATAAAAAAGCTTACATATTGAAATATGCTTTTATTTTCTCCTAGTAGAAGTAAAATAACTAGGATTACAAATAAAATTCAGTATCTTTACCAGGCTTGGAAGTGAAGTTGGGGGTGGTTTGATGGCTCAAAAAGAGAGTCTAGATTGTGAATATAATCCTTAAAAAAAAAATGTTGGTAGGTGCTAATTGATAAATGCATTTTATTCTTCATAAATATATATAATTTTGAATGAATTCACATAGACATAGTAGAACATATAAATGGGTACTATTAGGAATTTGGGTGAAGTATCCATTAAATCAAATGTCTATTCACTATATTTTCTTTTGTCTTGTTTTCAATAGGGAAAAGGAACAATAATAAATAAGAACCTCAAAACAATATTAAAGGCTTCGCAAAAGCCTGATATCTGAATACACGACTCTGGTAAACATTAGTTTTGAGTAGCCTATGTGTGACCTTATATGTTGCTCAAAAATCTTTCCCTCAAAATCACCCTCAGGTGGGTCACATAGATAAAGAAAGCAGAGATGAGCTGAAGCATAAGATGGCCAGTTCTGGAAACCTAGCTCTTGGTGAGCTCTTTCTCCTACATGTAAGCTCCAAGGAGATAGAGAAGAGATTAAAAAAAGGAATAGAGATAGCCAAGATGAATGTGTATAATTTTAATGCACACCAAACATTAGTATGAATGACTTCATTACTGTTTGATTACTGACTAATCTTCCTTGGGCCGGACTGTGGGGATTGGAGATGAAAAACTAGGATGGTTATGGGAAGAAAAGAGCAGAAAACATGACCAAAGACATAACTTTAAAAATACTAAAAATAATGATAATTTGAGGCTAATAGAGGAGACATTTGGGGGCAAAAGAACCATTCAGTACACTTGGATTAAAAACGAAAGACATATACACATAGTGTGTGTGTGTGTGTGTATGTATTTGTATATGTATGATATATACAAATTTGTATATATACATATATCATTTGATGATATATATACATATAGCATATATATACACACATTTATGTATGTATATATCATATATGTATATATAATATATGACATAACATGTAAAACCTGAAACAAAACATAAAATACAGCCTATATAAATATATATTGATGTATATAAAACACATAACATATACAAACTATTACATATGTTTAATATATAAGTATATGTTAAATATATCATGTACATTAAAAAGACACATATTATATAGGATTGACCCCCGAAAAACATGGGATGAGATGTGCCAACTTCCTCACACAGTCTAAAACCCTCATATAATTTAAAACAGCCTCCACATACACAGATGTCCAAATGCCAGTTGAAAAGTCAAAAATCCACATATAGGTGAACCTATGCAGTTCAAACCAATTTTGTTAAAGGGTCAATTATATATCTACAAGTTTCCCTGCTATCTGAATGTAGAGCATTCCTATGAAACCTTTGTAAGCCAAAATACCATAAAGCAAAGAAGCAATTATCTTAGGACCCATCTCACTAATAGATGCACAAAATAAATCAAGATAAAACCCAGAAGCTCACAGACACAGTTTAAAGCTTATGGCAGCTTGAGGACTTTCACATCCCATTGAAATCTATGGATAGATCATCCAGACACAAAAATCAACAAAGAAACAGCTGTCTTAAGTGACAATTAGACCAGATGAATTTAATCAATAATTTTAGAGCATTTCACAAAGCAGCAGAATATACATTCTTTTAAAGCTCACATGGAACATTTTCCAGGAAAGTCCACAAGTTAGACCACAAATAAATTTAAGACAATTAAAATCACATCAAGTGTCTTCTCTGACCATAGTGGTATGAAACTAGAAATCAATTACAAGAAGAAAACTGAAAAACACACAAACACACATAGGCTAAATAACATGTTATCAAACAATGAATTGGTTAACAATGAAATCAAGAAGAAAAACAAAAGATATCTTGAGACAATTGAAAAAAAACCCACAATGACTCAAAATCTATAGTCGGGGTCCCCAACCACCCGGACCTCAGACAGGTACTGGTCCATGGCCTATTAGGAACTGGGCCGCACAGCAGGAGGTGGGCAATGGGCAAGTGAGCAAAGCTTCACCTGTATTTGCGGCCATTCCCCAGTGCTAGCATCACCGCCTCAGCTCCACCTCAAATCATCAGGCTTTAGATTCTCATAAGTGCACAGGTCTCTGGTGCCAAAATGGTTGGAAACTGTTATTCTATGGAACACAGCAAAAGTAATTTTAAGAGGGAAATTCATAGAAATAAAAGCTTACCTCAAGAAACAAGAAAAATATCAAATAAAAAATTTAGCTTACACCTATAGAAACTAGAAGAAGAATAACAAAAAAAGCCCAAAGAAAGCAGAAGGAAGATAATAATAAAAATCAGAGCAGAAAAAAATCCAAAATAGTCTAAAAAAATACAAAAGATCAATGAAACCAAGAGCTGATTTTTTGAAGAGATAAACAGAATTGATAAACCTTTAACCAGACTCAACAAGAAAAAAGAGAGGACTTAAATAAATAAAATCATAAATAAAAGAGAAGTAAGACTGACACCACAGAAATGCAAAGGGTTTTAAGAAAATACTACTAACAATTATATGCCTACAAATTGAACAATCAAGAAGAAATGGATAAATGCCTAGAAATACACAATCTTCTAAGACTGAGTACAGAAGAATCAGATAATCTGAATAGATGTATTACTATTAAAAAAATCAAATCAGTAATCAAAAACTACAGCAAACAAAAATCCTGGACCGAATGGCTTCACAGGTGAATTTAGCAAACATTCAAAGAAGAATGAACACCTATCTTTCTCAAACTATTCCAAAAATTTCAAGAAGGCTTCCAAGCTCATTTTACAAGGCCAGCATTATTCTGATTCCAAAAACAGATAAATACACTACAAAAATAAATAACAAAAAACCTGTAGGCCAATATCTCTGATAAACATAGGTGAAAAATTTCAGTAAAATAGTAGTAAACAAATTCAACGATACATTAAAATGATCATAAACCATGATCAAGTAGGATTTATTCTTGTTAAGCAAGATTAGTTCAATATCTGCAAATCAATTAATATGATATACCACAATAACAAACTGAAAGATAAAAATCATATGATCATGTTACTAGATGTAGAAAAAACATTTGACAAAATCCAACATCCATTTATGATAAAAACCCTCAGAAAATTAGAAAAGAGGGAACATATCTCAGTATAAGAAAGACCATATATGACAAACTCACAGCTAACATCATATTCAACACTGAAAAGCTAAAAGCATTTTCCTTAAGATTAGGAATAAGACACAGATGTCCACGTCCACCCCTTTCAGTCAATGGAGTATCAAAAGACCTGGCCACAGAAATCACACAAGATAAATAAAAGTCATCCAAATTGGAAAGGAAGAAGCAAAACTGTCACCGTTTGCAGATGACATGATACTATATAGAGAGAATCCTAAAGATTCCACCAAAAACCTACTAGAACTGATGAATAAATTCAGTAAAGTTGCAGGATATAAAATTAATATTCAGAAATTGGTTGCATTATTATATACAAATAACAAACTATCAAAAAGAAATTAAGAAAACAATTCAATTTATAATTGCATCAAAAAATACCTAGGAATAAATTTAACTAAGGAGGTAAAAGACCTATACTAGGAAAATTTTAAGACATTAAAGAAAAAACTTGAAGACACGAATAAATGAAAATGTACTGTGCTCACGATAGAAATAAAAAACATCATTAAAATGTCCATACTACCCAAAGGAATTTATAGATTGAATGCAATTCCTATTAAAATACCAGTGGCATTTTTGACAGAACCAGAACAAACAATTCTAAAATTTTTATGGAACACAAAAGACCCTAAATAGCCACAGCAATCTTGAGAAAGAAAAACAAAATTGGAAGAATTATGCTACCTTGTAGTATCTAATTATACTACAAGATTATAGTAATCAAAACAGCATGATACTGGCATTAAAACACATAGACCAATGGAACAGACTAAAGAGCTCAGGAATAAACCTACGCCTATATGGTAAATTAATCTATGATGACGGAGACAAGAATATACAATAGGGTAAAAACAGTCTATTCAATAAATGGTATTGGGGAAACTAGACAGTTAAATGCAAAAAAGAAAAAAGAAATTAGACCACCTTCTTACACCATATAAAGAATAAACTCAAAATGGATAAAAACTTTAAATGTATGACTTGAAACCATAAAACTCCCAGAAGAAAATATAGACAATAAATTTTCAGACATTGCTTTTAATATTTTTTCTGATATATCTCCTTGGGGAAAGGAAACAGAAGAAAAACAAACAAACAAATGGGAGTACATCAAAGTAAAAAGATTCTGTACAGCAAAGGAAACTCCCAATAAAACAAAAAGACAACCTATCAATTGGGAGAAGATATTTACCAATGATACACCCAATAAGGGGTTAATATTCAAAATTTATAAAGAACTAATACAACTTAACATCAATAAAAAACAAACAATCTAATTAAAAATGGGCGAAGGACCTGAATAGACATTTTCCTAAAGAGGACATAGAGATGGCCAATAGACATGTGAAAAAAAATGCTCAAAGTTGCTAATCACCAGGAAATGCAAATTAAAACAACAGTGAGATACCTTATACCTGTCAGAATGGCTATCATCAATAAATCAGCAAACAAATGTTGGCAAGGACATGGAGTAAAGGGAACCCTCATGCAGTGTTGATGGGGTTGCAATTGGCGCAGCCATTATGGAAAACAATTTGGAGGTTCCTCAAAAATTGAAAAATAAAACTACTTTATAACTAAGCAATTTTACTTTTGGGTATTTATCTGAAAAAATTCTAAAACACTAATTTGAAATGATATATGCACTCCTGTGTTCATTGCAGCATTATTTACAATATCCAAGATATAGAAGCAGCCTAAGTGCCCATCAATAGATGACTGGATAAAGAAGAATTGGCACATATACACAATGGAATATTACTCAATCATAAAAAAGAATGAAATCTTATCTTTTTGACAACATGAATGGCCCTAGAAGGTATTACGCTAAGTGAAATAAGTCAGGCTGAGAAAGACAAATACCATGTGATTTCACTTATACCTGGAATCTAAAGAATATAAAACAAGTTAAACAGTAACAGACTAATAAATACGGAGAACAAACTGGTGGTTGTTATATGGGAAGAGGGTGAGGAGCTGGGTGAAAAACATGAAGGGAGGAAGAAGTACAATTGGTAGTTACAAAATAGTCATGAGGATATAAAGTACAGGATAGGAAATGTAGTCAATAATATTGTAATATTTATATATGGTGCCAGGTGGGTACTAGACTTACCGAGGGGATCACTTCATAAAATATATAAACATCTAACCACTATACTGTAGACCTGAAACTAATATAAAATAATATTGAATGACCACTGTAATTGAAATAAACAATTTAAAAAATACAATAATTACATAATTTAAAAACTATAAATGTTTTTATTGTGCTTATACTTTTAGAATTGACAGATAAGAAAACTAAAACACAACTTATCAAATGTGGAGTTTATAAATTTGAAATTTTAAAATAATAATATAAGCAACAAACTTTAGGAGAGGGAGGAGGGTAGACACATAGTTGGGTAACTTACTGTGATTAATTTTTTGAAGAGTAGAATCAAATGCTACTGTCTAAAATTAGTAAATCATGAAAAAAAATCAAAACATTTATTGCAAATATGTAAAGGAAATACCCAAAGAAATTAAACTCAGAAACTATGAAAAGATAAAGAATGAAAATAAATATGGGTGTGTGAGAATTTTGTACTCTTAATTTTAGACTCATTTAGACATATTTTTTAAACTTTTGTATAATTCAATTTAAAATATAACTTTAAAATATGATAGAGCACGCTTATCTACAAAGCACCAAGTAAATAAATTATAGTAAAATAAATTTTAATGGCCATTTAAATCCCTCAATTTAGATAATGCTTATAACTTCTGAAAGTGCTTTCACATATTGTTGAAGTAAAAACCGTTTATTGATTACTTCTTCTGGGCAAGCCATTACTTTCCCTGCTAACACATTTATTTTCATCTCTGAGACAGGTAAGGGAAAATATCTTTTCGTCCCTTTGACGGTTAAGAAAACTAAAACAGAGAAAGTAAATTGCTTTGCCTAAGGTCGTAAAACTGATCCTGATGATACTAAAGCTCTCTTCTCTGTTCTCTCAACCCAAGATCCTTGTGGTTTGCTTCTCTTTCCAGTCACTGGGAAATGGGTGATAATCAAAAATGTTTGTCCAGAGGAACCAATGAGAGAAATACATAGAGGTAGATACAAGGAGAATTGAAGCTGGAGAAGTAATTTCATTTGCCAGCCACTGCAGCAGGTGCTTACACAGATTTTGCATCATTAATCCTCGCAAAGATTTCTCTGAAATAAATAGTATTGTCCCCAGTTTACATATAAAGAAACTGAGACCCAAACTGATTTACTTCTGAGAGTCCAAATAACCAGAAAATGGCAGATTATCCAGTTCTCAAATTCATGTCTTTTCCCCTAAGCAGTTTCTCAACCACAGCAGGATTGAAAGTCTGGGCTGGATAATTCTTTCTTGTGGGACTGTTCTGTATATTGTGGGGTATTTAGCAGCACCCCTGGCTTCTACCCACTAGATGCCAATGGCATCCTCATCTTCATTTGTGACAACCAAAAATGTTTACGGATGTCCCAGGGAAAGGGTAATAAGATCAGCCCCAGCTGAGAATCACTGCCTTAAAGGTCTGAGTTATCTTCTTGATCTGTATTAGGGAACATTCCCTCAGTGGGATTCTAGTTCCTTGAACTTGGGTTCTCTTCAGCTTTCTTTTGTACTTTACTGTTATTGACAATTGTTATTGACAATGCTGAATTTACCTGAGCCCTGTGATTCTGGAAAACAGCAATGGTTAAGAAATCTTCCCACCCCTTTGTGTTCAGGAAAAGTCTTAATGCAAGGACCCTCCCTCCCCGCCATCCCATAGGACTTAGACTACATATGTTCCTCTTGTCCACCTCTGACAAGGCCAGACACAGACTCTCCAAATTCTTATTCTTTGCCTCATAAATGAATAGATAAACTGTTTTATCCCCACTTATCAGTCGGAACAAAATGCTTATAAACAAACTTTGATTATGTTTCTCTCCCCTTTGCAGATCTCTGGACTTTGATCTACCTTCAGCCTGAGCCTGCATACAGTCACTCCTTAATGTCCTGTCCTGACAATAGACAGACCTCGAGATAAAACATTTTCTGACCTACTGACTTACCACCTCACCCTTGCGCATGCACTTCCTCAAACCTGGTTTAGGTTTTTCCCCCTGATAAAGAAATGACCCTTCCTGGCTAACTTTTGGGAAGCTGGCAGATCTTACGGTTACATGTTCTTCCTATTGCAAGAGTACCCCTTCTGCAATAGTTCCTCCCCTGACTTCTTTGCAATGATTTTTTGAATAAAGTTTCTTTTTACCTAGAGCCAGATTTATTTTTTATTTGACATTATAATAACACAAACAGGAGAATAAATGCTAATTTCTTGATATCTCAAACACCACGTTTAACCTAAAATAGAAAATTAATTTTTAAAAAGTATATGGAGTATACATTGTAAATATAAAACTGAGTTAAAAAAAAAAAAACATATTCAGTGACTTCAAAGGTCGCTAACATTCACAACTTTCTAAGAGGACTTGTTTGGAGCCCTCAGGCCAGAAGCAAGAGAAAATAGCTGCCCAAGAACTAACATCTATCCGTTTGTCAGCATAGTACACAATTGACATGTCAGCTGAGTATTAAAATGGCCAAGTCATTGCAGGCAGGAGTGAGTGACTCTAAATGAGAGACCAGTGTGATGAGATTCATTGCCTGAGGCAGAGAACCTTTACTTAAACTGCCTCCCAAAGGTTTGGATTTATGAAACGCCAACTTGTCTTCAGGAAGAGTCTCAGTGACTGAGAAGTGGCTCATCATTGACAAGGTTAGTTTAAGGGAGCAGAGGTGAAACAGAAATAAAGCCAAAACTTGACCTGCCACGGAGAGGTTACCTTTTGTAGCCATGTGAGTATTATTTCCTGAGTGTGCTTCTTCTATCCTGAAATCATTTTAATTTATTCCATAACTTAACAGGGAACAGAGCCTGTGTGGGAGCGGAGGGGTGAGGAAGGAAGAAATGGGGGAGCAAAAATAGTTCCACCAGCAGCCGAATTCTGTTTATAATACTTTTCTAGCTATTTCTTATTGCCTGTTCTGCTAATGATTGCTTTCAAAATTTTAGCTTTTCAAACCAAATTTTGGATTTGGCTCCAATTCTTTTTATATTTCCTAGGGCTGATATCTAAATTAGAATTTCCTATAGCTATCCGGACATAAAACATCCTTAATGATGTGAATTCATGTTTTTTTTTTCTCCCACATAGTTAGAGATACTCATATGAATGAAGAGGCACCACAGCTATAGAGAAGAGGGATTGCCTCAGTTCCCTGATACAGTCTGTCAATCAGTCTACAAAATCTCTCATCCCTATTTGTTAGCCATACACTCACCCTAGGTTCCACTGATGAATAATCACCCTAACATAGACATTGAGTTTTTTGGACCAACATTGATTAGTATCTCAAGGGTATTCAGAGACCTAAATGCAAATAAATTCATAAAGCTAACAGGTATGAGATATAAGAAATGGTAGGACCCATGACTCAGTAGTATTGAAAGACATTAAAATTCAATTTAAAAAATGTTCGTGGACTTCTGATACAGCAGGTTTGTAATTCCCGTGTAAGATCTATTTATAGGTTTAAAACTGACTGTTGATAGGCCACAGAGATTTTTGGGGGATGGTTTATATGCTGTTCAATAATTTGAAATAGACACCTACATTTAATTCAGACGACGTAAAAAAAAAATAGACTTCTGACTTTTCTTTCTATGCTGGTAATATCTGGACCACATTTTAGCAAGGAAACAATTGCCTGACTTTATAGATATTTTCCTTTTCTGAGGGGCATAGGTTTTCACATTCACCACAGTCTATCGGATTATATCTGTTTGTTCAATCCATTCTTATTACGTGCCAAGCCTCTGCTGGCATCTAAATTTGAAAACTCTAGTCTATAAAAGCTATGATTCTTTGATCCTATTCCAGATGCACAAATTCAGTCTCCTTTTCACATTTCATCTGCACTAGTGAAGATACATATTATTGGGAATGAGTAGATTTTCCCCCTCAATGAAAAATATTCAAAAAGGGTTTGTACATCACCCTGGGGAATAGCCTGGTGAAAGAGAAAACCAGAACCACAAAAAATAATGGGTGAGTCAGTGTTATCCTGCATGGTAAGATTTATAATAATAATTATGAAAATATTAATCTTGCATGAAGTATTCTCAAAAGCTTACGTTAAGATATGTGCACATTCAATAATTTGCAATAAAATAAATTTTCTTCAATTTATTTTCCCCTCTAAACAAAGATAAGAATATATTAATATAGTCTTTTGAAAAGAGAATGTCTTGTTTTAAATTTTCCATGTTCAGGTTTTCGTAAAAAGACTGACTAGAAATGTTTTATAAATCTTTTGAAATTATGATAAGTAAGGCAGTAATGGCATAAAAAACAAGTACTGTAAAATTGCCATATTTTATTTTCTAGAAATTAGCATTTTAGAGTACATAATGAGTTTATGATAAAATGATAATGCATAAGAGCATTTTGACTTAAGTTGAAAAATACATTATACTATATGTATATGTAAGTATATATATCATAACAGATATATGTGTGTACCTATTTATCTCTACAGCTATCTATCATCTATCTATCTATCATCTATCTATCTATCTATCTATCTATCTATCTATCTATCTTCTCTCAACTCTATCTATCTATCTATCTATCTATCTATCTATCTATCTATCATCTATCATCTGTCATCTATCTATTCACCTATTTATCTAATCTGAGACGTTGTTAAAACAATATCTGTCCAAATTTATGAACCTGGCTTTTAAAGTATGGGCTTTAAATTTCTAGCTATCTGAAATTTAGTCAACCTTATACATAGTCCCTAAAAAATGAAATAAAATAAAGATAAAGCTGCAACCAATCCAGAAAACTTTTTATTGCTCCTTTTTTATTGTACTTCATCAGCTTTTTTGGTTTCCCTTTCTCTTACTAAATAATTTATTTTTAAACAGAGTTTTAATATTTTAAGGAAATTTAGCTTTGTAAACACTTAGACTAAGCAATACATTGTGAAAAGAGTGGTTTCTGCTCCCTTCAAGTTATAAAGCACAAATGAAGTAATGTAAAAATTATAAAACAAAAGACTTATATATGTTACCTCAAAAAATTTTGTTTGGATTTATGATAATCTTTTTTAAGTAGAGTTTATAGAACAATTTCATAAGAGAGGATGCATTTTTAAATGCAGTTTTATTTTAAGAAACTTCTTTCATCCATTTTTAATTTGTGCATGCAGTTTTCTCTTGGGACTAGAGTCCTTGCATTAGATGCCAAGAAAGTCATTTTGTAGGAAATCAGTCACTGTAAGACATTTGCACAGAATAGAAAAATATTCTCTTACTACTTTACTACAAGATGCTGTCTGTGGAAATTATCAGTAATTCTAAGCATTCATACAATCACTGTTCAAAGTGGCATTATCAAAGATATAGCACTGACAGAAAGAATCACAAAGCAGTAAGGAAGATAAAGTAATTTGCAGAAGTACAGTAGGTCATCACAATGATGCAAAAAAAGCTTTAGGTGATTGAAATTATAAGTATGTTCATGTCTTTAGAATTAGAAAACAAAGTTTAAGAAACTATGTCAGGAGTCAATCTGATCTATGCTTCAAAGTTATTATAGTTTATACACACACACACACACACACACACACACACACACACACTCCTTGTGTTGCCAAAAGTATGTAATATCTCTTCCAAGGATTTTCACTTGTTTTTTTGGAGTCTTTGCTTGCATACATTTTAATATAATCACTGAATTTTTTGGTAATTAAAAAGAAAAAACAAATAGAAGAGTGAATAATTCATTGGATTTGCGTGCTTAACTTCAATGTAATTTTGTTAGAAAATATAAATATTTTATTTGCCTAGAATTTATATTAATTTAATAGGCTTTAGAGCCTAGTCAATGATCTGTAACTGTGCTAACCTGTGTGTGTGTGTGTGTGTGTGTGTGTGTGTGTGTGTGTGTGTGTTATATAATATGGATTTATAGATTCACTATATGGCCAACTAAAAGAAAAATTATAAGTACAGTTGATAGGGAGGTAGATTTAGACCAGAGTAGGTGCTATGGACAAATGGTAAAATATAAATCAGTTCTAAGTCATTTTTGGCAAAGTAGATTCTTTCTTTGTAACCATAGGAAAAGTCAGTTAATTCAGGCAAATATTCATTTTATTACAGATTTTTTTCTAACAAAAGAGAAGAGTGAGTAAACGTTCTACTTGGTTGATCAAACATTTTTGGTTTCATGCAAAAATGTTTGAGGGCAATGGTGTCTCACTGAATTACTGGCAAAGGATAATATATATGTATCTCCAAGATCTTACACTATGGTCATATAAATATTTGCAAGACATGTATCTAGTTCTAGAAATACAATTTTGGCTGTGAAACAAAGCAAAGCAAACTACTTATTTATTCATATATTAAACAGTTATACATTAAGTGTGTGCTATAAGTCAGGTTACAGGAGATAAAGTGATGAAAGATAGACAATGTACTCATAACACATATGTATTAGTAGGAAAGGACAGATAATAAACAAGCAAAAACAAGAAATAAACATGATTATTTCTAATAGTGAGAAATAGCATTGACAAGCCTAAAACAGAAAAAAGTGTACTGTTATAACATCTAAAATATGCTACCGTGGCTTAGTGGTTGGGTATCAACTGACAAGGGGACTGATATTCGAAGCAGTTCAGATGGGAACTCATGTAGTTGTAAACCATTTGGTAAAATTTCTGTTCGTAGTAACTTGGGAAGCAGATCAGGTATCAACTGATTTGTAGCTCTAGAGAAAATGGTCGAAAAGGGTAAAAGTAAATGTGTGTATTGAGATAATAATATAATAAAATATAATAAAAAGTGTATATGAGAAAGAATTGGCTGAATTGCCAAAAGAAAAAGGAATTTAAGAGTCCAGACTTGAGGGTGCCAAATGGTTACCAATGCTTCCTACTTAGACAACTAAGAAACAGATAAGAGCAATGGAGACTTTGACTAATAAAAGATCAATCATATGCAGCCCTGAACCGCAGATCAGATTAAGGCTGTGATCATCTCACTCAAAACTGGTATGCCAGAAAGCCTCAACATCACCACCATTAACTAAAATATAAAGCATGAAGGCAAACAATTAAAGAAATCAATCAGGCTTGAGAAATATGTCTGGGAAAAACTTTGAATGTGATTTTTAAGTACATGAAACATGACTGGAATAAAATAGATAGATATGTGCTTATTTTTGAAGGAATGTATAGCCAAAACTTCCATAAACTTAGTCTTTTAAAAGCCGTTGGTATTTGGAGCCTAAAATAATTCCTGGACTCATACTCTTCCAGGAGCTGGAAGCAAGTGAGAGGTATTCTTCCACTACATGTATTTTCAGAAAATACTGCAGAGGTCACAATGGAGACTGATATTAGGGACAACAGAAAACAACGGACAAAAGAAATTTCTGTAAGAGAGTTGAATCGGGTGATCAAAAATTTCTCTACACCCAATTTAGAATGCTTTAATGACTCATACAACAAGATTTCATAAATGCTATGAACCAAGGATTGTTTTGTGTATCCTCCTTTCCTGAATGAGATAATCACTTCAGTTATTATCTGCAGGTCCATTATTGTATATTAGGTTGAGATATAGATAAATGTTACATTGTTTGATAGTTTGCTACATTAGGAAAACCCACATTTGGATCTGAAAAAAAATGTCGTATCTCACCTGAAAATTCTGAAATTTGAACTGAGGCAGTAGCTGAGTGGGACTTTGGGTTATCTCTCTTTAGAGGGAATGAATGTATTTAATATGAGGATGAAGGGAGCAAAGGGATATTTGAGGCACATGAGAATGGACTGTGCTATCTCAGCTAATTATCATGCCCCTTTCTACTTCTTCCTGGAAAAAGAAATAACCTCTTGTTCTCATTTGCAGTTAAGATTAACCATATATTCTAGAAAATGTAGGCAGAATAAAAGCACTGGTTTTAGGCCTAATTTATTAAAAATCTCTCATGCTTGATCTTCATGTTCTTTCCCCCTTTCCCAAGGCTGGAAATGAGGTAATCCCAGGGCAATTTTGGAAGCCAACTTTTAAAGACTGATGAAGCCAAAATTGGAAAGAAGCCTTGGTTCCAGTACAATCATTTGTAGAAGAGTTATACTGTTTTAACTGTTATGTGAGAGAGGTGTAATTTTTATGGTATCAAGCTATTGATGTTTTAAAGTTTATTTTTATGGTAATAATCCAGAGGGTTACAGCTCCAAATAAGAAAAATCTTCTCAACATAATAAAAACTTTGGAAGATTTTGCAGCTCAAGGATATCATCAATATCCTGGAAGATTATCATCCTTCCACCATTTTCAGTGTGTTGCCTCTTTTGTCCTTGTGTTTATGTTATATGGCCAGCAAATGGCTGTCATAGTTTCAGACACTATGATCATAGGGAGGGGAAAATGTGGCTAGGGCAAAGTATGGAGGAGTGGTGACCAGGGCTGCAAAAGGACATTTTTCTTTATGATTCTCTCTTTTAGTCCGTAAAAGAAATCTACCAGAATTCACCTATATTTTGGACTGAATATTTGTGCCATGTCCCAATTCATATGTTGAAGCCCAATTCTCTTCCCTCTCCCAAGGCGATGGTATTTAGAAGTGGAGCCTTTGGGAAGTGATTAGGTTTAGATAAGCGCATGAGGACAGAGCACTCATGATGGTATTAATGTAAAGACACAGGGAGAAAGCAGCTATCTGCAAGTCAAGAAGGAGAATCTCACCAAGAACTAAATTTGCTGGCATCTTAATATTGGATTTTCTAGAAATAAGTTTTTTGTTTAAGCCACATAGTCTATGGTACTTTGTTATAGTAGCAGACTAATATACCACACCATACATTTACTGTCTTAACTCAAGGCTATGATAACTTCCCCATGCCTCCTATTCATAATTAGTTGGAAGAAATCTGGACCATGCAGATATTCTGCAGAATTGGTTCAGATACCTAGACATTTTACGTATTAGTTCACTATATCAATGTCATATGTTAATTGGACCAGAATAACAAGAAGTTACAAATGTAGTGAGGGCCCTGAAAAGACCTGTGTGCTCTGGAAAATGAAAAATAAACCCTGTGGAGATTTAGAGGCTGCCACATCAGTGATAATTTTAGGAATTCAGTGATCTGGGGCATGTTGGAACAATCCAATAAAATTAAAAGACAAAATATTGTACCACTTTGGATTAAAGAGACAGCACATTTCATACTTGGGAATACTTATATGATCCATTAACTGGCTTACAGCAAAGATTGCTGTTTCTCTGGGAACTAGAGCACAAAATAGCTCCATAGCAGGTTTAGAATACAAGTGGTTCTACTACTTGGACCATATGGATCAATAGATTCTATATTATTACATGTATCAGTGGTGAGTGAGGATGCCATGTGTAGTTTATTATAAGCTCTAATAGAATCACAGCAGAGACCCCAAGGTTCTGGTATAAGTTTATACCTGAAGTAAAGAATTGTGCTCTATTCAAAAAAACATTTCCAAGGGGTACGGGTCGGCTTATTATGAGATAGTCAAGTGATCATTCAGATTGATCTTTCCATCATTAACTAATTTCTTGGAGACCCAAAAAGTCATAAGATGGGGTGAGCCCCAAAGAAATTAATCAGAAGATGGAATTTCACATTTGGATTGAACCAGAGCAGGGACAGAGCACACATGTAAAATGCATAAGCAGATAGCCTAGACTCCATGTCATCTGTCACTATTACACTCGTATTTCTCTCTCAGCTCACACTTCCACGACAAGAGGAGAACCATTATGATTAGCTGACAGAGGAGAAAAATGACTGAGCTTAGTCATAGGTGGTTGGCTCATTATGTGGGTGCAAACTAAAAATGACCATGAAAAACAACTGTATGAGCAAATCTTCCCAGTGGACAATGCTGTGGGTGGTGCATCTGTTTTTCCATATGGTGTAAAAAGAGAAGTGGGCCAAGATAAGGCTATACCTTAGGCTCGTGGGCTGTGGCGAATGGCCTAATTGGTCACGGGCCTGGAAGGAGAGAGATTAAATGACTGAGATAAAGGAAGTATATGAGGAATAGATATATGGATGGACCTATGGGGGGCAATTACAAAGTGTGAACATCTTTGTGTCATATGTTAAAATTTAACAGAGAGCATCCAATATAGAAGAAGCACTAATCAACCAAGTTTAAGTGAGCCAGTTTATGTCATTCAGTCTCTCTCACTGCCATCTATTTACTAGAACAGTAGGCAAGTAAATAGAGCAGTTATAGTGGCAGGAATGGAATCTGTACATAAGCACAATAGTATGGGTTCACACTCACCAAGTTTGTTGAGTTAGCGCCACTTTTGAATACACAACCTGCCAATAACAGAGACCAGTGGTGTACTTCTAATATGGCGCCATATTTTGAGAAGACCAACCAGCTACTTGATGGCACATTGATTGCATTAGATCTCTCTTTTTCCCATGGAAGAAGAAAGTTTTCATCTTTAGAAATGATAATAGAGGAGGGAAACAACGAGTACCATTTATGGCTTTGGATTAGCTGTAGTACATGGGCTGTAGTTCATCATTTACCATTTGTGCATTTTCCCTAGGAATTCTGGAAGAACTGATCCCAGAACTTAATATATGAAGCACACAGATCTGAGTAGTGCAGAAAGTCGAATGTAGTGGATGGTCCTGTACATCATCATGTCTCCCGGCAGGACTGAGGCTCTAACTCCTGCACCATCTGGGAGTATTTTTGGCTGACAGCTCTCAACCAGGACCTTCTTCTGAGGATTGCCCTCAGCCAAGGACAGCTGACATACCCATGGTTAGGCTCTCATCCCTCATTCAATGACTGACTGATGAGGAGGTGTAAATGCCTACTCCTTTGCAACAAGTTGGGATTATTCTACATCAGTGTCCCAGTATCAGAGCTCTTATTGGGAAAAATGGATCTGCTGAGGCCTTAATTTTGACTGCATTCCTCTGCCCAGTCCAGTCTTCTTCTCTCCAAGGACATTGCCCAATGAACTTCCCGCACACACATCTCTGTCCCAAAGCCTAATTTCTATAGAGCCCTACATAAAACAACGGTCGAAAATGGTTTCTCTCCAAATGTGAAATTTGAACTGAGACTTGAATGACAAGAAAGACTCAGCTGTAAGAACTATCTATAAAAAAAGAAAAGAAAAAATTAAAGAAAAAGTACCATGTAGCAAGATAAACTTTATTTTTTTATCTAAAATCATCCTCCCACTTTGGGTGACCCAATGATACCTTTATTTCCCATCCTAAGAAAGGTGGATAAGGTTTCTACTAAGTTTTGGAGCCTTATTGTGCCTTAAATATTATGCTCATATGAACTTTGAGGAAAAATTGGACATTTCATTAATGCCATACTTTAATCAATTACGGCATAAAGCAAAAGGATACTTTTATCATTTAGAGATTTCAGGTCATGTTTATTGAGCAATTAATGTATTAAATGTCTGTACTATAATTTGTTAACTAGCTGATAGAGTCATTAACTAAAGAAATTCTTCATTAGGGAGATTTTGGTGATCTAAGAGTACTTAAATGAAAATCAATATTTCTAATCTCTTTCAAAGCATTCTAACAAAGATCTTCACATTAGAATTCAATACAGATACAGATCTGAAGTATCTATATTTTAAAAACTTTATTCTTAACTAGGATCAGAGACACAGTCTTTAACATGAAATTAGGAGAACATTTACTAAGTGGAAAATATTTTTAAGGTTCTCTGTGTGCTAGATTGCAACAGCCTTATTATGCTTATCACCTTTAATTTCATAAAGATATTGTTACAATACCTTGAGTCTTGATAACGTGGCCAATTGACTATCAGCCACACAGTTACATAGCTGTCCCATTTAATCTCCACTAGACTGGCTCTCTCCTTATATCAAAGTGTCTATTTTCACAAGAGTATAATGTCTAGATTAAGCAGGCACTTGGCTTGAGCAAAGCAGTTTATTACTATTTAAGAGGTAACACCAAAGGAATGAGTTTAAACTTGAGAAATAGGTTTAAAATGGACTTTCATTGATTTATTTATTCTAAACACTTAAAAGTTTCAGAGTAATATAAACTAGATATCTATCATATCTGAAATAAACTATTGCCACAAATAAAAAATTAACTTGTTAGTTACATTTTTTAGAGAAATTGACATTAATACATACATCTATACATGTGTGTACTTATAAATATGACATATGTATAGTGAACTTAAGCTCTTTATTCTGTCTTCATCCCTTTTGACCTTTTGACCCAGGCTATCTCTAACATACTTCCCTTCTCCCCATTCTCCAATTTTCATTCTACCTTTTTATCAATTATGAAACTCTTCATATATCTGTACATTTCTTGAGAGCATATAAACACACCTATTCAATGTGTGCATATAAATATATGTGTATGTATACCGGAGCTCAGCAAACTACAACTTGTGTGACTGCCACCTCTTTTTGTAAATAAAATTTTATTCGAACACAGCCATGTGCATTTGATTACATATTATCCATGGCTGCTTTTGTCCTACAACAGCAGAGATGTGTAGTTGTAAAAGAAACTATATGACCTATGAACCTAAAATATTATTATCTGGTCATTTAAGAAAATGTTTGCTGACCTCTGCTATATATACATTGTATTAGTTATCTTTTGCATTGTGAGGAACCATCCTGAAACTTCATGGATTAAAACAATAGTTATTTTATAGCTCCAAGTCCTAGTGTTGTCAATTTCATCTGAGTCCATTTGGATGGTTCTTCTGCAGGTTTCCCCTGGGCTCACACACATGGCAGCAGTCAATTGGTTGCTCAGCAGGGGGTTGCCGGTGCAAGAGAGGCTTGCTCCTGTGTCTAGCAGTTGATATTACCAGCTAAGACCTCTATCGCTTGTTCTCTTACCCTCAAGAAGGCTGATGTCAATTTTATTCTCACAGTGCTATCAAGACAGAATTCTGAGAAAGTAAGAGCAGATGTTGGAAGGTAGCTTAAAGTCTTAAATTTGTAATTATAATGATCAAATTAAGTCATTAGACCAACCAAATGTAAAGGGGTTGTAGAAATTGACTCTATTTCTTGATAGAAGGATTAACAAAATCACAATTTAAAAGGGTATGATATAGAAATTGAAGGAATTTATGACCTTTTTTTGCAATGTACTACTCTCATATATATCTTAGATTACACTGATACCACGTGATCTGGCAATTGTAGAAAATAAACTGTTCTATATAAAAATAATTCCCAGGACTTTAAATATAAATCTATGAAAACTTGGAAATAATCATGGGAGAAAAAGTTTACCACTCTCTGGCATTTTATCCTGGTTTCCTATGTAGAATATGTTGATTATAACTTAACCTATAATACAGCAGTCCCTAGTTTCTTCCACCATGCGAGGACACAGAAAGCAGTTGGCAACCTACAACCCAGAAGAGGGCCTTCACTAGAACCTGATCATCCTGGCACCATGATTTTGAGTTTCCAGCTTTCAGAACTATGAAAAATAAATTTCTGTTGTTTATAAGTGACCCCATCTATGGTACTTTGTCATAGTAGCTCAAACAGAGGAAGACAATAAGTATTAGTGATGAACTGGTAATTGTACTCTCTCTCCCTCTCTCTCTCTCCACACACACACACACACACACACACACACACACACACACACGAACACACGCACAATTATATTTTACATAATGAAAAAACCGTTTATCAAATAATCACTAATCTTTGTCTACTAATATTGGTAACAACTTTTAGTAAAAGATATGCAAAACCAAAATTTCACTGTCATCTTTACATACTTATTTGATCTTTATGGCATTCAAAATTGTATTTTGAATTTGTTGTCAATATATTAAGATGAATAGATTTCACATAAAAATCTAAATATCTTGCC
>NW_006442484.1:10547068-10563896 GCF_000325575.1 Pteropus alecto
AAAAAGCTGGAAAGTTGCTCACACATTGTGACCAAGCAACATTCCCTCGTTCACTGCTCTGTCTTACAACTCACGTCCTCTCATTCCTATTGCCCATCCTGTCCATATGGCATTTGAATTTGGAACTCCGTTTTATATTAACCTTTCCTTGGATCTGCATTGTCCTCACTGGACTGAGTGTATTTACTCATATTAATGCCCTAGAAATTTACCTCCTGTGGGAGCTCCTCTGATTCTTTCTGCACGCAGTTAAGATCAATTGTTAAAACAGCGGCCTTTCTGCTAGTGTTGATTTTCTATTTCTGTGACTTATTACAGACCAACATCTGTTCCTTTGCACCTGTATATTGCATTGCATCATGCTGCTGAAGAAGAGATATTTTTCTCTGTCTATTTAGGAAAGCAAAATAGACAAACTTTTTTGTTTGTTTTTGTATTTGTTACTTTGGTCCATATTTTAATTTGTGCTGAGTTCAGTTTCCCATGTATACTAGGTACAATTACTTATAATGTTAGATTTTTCTCTACAGGAAGCTCAATCTCATATTTGACAACTCGTACATTAAGATAAGTCTGAAGTTTTCTTTTCCTTTAAAGGATGGCCTATATATGATCGGAACAGCCCATTTACTCCCTGGTCATATCTGTTTTCTCACTTTAATGACCACTTAACCAGGAATCATATTCATTAACATGACTTCACTTTCATAATTTCATGTAGATGGCCTGTTCAGATGTTTAATCCCCAATGATTCATTTTTGCTCACTTTCTTTCTCCATTTACCACTCATCCCACACTTACAAATTCTCATCACATACATAGAAATACATGGAAATATAGTATAGCATTAAAAAGATGATAATGAACATAATGTCTTCCCTCTCTTCCCACCCAACTGTTACCACATTATTATGGAAAAATTGTGGTTTAGGGTTGTACATCGTTCTTTAAGAACCCATACTTCTCCTGAGTCAAGATTTGCTTTGTTAGTCCATGTAGATTTGTGGTTAGAACACTGCAGATTAAAAGCAAATGTGATTGAGTCTTTGAATCACAATTACTATGACAGATACACTTAATATTTGGGTTAATTAGTTGGACAGAAACCAAATGTACTAGGAAAACATGACCCAGAAATTATTTATAGATAATCTAAGTTTCCCAAACTTTCCTGGTTCAGAGAATGCTTAGTAGTCTTAGTAATATTTTCACAATGCCACCAGAAAAAAAAAGGAAATAACTCACCCTTTTATTAAGTAGTTAAGTTTAAAAACAATAACAACAACAACAACAACAACAACAACAATAGTTGTTTATGTCCTAATGACCTGTTGGTCATTTTTCAGCTTTTCAAAACTTCGAATCAGATTGTACACTACTACTCTCATTTCTTTTTCCACACTGATTTTCATACAATGTCTGCTCTTTGTCACAGCAACTGCCAAAATGCCAGTACCTAAAAGATATGACATGGTTAAAAGAAACAAGTTAAAGCAAAACTACCTCTATGTAGTAGTTTTTAGTATCTGACAGATGGCATGCGAGTACGCTGTGGTGCTTCTGGATACTTCAACACACAGTTTGGAAACCACGGATCTAACAGTTGAATGAGTACTGGGTGTGCATCGGAGTGCCTTGGGTAGTTTGGTGATTATTTTGCACTTTGTATATTTAACTAAGGGAAAGTTCATGGCTTCTGGCATTATGAAGATAGATAGGTCTTTAGCAATCTTTAGGTAAAATCTCTTACCCTAACCCATGAGGAAGCTAAGGTTCAGAAAAGTTAAGGGCTTTGCCCATTTTTCAGTTTCTCTTTTAATTTTTACTCTTATATCACTCAGAAGTACTATATGTAAGATATTTTACAGTTTGGAAAATGGCACGTGGCTTCTTTTATAATGCAACACTAATAGACTACAGTCTAATTTCATTTAAATCACAGAAATTAAATGATTAAAGTTAATTTTTCATTGCTCATTTTTGTTTTATTACATATTTTTGTTCTGTTAAAAATACAGAAGTCCTTTTGGCAAAGAGTAGCACAGTTTCCTGAGTAGATCTAACTTGTGTCTAACATTTCCTACTGTTAGATGCTCTTACGTAGTCAGACATCAAGGACAACAGCCTGACATGTCAGTAGAGGGAGCTGCTACTCCTGCTCTAGCTAACATTGTTCCCAAAGCCCATTTGCTTATGAACTTCCTCCTACTGCCAGGAAAAATATTTTCCCTTCATCTAAATCCATCCTTTTTCTATGGTGCACTCTAAACTCCATTGATTTTTTTTTTCTCCTGATGATGTCATTCTCAGTAGAATCTCCACACTTATTTAAGCCCTATTATCCATATCACCCACTTGGCTCTCAGAATAGTGAGATAAAGGCATAATTAAACAATTCATTTCAATTACTTATGCTAAATGCACAAGAAATTGATTTTAATCCATCACCTTACTTAACCCTTTTTCTATAAATTTGCATAATGAAGGGCCAAGTCTACGGAAATATTTAGGTTGACTATGTGAATAAAATCTTCAAATTTATTGCACAAGGGTCTACTTCAGGGGTCAGCGAACTACACCTCAAGGAATGTGCCCAATTCCTGTTTTTATATGGCCTGTGAGCTAAGAAATGTTTTTATCTTTTTAAATATTTATAATTTTTATACCTTATTTATTTAAATTTTTAAAATTTTAAATAGATATATAAGTACCATATAATATCCTTGATTTTACTTTTTGATATTCTAAGCTTCAAATATTTTCTATCTGGCCCTTTACAGAAAATGCTTGCAAAACTCTGTGATACTTATTTCTGTGTTCATTTTAATGCTGTATTTGTCATTGTCAGGTAAGTAAAACTACCTAGCTAAATTAATTACTTAGATAATTCAACTACATTTAAATTTATATAATTGAATTCTGTTAACGTCAGTAAACACTCATGGAGTATCTATTTCAAAATAGGTATTATGTTAGATCCAGGGGACATAAAAATTAATAAGACAAGAAACTCACAATTCAATGGAATCTCCCATTTTACTCCTAGAATATCATCTTTACATTAATTTTATGTGTTCCAACTGAAGTAGTTTACCATTTGTTGTAAGTTAAAGGCTTAAGAGGATTGAGGATTGCCTTTGACTCTTGTGATCAATGAGAAAGTTTGCTGAAGGTAAGAAAGTAATTTTTCTAGCTCCCAAAATATATACCTCAGTCCAGATATTTCACTTTTTTATCATTTTCAGTCAATTCACACTAGAAATTGAATAACATCTACAGAGCTTTTGTTGCAGTAAAGCATAACAATAAAGGTCAGCTGCTGTCATGTTTCCAACTCTGAAAAGTCTAAGCCTATTTACATGGCATGATCTCGATTTTAATTTGCACATCATTGTGAGAAGTATCAGTGATTAAACCTACTATACAAACATTTTTTTCCTTCACGTTTAACATTTAACGGAAGCGTGAACTCCATCATTCGCAACTCGCTACTTAATACTTCAAAGTTACTTGATATTCCTTAAAAACTGTAGGTGAGTCTCAAATGCCTCTCAATCAGTTTTAAAAGAAATCACACTGTGATATGTAGGGCATTTTTATTCCCTAAATTACCCATTCGTTTCCATAAAATGTTTTTGAAACTGTGTATTCGATAGATACAAAGAAGAATTTCTTCATTGTTAAAAATTAAAAAGAAATAGATGATTTATTTAACGTGGTTCACAAATGTGTCTACACAAAGAGACAGGATACAATAATTACACTTTCATAAATGACAGTAAATTCATTTAGTAGAACAATAAAAATATTAGGTGATATTTTATGCATTTCCTTAAAGTTTAAATTTTGTTAGAGTTCTATTTTTTAATACAATTAGAGTCCCAGCACCATGGGTCAAAAGAATCATTGTTTCACCCTTATCTTTTATCCAGAGAAACTGTTTACTTTGTGTGCCAGTCAATGACTGCCATTTACTGATTCACTCAACAAATATTAAGTGCATAGTTTTCTAGGCATGATATGACACCAAATTATTATTATTTCTCCAAATTTAGTTTTCCTCCAAGGCAAATAAATAAACTTTTATAACTATCCATTTTAAAGTCTAGATTAAAATGTTTTAAATTATTTTAAAATTTTACCTATCCTTTATAATGGCAAGGATTAGTATATAGTATAGTGTTCTCCTACACTGTAGTATATTAGAAATGTTAGTTGATTCAACATATAATTCATTGTTGATATTTACAATATTGCTTCGTGATGCATATAATATGTATATGTGATTCAGTTCACCTTTGCTGATCTAACAGAAGCACCCATATTTTATATGCTTTAAGCAACTCTTATTTCTCTGTGTAGCTTGTCACTTAAGAGTTTTCACATATCTTCCACTTCACCTCTTGGTTTGCTGCATTGTGTTGCAACTGGACTTTTTACCTTACCTCTACAGTTTTTCCTTCATTTTATCTTCTAGCCTTTTATCTTAAAGGGTGTTGAAAAAACCTCGAGGCAATGTAAAAACAGTTACCTTAAGCTAAAAGAAAGACAATATAGACAATCTCTACAATTGTATTTTTTTTTTACTGCCCACTATTTCTCTACCTAAAAGTCAATTAAATAATCAATCAATTGTTTTTTTATTAGCAATGGTAAAATACAATCACATAGCACTTTATGAGTTATAAAACACTTCCACACCCATTATTGTATTTGATTCTCTCTTAAAAACTCAATAAAAGGTAAAACAAGTTGTTTTATTATTATTACCACGTTTCTGGATGACAATATTGAGGTCCAGTGGTCCCTGTCACATTTTCTAATATTACACAGCTAGTAAATGCTAGAATTTGATGTAAGCCTTCTTATAATAAATGACACATTATTTTTTTATTTTATTTTATCACACCTCCTCTTCTCACACTATTTATTAAAATCAAGTACTAAAAACAAAAACAAAAACAAAACAGTCCTGTACCAGATAGGATGGGAGATGCTAAGGACAACTCTGAGACCTAAAGGTGATAAGTGTATTTCTAACGTGAACTGATACATACAAATAAGTGTTAGAAACAGACATACCTTAATAGCATAGAAGAATAAACATTACTTTATGCTGGGATAATCAGGGGAAGGACAAGTTACAAAATAAGATATAAACTGGCTCTTTAAAACTGGATGGAATATTTTATATTAAAAGGAGTGGCAAGACTATTCTGGAAATGAGCAATAATAAGTGAACAAATTAATAAGGTTATAATGTATGAATCAGATGATAATGGACTCAAATTGTTTGGAAGGTGAGTTATTTGGTATTAGTTTGGATAGCGTTCAAAATATAGACAAGTCAAACAGAAGAGTCTACCACCTATTAGTTTGATGAAGTAGCACAAATTAATTAAGCTTTCTGAGGTTTGGTTGCTTTATTTTTAAAAAGTGGGTATAGCAGACAAGTCCCAGGGAGTTAAAGTAATTAAAATGTATAGAAACCCTTAGCAGAGTGCCTAATAAGACACATATGCTCAATGGCAGCAGCAGTTAGCATTATTAGTAGTATCTGTAAGGTGCTGGAGTCGAGATGATTATTTAATGGCATTGCCCCAAAAGTTTCATAGCACCATTGTGACTATTTTCAGCTTACACTTGTAACAGGATGTTAGTCTCAGTACTAAATGGCAAACAAGCTATCACACCAGAAAATACAATGCCGAGGCAGGTGGGCTGAACATGTACATAGTACTCAAAGAGGAGAGAAGCGGAACCAAGCTGCAGGTAAAACGAAAATAATATGAAGCCTTTCCCAGGCTGAAGTACAACTACAAACAGGTTTTATTTTTATCTTTGTTAATTTCGCCTCTTTAATACATTGTTCATAAAGACAATTTCAAAGTAAATGGGGAGTTCTTTCACAGAAAAATGGCAGAATTAAGCCATTTTTCTTCTATCCTCTTCCCTTAAGCCTTACTGAATGTATATATAGACACGGGGGTGGTGGGGTGGGGGGAGGGGTTAGTTTGAACATAAAGTTTCTAACTGCAAACTAAAAAAAAAATCCTTATCACTCATTAAGATTTAGACAAAGATGAGGGAAGATGCATAAAGATAATATCTATCTCCTTAAACTATGGACAATCACAATACTTCTCTAAAGGAGAGTGACATGGTCCTGAAAAGGTGATTCAGCACTACTTTGTGGGATACTGTTAACTAGGTCTAGAAGTACGCATGGTCCAAGGGAGGAAGGAAGCAGACCTAAATCTCCAGGAGAGGGGCTTATCAAGTAGAGACTGCTGATGGGCCATTTTGTTTTCGATCCTGCTTCCTAGCACAGGGAGATGGTTGGCCACAAGGGAATAAGGAGGAGGGGTAACTGATGGTCTATCTGATCACATTACAGGACTTCACTGTGAACCACTCTCCTCTCCAAGCGCCAAACACTGAATAGAAAGCTTCCCCTAAGTTGGAAGACAGATCAGATATTGTGAAAAGATATTTAAAACAACAAATGGGAACCAAGGTTTTAGGTGGTTCCAAGGTGACTGTCTTTAATTCCCACTCTATTCATCTTCAAATAGCTGTTCCAAGTAGAATTCACACCCCTACTGTAAGAGTGGTAATAAACAAACAAACAAAAACAAGTATACGACCCAAGGACTGCAAACTTTAAATATGCAGGCCAGTGTCCAGAATGTCATTTAACAAGTACTGGCAAAGTTTATCTCTGGATGAACAGAATTCTTTGCATTTTTATGTCTCTTTTATATTTTTTTAAAAATGAGTTGTAAACATTTAGCAAATGAATAATAATACAAAATGAAGCATAATACAAAAAGTAAGGGTCGAGAAGAGAAAACTAAGGGGAAATAACTTTGAAATTAGAAAATGATAAAAGAGGAATGACCCACCACTCATTTACTGAGTAATCCTTGTGATGTACCAGATACTGAGCTAGTTATTAAAGACAGAGCTGAAAGGCAAGAGTCTCATGGAACCGAAAGCTCACAGTCTGATTTAGGAGACAAGCCAGGAAAGACATGATTTCAAAGAGTGAGTTTTTGTTTCTGTTTTAAGGGCAAATGAAAGTGCAACCTGCTGTGGCTGGGCCTTGTTTCTGAACATTGAAACACAGCCTACTTTCCCAAGCACTCCTCTGGTGATAAGATGTATGAAGTGAAACGTGGCACTTACCCAGTACTACCTCTGTGTTGGCTCTTGTTCTGCTCTTGTTTTCCTCTGAAGCAGGTAGCAATGAAGCAAACGTTAGTGAAGACACAAGTATCAGCATAGGGAAGGGAGGAAAAAGTCAAAGAAGAAAAACGACTGTGGCTATTATTATTATTATTACTATTTTATGTGGGCGGCACATGAGGAAGACCTTTTTCCAGAGTGTGATGAAGGAAGTGGTTAAAATGGGACTTCAGTGACAAGAATCTGAAGTAAAGATTGTGAAAAATGGCAGAGAGCACAACTACTGCCCTACCAATCAGTATTAGAGCTGACACATTTCCAGTTGCAAATTCACATGGTGGTCTTACCATATTTTTTTACAGATGATTAGTAACATGAAAGTCAAAGGAAAAAAAGATGATTAGATTATATTGCTTTGGCTTTTGCAAGGAGGACAAGAAAACAAGACATTTCTCATAGTAGAAAAGAATGATTATTTCTTGTTGACTATGATGATTGCCCATAAGGTCTCACTGAATTTAGGAAAACAATGAAGGCAGAAGAAAATGAATTAAGAAATTGAGAAAAGAAGAAAAAAAGAAAAAAAGAAGAAATCAGAGCCTGGAAAGTTTGAGGAGGTTGTGAGAGGGTGGCATATCAGAATTTAAGACATAAAAGGTGGAGCAGGTTATCATGATGACAGTATTCCAGGATGTTACTCTAGCAGTGAACAACCAAAGGGGATGGCGGTAATGAGTGTGAACGTCTACTGTGCCCAGGAATACAGATTTACTTTTCTTAGTTAAATTTGGCTGAGTTTACTCAACATTTCACTGTGTTCAATGGAAAAAGAAATAAATAAACAAATAACATATAGATATAGTTTTTTAAATTTTTTTATTACTTGTGTGGAAGTTAAATAGGTAGCACCATTTTTGTTTTTCTCAAACAATTTTCAAATATTTCAGTAATTCTGATGAAATCCAGATTGAAGAACCTTTGTGGTATTGATCTTGAACAGCGGTCCTCAACATTTTTGGCACCAGGGTTGTGTGCTCCTATGAGAATCTAACTCCTGATGATCTGAGGTGGAGCTGAGGCAGTGATGCTAGTGCTGCAGCGTGGCTGCAAAAACAGTTGAAGCTTTGCTCACCTGCCCACCGTTCACCTCTTGCTGTGCGGCCCAGTTCCTAATAGGCTATGGACTGGTACTGTGAACAGCAGTCCTCAACATTTTTGGCACCAGGGTTGGGTGCTCCTATGAGAATCTAACTCCTGATGATCTGAGGTGGAGCTGAGGCAGTGATGCTAGTGCTGCAGCGTGGCTGCAAAAACAGTTGAAGCTTTGCTCACCTGCCCACCGTTCACCTCTTGCTGTGCGGCCCAGTTCCTAATAGGCTATGGACTGGTACCGAACTAGGGTTGGGGTCTCTTGCTCTAGAAGAATGGTTCTCAAAGTGTGCTCTCCAACTAACACCATCAGCATTACCTGGGAACTTCTTAGAAATGAATATTCTAAGCCTCACCCTAGATTTCCTGAATAGAAACTCTGAAGGTAGGGCCAGCAATCTGTTGTTTAATCAGACTTCTATGTGATTCTGATGCATGCTTGAGTTTGAGAACCACTACTCTAAAAGATATGTATACTAATTAATTGAGTGAAGATTTTTTTTTTTACAGCCATAAAACTTAAAATATTTCTACCAATCTCTGATGCCCATCTTTTCCTTAAACTCTTTCCTTAAAGGTACTTACAGCTATCGTAACATTATTATTTTAACATCTAGCATATTCAGCTGGATGTTTCAGTTTGGCAGATTCAGCTTTTTTTAATCGTTATCGATCAAAACTATTTATTTATAAGATAAATGACAGCACCAGGAGACAGTGCAGCAAAATAAATAGAATACATTGGAGAATGCCCTCAATGTGGAATACAGAACATGCTTACTGGCTGAGAACATTTGTCCTGTGAATGGCTAACACTCTTGAGGTTAGAATTGGACACACATCCTGCTCTCATGGGTTCAGAGCAGTATGGAAGATAATGTATGTGCAAGGAGAGGTATAAATGTATGTAGTATATACACAATACATTATTTAGATCGTGTAAGGTATGATGTTTTAGCTGTTTATAGAACATTTTATAAAATAGTTTGAACATAAACAGCATTATAATAAGCCATGGTTAGAAAGACTGATTTAAATGAGATATGTATATATTTTTTGGAAGAATATCTTTTTTCATTTGATGAAGGTTGGGGGAAACTGAAATTTTCTATTCTATGTCATAATGACACTAGCCAAATACTTAAGATACACCTACTTCTGATTTTTTAGTTTGAAATTTGGCTTTTTGAGAAGTATTATCTTATTAAAATGTCTCCATATAACTATGTACTTTCCAAATATAGTACTACAAACTCATTTGTTTAGATTAAAATAATCTGTCATAATTTGTAAAAGATTCGAAATTAACACCTTTTTTTCTGAAAAAAAAAATGTTTTCTAAACTCATTAGTGTTTAAAGGGAAATATTTAACCTGATCCAGCAAATGACACACTTTTGGTTGTCATAACAGAATGGATGTGAACACACACACATACAAACATACACCCCAATACTGTATTATATACAGAGGAAATCAGGGTATCCCTCTATAGAGAAATGCTTCTCCTGATAAGCTAATTAGAAATTAGTGTTATGAATGTATTAAAGTATGACCAGCTTTTCCCAAGATAAATCTGAGCTAGCACCATATGTTATTTAATTAGAATTTTTTATTTCAACCACTCTTTATTCTTAATCCATTATTATAACCAAAGATGCGATATTCATATAACACCATTTTTCCTAATAGAAACTTAGCAAAAAGTTTTCATCTTTTTTAAAAATTTTTTTGTTCTGAAAACATATGGTGCTAGCTCAGATTTATCTTGGGAAAAGCTGGTCATACCTTACATCATACCTTACACTAATTTCTAATTAGCTTATCAGGAGAAGCATTTCTCGATAGAGGGATACCCTGATTTCCTCTGTATATAATACAGTTTTGGGGTGTATGTTTGTGTGTGTGTGTGTTCACATCCATTCTGTTATGACAACCAAAAGTGTGTCATTTGCTGGATCAGGTTAAATATTTCCCTTTAAATAGTAAGCTGGTTTTCCCCAACTTACTGTATGCCTTTTACTATTGTCAATATTTTATTAAAACTTCATTCCCTGGGTACATAATATTCACATGTTTACTACCTATCTTTCTGGGCTAAGTGCTATAAAACTATTTTTATTCTTGTCTGGAAGAAATCTGAGTGTATAAAATTCAAGTCAAAAGGTCTATTGTATTCATTCAACCAGAGAGTCAGATTTATTTTGAATATTCATATGTACAAATGGTATATATTTAAATATGTATATATGTTTATATATACATATATAACTATATTTAATTGAGAGGGGGTGAGAGATGGAATGATGAAAGAGAAGAGGCAGGAGAGGAGATAGGAAGGGAAGGAGGTGGAAAGAGAAGGGTGGGGAGAAGGCGGATGAGTGGGGGAAGAGATCTCTTACCTAGATGAAGCAGATATTTCAAAAGAGCATATAAAACAAGTCAAGTAAGATTTTTTTTTTTTTATTCTCTGGGCCAACTGTAATTCAGGCTATTATAATGAAATAATAAATCACAAGGTGAATACAGACTGAATTTTCAGGATATTATTAATTTCAGGTGGTCTTAGCCCCATTTCAAACTCTTCTACAAGAGATAAACCAAGACATTTTCTCTATTGTCACATTCTGTGCCATGTGCTCCCCTGCCCCCTTCCTTGAATAAATGTTGCACTCAACTGAACAACTGAAAAAGAGAACTCCTTTGAACAAGCCAACTAGTAACTCTGTAACCAGGAGGAATAAAAATAAACTCTTTTCTTAGAAGTGCTAATTTATTTTTTCTGAGGCTGTGCTTTCTAACAGAGCGCATTTAGACATGCTCGAAGGTTGAGCCCTCTGGGGGAATATAGGCCCCACCGTAACTTGAGGCAATCATTATTAGAACTAAAGCAGCTCTCTGGGTTCAGCATATGGACCACAAACTGGCAGAAAGCCGGAGCTCTCTGAGGAAGGACGCCAGCGCCCCTCCATCGTTTCCTTAGCTGTTGGGAGAAATTTCAGCTTTTCAGCAGTTTCTCTTCCTGACCAGCTTTTCCCAAGATAAATCTGAGCTAGCACCATATGTTTTCAGCACCATATGTTTTCAGAATGAGTTGAATCTTTCTGAATTATTACAGCATAGTGTACTCTTGCCCAGGAAATTCAAGCTGCTTCGGCACTGTAATCATAGTACCAAACAGAATTTGAGAGAGCGGTGAACCTGATCTCACAACCCTTTGTCAGACATTTGTCTACAAAGAGTAGGACTCCTTGGGAATTTCTCTGAGATCAAAGAAAATGTTGCCTACATTCCTTAGTTACTTTGAAATCAGAATCCTGACTGAATGACCAATTGTCAGATGAGTCCTCAAGTACTGTTAGAGTTTGGGAAGGTCAGAGTTTTCTTTTCTATGGTTTTTTTTTTTTTTTTTTTCAGTTTTAAAACCACCGAGTGGCTATAATTGTTAGGTACTGTGCTAAATACTGAGTACATAAAGACATTTAAGATACATTTAAGATTTCAGAGTTCTAATGAGGTAAAATCAAAAAACTGCACAATGGTATGCAGGTATATTTACAGGGATCCATACAGGGTTTGACAGGATCACAAAGGAAAAGCATCTAGATGTTTCATAAAAGGATATCTGGAAAAAAAAAATGAGTTGAATCTTAAAAGAGGTGTAGTGGTGTGTAGACTGAATAGTAGGAGAATGGATGGGCATTCTGAGTTGAGAATACAACATCTATAAAGACACAGAGACAAGGAAAGTAGAATATAAGAGAAGGACTAGTCGTTGGTTTTTTGTTGTTTATTTTTGAATAAAGTGTTCGAGAAGGAGTGGAAAAATTAATTTGGAAGATATAGACAGGGAACAGATAATTAGGAATATTTCATTGACTCCACTCAGGTACTCAGCATAGTACATTAAAAATGGGCACACATTCCTTAACACTCTTCTCACTAACAGGTGAAATCCCTTCTTCTTGAATCTGAACTGGCCTTAACACTTGCTTGGTCAATAAAATATGATAAAAGTGACCTTCTAGGACTTCCCAGGTCTTGTCCTAAGAACTGTTTTATAACCTGGACCTCTCAGAACTCTTGCTCTTAAAATCTAGCCACCACACTTAGGAAGCCCAAGCCAGCCCATGCAGAGATTCGCATGGAAAGAAGCAGAAGTTCTCGACAACTGCCCTGGCTGAGCTCCCAGCCTACAGTCAGCACCATCTTGGTAGTCACGTGAATGACCCACCTTGGCAGTAAATTCTCCAGCCTTCATTGAGCTGCCCCAGTTAACTCTGCGTGGAGCAGAGATGGGCCTTCCCCTCAGAGATCTGCCCAAATTATGAGTGAAGTACATTATTATCGTGGCTAGAAGCTACTGAGTTTGGGGATTATTTGCTATGCAGTAATATAATTAATTAGAACAATTTTGAAGTATTTACTGAGTGCTTATACTATTGCTACAATGTAATGTTATGGAGTTTAGACTTTAATCCTGACAAAGATGATCACCATGACCAAACTAGCCAGGCTCTCTGAGCCCTCTTATTGACTAGGTCTCAACCTTGGCCTATAAAACTACAGATTCTCAACATAAATGATTTCATTTGCTCTCCTTCTCCTACAGTAAAATAATTAAACAAATACTAACATAGTTTCTGACAGTTCAAGTCCTTATCCCTAGGATGACTCTAGACTCCCTTGAAGTGCCTACCTGAGAAAAGTCAAAGTTCCCCTCCCTCAGCCCCCACCTCCACAACCCTGCCAAATTTACTGTTTTAGTCAACATCAGAAGATAGACCCCTAACATCCTTTCTTAGAGCATTTATTAAAAAGTGTTTCAGCTATGACTCCTTCCTTTGTCCCTGAGAGATGTATATCTATCTATCTATCTATCTATCTATCTATCTATCTATCTATCTATCTATATCTATATCTATATCTATATCTATATCTATATCTATATCTATATCTATATCGATATCTATATCTATATCATCTATATCTATATCTATATATAGATCTATATATATAGAGAGAGAGATGTATACGTGTGTGTGTGTGTGTGTGTGTGTGTGTGTATACATCTATATATATGTGTATATATATATATATACACATCCTACAACTCAGGTGTATATTTCTTAAGGACCTGAAAGCCATTCCATTGAAATGTGATCATCAGAAAGAATATTGCCTCAGTCTCCTAGTCTCTGTGGTAGGATAAAATTCTAACTCCCATATTTGCCAGCCAGATGATACAGCTGGCCTAATCCTTTGTAATTTTTCACTTTTCTGATTCTACTGAGCCAATGTTTGCCTCTCTTCCTACTTCCTCATTCCCCCTTTAAAATGCCCAGTCACCTCTGTATCAATCAAAATTTAGTTAGGTTCATGCTAGACCCTCTTTCCTATTACAATAGTATATTACAGATTAAAATCTGTTTTTACCAGTTTAGCTAGTGCCAGGCATTGTTTATCTTTGAGAATCCTAAGGCAAGTAGATTTCAGCTTTAAAGCCATCTCCTACCAACAGTAATAATTGTGTAGCATTGGAGACTATGCTGAAGATGCAAATAATGCAAAAATCTCTTAATGGTGACTGTCAGAGGGAGAGAAAATAATTGTGGTAGCATATGTGCTTATGATTGGCCAAAGCTACTAGAGCCTCTGAATTTTTTTTGAACAACTTTTTTTGACAGCTTAAGTTTAAGATGCTTATAAGAGAAACAAAACAGAGTTAAGAAGACTAGTTGAGAAGCTGTTAGTGTTCCAGGAGAGAGAAAAGATAGGCTGACCTGGGGCAGTGTGATAGAAACAGAGAGGACACAAACGTGATGAAGAGGAAGGAGTCTTGGTTTCTCTAGCAGGTGGTTGGGTGACTAGTTGTGATGCTCTGTGAAATTAAGGAGTAGCTAACCAGCCAGCAGATGGCAGAGAAGAACATGAGTTTAACAGTTTGGGATATATTGAATCTTAAGGTCTAAAGAGATATATCTAACTATCAGCTGTCAGATTATATATTCAAGTCTATAATGCAGAAAGAGGTTTTATAGAAAGATACAGATCATGCTATCATGGTCATACAGATGATAGTAGAAAGGAAAAAAAAGGAAAGCCAACAGGAGAGTTTGTGGTTGGAGGAGTGGAAAGAATATTGAAACCTGTCAAACGCTAACACTTATAGGGGGAAAAAAAAAGGAAAGAAACAAAAGAAATAAAATCAAATACACGAGGGAAATGGAGAAATAACAGTACAGAAGTTCTAGTAGAAGCAAGAAGATATGGTATTACAGAAATGAAGAGAGTACATTTCAATAAATGGTGCCGAAAAATTAGAAAGCCACATGCAAAATAATGAAACTAGACTGCTATCTATCACTCTGCACAAAAATTTACTCAAAATTTTTCAAAGACCTGAATATAAGACCTGAAACAATAGATTGCAAGAAGAAAACACAGATGTTAAACTCATGAACCTGGGATTTAAAGAGAATTTTATGAATTTGACCTCAAAGGCAAGGGAAGTAAGAGCAAAAATAAATGAATGGGACTATATCAAATTAAAAGCTTCTGCACAGCAAAAGGAACCATCAACAAGGCAAAGAAGCAACTATCTGAATGGGAGAATATATTTGCAAATAATGTAATGGTGATATTAGGCCTCCAATAAAGGCCTAATATCCAAAATATATAAAGAACTCATACAACTCAACAATAAAAAAAAATCCAATTAAAAAATGGGCAGAAAACCTGAACAGACACTTTTCCCAAGGAGACATACAAATGACCAACAGACATATGAAAAGATGCTCAACTTCACTATTAGAAAAATGCAAATCATTTAGAATGGCTATCATCAACAGGACAAGTAGTAGCAAGTGTTGGAGAGGTTGTGGGCAAAAAAGAACCCTTATACACTTCTGATGGAAATGCAAATTGGTATAGCCATTATGCAAAACAGTATGGGAAAGTTCCCTCAAAAAACTAAAAATAAAATTACTATATGATCCAGCAATCCCTCTTCTGGGTATTTACCCCAAAGACTTGAATACATTTATCCAGAAAGATACATGCACCCTGATGTTCATAGCATTATTCAAGGTGTCCTTCATAGATGATTGGATAAAAAAGATGTGGTACATATATACAATGGCATATTACTCAGCCATAAGAAAAGTTGAAACACTGCCATTTGTGACAACATGGATGGATCTTGAGATTATCATGCTAAATAAGTCAGATAGAAAAAGTTGAGAACTATATGATTTTACTCGTATTTGGGATATAAAGCTTAAAGTAACGAACAAACAGAAACTCATGGACACGGACAGTGGATTAGTGATTACCAGAGGGAAGAGGGGCGGGGGAAGGTACGTTGAGGTAAAGGAGGGGTCAAATATTTGGTGATGAAAGGAAATTTAACTTCAGGTGTTAGGTGGTGAACACACAATGCAAGATACATAAGCCGTATTATTGAATTGTACACTTGAAACTCATTTGATTTTATTAACCAATGTTGACCTAATAATTTTAATTAAAAAAAAAGAAATAATGAGAGTACAGATTTTTAAATATTAATCAATATTGTCAGATGGTACAAAAATAGTCTCATTAAATAAGAACTGACAAATGCTCATTGATTTAACAATTAAGAGGTGATTAGCAACATTAAGAGAATCATTTTAATAAAGTAGTATAGCTTTATGAGTTAGCTTTTTCTGCAAACAACCAAACCTCTTTTAAAGCATAAAACAACCACCAGTTACATTAGCTCATGAATCCACAGGTTAGCCATCTTGGCTGGGTTTGGCTAAGTGGTTTTCCTAGTCTGGGCCAGACTTGGCTGATCTCAGTTGGTCTCAGGTGAGATTACTCATCAATCAATAGTTGGCTGGTAGGTTCTCTGACTTGAGCGAGTGGGGCATCATCCCACATGGTCTCAAATCCTCCAGTAGTCTATCACTGGCTTTCTCATGCGAAGTTCACAGGGTTCCAAAAGTAAGAGTGGATATGCTCAAAAATTCTAGAGATCCTGCTTAAACCATATATAACATCCACCCTGTAGCATTATATCTACCAAAGTAGCATATGAGGCAGCCCAGATTCAAAGAACGAAGAAATAGACTATCTTGATAAAAGAAAGTGCAACAAATTGCCATTTACATAATCTATCACAGCAAGAGTAAAAAAGAGTTCTTGGAATTCTGATTATTTGCCATAGTCACAGCGCTTTACATACGAAAATGGCCTCAAGCAGTTATTTTAGTACAAGCTTTGTATAATGTCAGAGCAAAAAGAGCACAAAACCTTGCTACTGTCTTATAAGTCCAGAGAGTTAAAGGGTGAGAAACCTTTCTCTGCTCCATCAAGGTAGCAGAGGAAGCATTCTCCTTGGCAGAACACCAAGGCCTCATTTAACCTAATACCCTCACCTTTAAAACGAATATTCAGAACATGTCTTGTTTCTAGGAATGAGAGGGCTAGGTCTTTAGGGTGTGCCCTC
>NW_006442484.1:10564023-10619769 GCF_000325575.1 Pteropus alecto
GGATAAAATATTACAAAAGAACTTCTTCAGAGCATCTCATAGACAATAAGACAGTAAGGAACTAATAGGCTAAAAAAGGAGGAGCAACAAAAACCCAAAGATTTATGCCAGTGCAGAAATTGATTCCACCCTGAAGGTATCTGACTTTCTGGCAGGGGCCTTCTGAGAGCGGAACCAGAATCAAAGTCCAGAATTCAACTAAACTGGAAAGTCTAATAGGGCTCCTTCTTGATAAGTTGAGACCCTAAAGAGTTTACCCTCAGGCTGAGGGCGAACAGCAAATGGCAGTGCCTGGGTAGAATTATAGTCATGTAGTAAATTATTTGTATCAAATCTCAAGCCTGATGCAGCAATGGACTTTTCCTTTCAAAAATTGTTTTGCGGATCGGTCCTAAAACAGTTTTTCAAATAGAATGTCCTCACATCAAAAATGATAACTAGGTACATATATGATAGACTCTGCGAAGATAAGCAGAAAAGGCAGAACTAGAAACCAGAACCACAGCATAAGACAAAGATACCATATGTTGAAATAGTTAAACACTGACCACAAAATGACTATGCTGAAAATGTTTAAATAAATGAAGGTCCAACTTAACGATAGACTGGAGACTGGAAACTACAAGAAGTGATATAGCAGGTTTGAAAAAAAAAAAAAAAAACTTCTGGAAAAAATACATAATAAAAATTTAAATTTCTGTGAATGAGCTTAACAACAAACTAAGGAGAGCTAAAGACAGACTTGATCTATCTGAAAATACATTAAAAAGAATTATCTAGAGTTCCATTCAGAAAGACCAAAAGAAGACTATACCGGAGAGAGACTAATAACCATGACACCATAACAAGGTCTGGGATATGTAATCAGAGCTCTGAATGGAAAGAAGAGAGACTAGGAAAGGCGATATACCTTAAGAGAATTTTCTAGATCTGCAAGACAGTAATTTGCAGATTCAAGAAGCCCAATTTTGCACTACCAAATTTCATGCAGGATAATTCAAAAGAAATCTGCAATGAAATGCATTACATTGAAACTGCAAGGGGGAACAACAACAACAACAACAACAACAAAAAAACAAGAGAAAAATCTTAGGAGACGCCAGAGGCAAACCAAAAAGGAAAGATTACCTTCCAAGGAGCAAGAGACTGGCTGACAGTTGATGTCCTAAAAGCAACAAAGTAAGACAGATGAGAGAGGAATAATCTCCTTCATGTGTAAAAGAAAATAATTACAACCCAGAAAACATTTCAAGGATATTGGTGAAAAAAAGGCATGTTTTAGTCAGACAAAGGTGAGAGGGGTCATTATGGCAGACTTTCACTAAAGAAAATCTAAAAGTTGTACTTCAGGCAGAAGGAAAATTATTTCAGGTATGACTGAGGCATAAGAAGAAATAAAGAGAAAAGAAAGTAGAAACAGGTGGAAAAAATACATATATGAGAACAAGTGAGTCAGGGGTTGGCAACCATTTTCTACACGGGCCCAGAGTGTGAATATATTAGACTTTGTATGTCATATGATCTCTTTTGTGAGTTTTGTGCTGTCGTAGTGCAAAAATAACCACAGACAATATGTAAAAGAATGAGAACATGACTGGGGTCCAATAAAACTCTTTCTGAAAACAGACAGTGGGCTGGATGTGGCCTGCAGGCCATAGTTCGTAGACCTCTAACTTTAATGAACTTCCAGCTCTATTTCTGAGCTCTTTTGGTTGCCTCCATGCTTAGGAAGAAGAAACAAAGGACTAAACAAGTTTGCATCCTTTCTTTTATTGTAGTTTGCCATATACTATAGGGCCAGTGCCCATAAGCTTGGTGTGGCCTCTGACTCCTTTACTGTCACAGGTAAAGCCTGGGGAGATCATTAGAAAGCTTCCTTTGTGTCCACCTAACTCATCTAAATTGTAGGAAATATTCAACAACAATGAGGCAAGTAGAATGAGCTCTCTGAAACACAAACCTGACAATGTCATTTTCTTGTTTACATATTGTTGTGGACTTCTCTGTCTGAGCATCAAGTTCCAATTCCTCACAGTGACATGAGGGCCCTTGTGTCTGATGTTTACTGTTTCTCTCTAGCCACTTCTCTCCCACTCTATCCAAGCTCATTTCATTACTTAAGTTGAGCTGCTGCTATGTAGTTATATGGGACGTTTTTACTTCTCTCTTCATCCCCCTTTGTCGAGGTGATAAGTATTAGTCTTTTAAGACTCAACCCGTCTATGGCCATGCCACTCTGAATGTGCCGATCTTGTCTGATCTTGGAAGCTAAGCAAGGTAGGGCCTGATTAGTACTTGGAGGGGAGACCATCTAGGAATACCAGGTGCCGTAGGTATTAAAAAAAAAAAAAAAAGACTCAATCCCGGTAATGCTTCTTCCAGAAGCTGATTATGCCCCACATTCAGTGCACAGACTTCCTCTGGGCTTCTCCTGCTCTGCTAACGTCTCCAAGCACAGCGGGCCACACAGTACGTCTTTGTCTGTCTGTCTTCCACATTAAGCTGTGATTTCCTTGAGGCTCTCTTCTGTGTCCCAGCACACTATAGAGTGGGCGCTCAATTAAGTGTGTGTACTTTAATGAATTACTGGATGAAGCAAAAACAAGAATAACAGCACAAAAACCCACTCAAACTGGATAACCTTAAGTTTATCATAGAATTAATCTAAAGAAAAATCACCCATTAATCAAATAACCCATAAATATCTATTGAGTATGATTATAAAGAGGTCATACTAATCAAAATATTATTGTATAATAATAATGGTGTTACTTTTAGCAATTTAACAAATCACTTGAGCTATTTAAATTATCTGTAATATTTAAATATGTCTTTAATTCAAATGAATGTTTGGAAATAATGAGAATGGATATAAAAACAAAAAAACTTTTTCAAGCCCATAATTTGAAACAATTTAAATCATCGTATCAGTTGATCAATCACATATGTAAATTCAAGACTTCCTACGTTAGCAATTCCTTCAGTTAATTACTTAAATTTTTGATTTTGAAACATAATTCTAAAAGTTTGCATTTATAGACTCTATATGTTGTTTAATTTTGAAGTATACTACTTAAATAACCTTTAGTAAGCATTGCATTATACAAATAGAAATTTGTTCATTCTTGCCTACATTTTAGTGTGTTTCATTTCTTCATTGATTTAAAACACATAATGAAACTACTGGCATGATGTTATTTTCCTTTAATTATTTTTAAAATAAATGACTTTAAAACAAATGTTTTACAACATTTGTCATTTTTTAATAACAAATTTCCAACCATGGTATGTTTGTGAAATTATAGAATAATTTTCTTTTATTGCTTATTTCAGTAATGTTTAACATTTTTATGTAATATGGAGTTAATTTCATATTGATTAGTGTGAAATGAAATCATTTAGTGTTCATTCAAATGTCACATATATTTTCTTAAATGTTTCATTATAATTTAACAATATCTAACGGGTATTAAAAACAGACTGTTACCTACGCATTAGCCTTAATTCCATTAGTGTGCTGTGTCTTCGAATGTAAATGGTGAATGTGATTGTCTCAGGTCTTTATAGGTGAATGATGGTAGAGGAATTTCTTAAAGGTACCTAAGTGAATTAAAATAAAAAAGACTTTAAAATTATTTCTATTTTCTCCCTACATTTAAGAAACTTAGTTTGGTGCTTATAGAATAATATTTTGGGTAACTAACAAAGAAACTGAATGAAAATTTCTTTCTAGGGAAAATATTTTCCAGGATGGATATGATACTAAGCCACTGTTAGTACTGGTTAATTAGTTTACCAGATTGGTTAGGAAGGAAGAAAGTCCTGAAGTAATAGATAACTAATTGGTGAGATGTTAGAGTGAGTAAGTGGTGCAGCCAAATCTTGGTAACTTTAATTGTTCTTCAGGGCAAGAGGCTTAGCATGTTTCTGCAGGACACCACACTGCAGGGTCCTATATTGTTTTAACATAAACAGGCCCAATGCCGAAAGAAATATTCAGCATACTCTCTGAACCCCTCCCTCTACAATCACCGACAGGTAAAGATATGGAGACCTTCAGTCATTAAAAAATAACATCTTTTATTTAATGTGCATCAAATTCCTAACAGACTTTATACTGGAGAAGACTGGGAATGAAATGATATAGGGGAAGAGTAGAAAAGGGAACTCGACTGTTTTTGTAACGTTTAATTTCTTTTAAAAAATTTGAAACAGATATTTCCTTAATTTAATGAAACCTGATGTTCATTTTAATACTTTTTATAACACTTTATTCTAACTTGACTGTCTAAAATATTTCACAATAAAATTTAAACTCTAATAATAACAGAATCAACAAAATAAACTAAATCTTTATAAGGAAGACATGGAGTTAAGGAAGTTAAGAAATTTCTGTTGCCTCAAAGTTCAGTTTACAAACACATACTGTGGGCTGAATGGGGAGAATAAAAATCTAGGTTTTTAAATTCTGAGTTTGGTGCATAATTCATACAACAGCATCCTCTTTAATTGCTTCCTGCACTCTATTGGAATCCAAATGACCAAAGCAAACTTGACCCTAAAAGGTAAGATTAAATTTAATAAATGGTACTAAATTTACTTGTTAGAACTTCAAATTGACTCACAGTCCCTGAATATGAGAATTCAACCACTCTTTCTAAGGTAAATAGAGATAGAATTTTAACTAAAAGGCAGATGTTTTCTGCATTATGGAGTAGATGAGTTGCTTAACATAACAAAAATCCTTCATCTCTCTTTACTCTGAAGTAAAATGGACAGAACTAGTAAGCCTTAAATGTCTTTGAAACCACTAAGATAATTAGAGATTCAGAAAGATTTAGAATCCCTAATTAAATTTTAGATTACATATTACAGTTGACAAATGCAAAAAATATTTTTTAAAAGAGATTGTTTTGGCAAAACCTCTGTGGGTAACTATTTCTTTAGGGACTAAAAACAATCTCAGGTTTAGACTGTATTCTAATCTGAAATTGCAAAACAATCTTCAAAGTTTTCAATCTGGGATTTCTTCCTCTCAGTCTGGGCTCATTCTACACAATAACTGGACTGAAGGGTCATTTGGAAATTTAGGCTTTCCTTGCAAGACTTCCAAGTATATGCCAGAGACATTTCTTGAAGAGCAACTTCGCTTTCACTTCTAAACAACTTTTAAGAAAAAGGACCTGTCGTTTAGATTATGCTATTTTATGTAAAGCACCAGCATGACTGACTGGCAGTAGTGTTATCACTGGAAGACCTTAATAAAAAGTTGCATGCCCTTCTCACTGTGTGTTTTCTCTGAATATGATCTCCCACACTCATGGTTTCATCTGCCACCTTACCTTCCATAGTCGATGACTCATACCTACTTCCCACAGCTCTCCTCTGCAAGACTGAGGCATCTCTCCAACTGTTTACCTGACATCTCATCTTGAGTAATCCAAAGGAATCTCAAGCTCAACATGTTCAAAACATGATCTTCCACCCCAAATAAGAGATTAATTTAGCACACATGATTATATCGAATAGTAGCATTGTTCTTCTGGCTGCTCAAGTCAAATATATAGGTATCACATACAAGCTTCTCTTTCAAACTCTGTTGACTTTACATCTAAAATAATACATATATAAATCCTCTCTACAGACAAATCTTGGTTCTCTCCCCCAAATAGTTCTTGCAAATCTACTGTTCCCTACCACTCACTCAGGGTACTAGCCTAGAGGACTGACATCTGTCTCATGTGGACAACTTCCATTACCTGGTAAATGGCTTTCTGTTATCTGTATTTGCTTCCCTCCCATTTTTATTTGTCCTAGATATCTATAGAGTACTTGATCAAAATCTGTCTTATTCTAAAAGGTAAACTCTGTGGAGTCAAGAAATGTGCTTGTTTTTCTCAGGGTCATATCTCTACTGCCCTGCAATTGCGTCGTATCATCATCCTGCCTTAGTGCCTAAATTCTCAAAAAAAAATTTCACACGAGAATTGTAATTCTTTTCTTCAGCAGCAGCAGCAGCAGCAGCAGCAGCAGCAGCAGCAGCAGCAATAGCATTTTGAAAATAATATCATAGCTCTCCTAGGTAACTATTTTAAGTCGAATATCACTAATTAAGACAAAAATGTTTTACTTTGTGTTGTTTAAAACCACTATTTTCTTCTCTTAAAACTTAAAAGCACCAAACTTCTCCCTATTCTTCACATAGATATTGCCAAAGTAGTAAATGGGCTGACCTGCTTTTGATCACTTTCACTTAACTTTCCTATTTTACACTAAAGGAGCACTAGACGATGTGAAAGTTTACACCTCATTGGAAAAAATAAGGAAATTACCCACTGCATTTGCCTGTGCGTTAATTCCCACACATTATCTTTCATTTAATTGGAACAACCTCTGGGTTGGTGAATCTATTTTTTAATCACCTCTTCTTTATAGATGAGGAAACTGATTTTGCGAGGCATTCCATCATTTCTCACAACATCTCAGCAGGTAAATGGCAGATGTGATACTCCAATTGAAATGTCTGGTAGTAAAATCCCTGCTGTTCTTTCCTCCAACATCCTATTTTTTTGGTAGGAAGGTTTGGAGAAGAGATTTTTTTTTCCTCCAGCTACAAACAGGCCCTAAGAGAGTGATTCTCTACCTTGGATACGCATGAGATTAACCAGGGAGAATTTTAAAAATCAAAATTTCTCATAGTGGAATTCAGGTTTTAGTATTTTTAAAGGTCTCCAGAGGATTCCAATATGTTGATAATTTTGGGAAGCAGAACGCAAATACTCTATAAGAATGTTATTATGTCTTTAAATTTAGTGTACAAAAGAACATTAAATTTTAGATAGAAAACAATTATTCTTTGGGAGGCAGAATTAGGAATATTATGCTTACTATTTCTATCTGAAATAAAATATATACTCTTACTTCCTACTTAATATGTATCATGGCCACTTACGATTAATATATCCTTGTGTTCTCCTCCCCCTACAACTAGGAAAAATAGGAAGTCTTAGACGCTTTTAAGTGCTATTCATAGAAAGTATGCCTTTTTGCTGTTCTTACGTTGTCTACACATTCTTTCCTAGATATGTGTACGTGCATACACATTTTAGCAAAGTGTTAATTCAATAATAGCACGCAAACACAATTTTCTGAAAAGAAGAGATTTCACAATAGGCTCACGAAAAAGGCAGGAGAGCAGCAGTCAGTGTAACAATGTTGAATGTATTACAGGCTGTTGTTTCAAGGGCACAGGTGAATTTAAAGCTAGTATACGCACATCCACACGCAGCCAAAATCACTCAAGGCAATAAAAAGTGGCTTCTATGAATAAAATATAAGCCAAGATTGTTTCTTTTAAGAAAAAAGACATAACCCTGCTAAATCGTGAAACCTGTTTCTAGGACTGTTCTCTATAGCGATGTTACTTGTCTGCTTGGCTTGGTCTGATTGTCATCCTTTTCAGGAGGGCTCTCATTCGAATAACAATCAGGTGATATATGTGCCTAAAAAAAAATAACAGCTGGCAAAAAATGAGTAAATGTGCATTTATTCCATTTCCAATCTGTGACTCATCTCTGTATTCTCCCACTTATTGCTGAATTTTATGGTGTCTCTTTATATTCCTGCTATCTTTCCTGTCTTTTCCAGATCCACTTTCATCATCTCAACTTTGGACTTAACTTCTCTCATGTGTACACCTGGACAATTCCTCCTTGCAGCCCTTATTCTTTCTAGCTCTTCGCTCTCTGGCCTTGCTTCAGTAACACTACCAATGACATTGAGCAATTTTAACATGTAATTTTCTGTTCATCTAAGAAAAACCTAAGAAAAAATTTTTTGAATCCTTACATTTATGGGCCAGGAAACTCCCTCCTTCTCATCCTCTCAGCTTCTAAATATTTAAACTAAGGTGATCAGGCCTTATGAGCATTGCTTCCCTCCTCTGCCTCTGCCATCTCCTCACCTGCTGCTCTTCAAGGTGCTTTAAAGGAAGCCATCACTGTTTCTCATGGCAGTTGTGGAAAGTGGAGGAGCAATATGGAACAAAGAGAACAGGAAAACATAGTTGAGGATGAAGAAGGAGGAAAAAGTAGGTGGAAGAAAGTTTACGTAAACAGAGAATAAAGAAAGCATTCTCTGTTGCTGACTCCTTGAAGAGCAAGGACACATGAATTCTATGATAAGTGTTTAATTGGCAAGCAGACAACTGCATAAACATTAATTCATTAATTTCTATTTATGAAGAGAAAATAGTCTTTTAATTGCAAAGTTAGGAAAACAACCTTTTGTCCTTTATAAATATTAATTTTTAAAATACTTAGAAAATTATTGGCATTGATTTGGAAGATTTGTTTTTGATTATCTGGGAAATTTGATGCCTGAAGCCAAATACACATTTTTATTATGTGAAGGATAAGTGCATTGGTAAATGAATTTGAGAAAATTCTAAGTTATTTAATGGTCTTTTTATTTAAAATTCAAGGAGGCAAAGACAATCAGCCAGCAAGTTTCAGCACCTATGAATTTAAAACATTTAATTATCAAATTAGTATTTCCATACTTATCTTTATACTTTTTATTTTTAGAATCAATAAACCCATATACTGTAAATAATGTCTACATATTTTTATGATCATTACTGTTACCTGTTTGATAGCTAATACTGTGATAATCAGTGAATTAGCATGCTAATAAATGTGTCTGATCGATTATAGTTAACACTGTTTTACACTCATTATTAGAATTCAGGGACAAAAACATTAGCATGCTTTTTTATTGTAATTTATCATATCTGAATAAGGTTATGTGATTTGACATGGTACTATAAATAATCTATTGCCCTCTGGAAAGACTGCTTGAGGTACTGTTTAATAATTCTCTGCTATATATTTGTTCTGAACATTGATCAAAGATGGTAGTGTTAGTGTCAGCTAGTTGTTTTTAGTTTTATCTAAAAAATTATGATACTATAATGTATTAAATGAGTGAAATATAGAACTTGCTTCTGTGTGCTGTTTAAGGGCTAGAGGCTGTTAAGAAATGACTAGTGTTTGCATGGCTGACAAGCATATTCCCCAAAACAAAGAGGTATGTAATGCCACATTTGCATAAAGTATTATATCTTATCACCACATAATGTATTTTTCATTATACTTTTATGAGCCTGTGGAGTTTCATTGTGTTTGTTTGTCTTAGAGCATCTACATATTAACCTAATAGATTACTATGATATAAATCTACCTACCAGGGTATTAAGCTCAAATCTATTTTATTTAAATTTGAACACTATATAAACAAACACAATAGATTTGTTAACAACACCATATTGAACACTTATAGGTAAGTGTGGTTAATTTGTACATATATATATATATTTCAGCATAAAATAACATAATATATACTGTTATAGATAATATATATGTCTGTGTATATGTACATATATTTCTCAAAATAACCTTAGATTGCTCTGATTATTATGCTAATTTACCAAATGAGAAAAACGATAAGCTTCTCAAAGAGGTTAAATAATTTGCCTAAATTTACCAGCATGTAATTTCAGAGAACAGATGTGAAATTTGGATTTGTCTAATGTCAAAGCCTGTATACCTCATCACTATGCTAAACCGAGTAATAGACAGTAATACGTTTCCAACAAAAGCAAAAAGTAGTGATCCCTTAGTCTCAATCTTATTGAAGAAAACTATGATTTCTGTAAAGAAATAGCTAAACAGTCTGGAGGATAGCCATTGTGATGTTCACAGATCCCTAAGATTCCTGGACCTGATAGGAAACCTCATTTTAGACTTCTATTAATTACTTTGGTATTTTTTTATTTTATTTGGCTCATGATACCCACTGTTTAACAAAATAACAGTAGTACTATTACTTGCTAAAATTTTTCAGAAATGCAAGAAGAATCATTTGGATTTTTATTTTGTTCTTTTTTTATCTTCATACTTTTTAATGTCTAAAGCAGTGCTGAGCAGCAGGTACCCAATAATTATCTGTTGAGGAAATGATAGTTATTAGGAACAGGTGGCCATTTAGAATCAATTTGGTGAGTGCCATATGCTATTCTAACATTACGTTGTTACCATTTGCTTTAAATTGAAGGTAAGTTTTAATTTTCAAAATTTGAGAGACATTATAATTTTTAAAAAATTGTGCCACCGATGAACCCTAAGACCCCATTAAATCCCATGGTCCAATTCTATATTTAGAGTATGAAAATAAATACATTAGCTCTTTTTATCTTTGTATTTTTCTCATATTTTGAATATCCTCGAATTACCCCTAGTAATGAAATAATGTATAAATATAGAGATACAGATATGTGTTTATGCATGTATAAAATATGCACACATGCAGCCAAGCGTGTGACAAAAATTGCAGCTGGCATTCAGCCTAACAGCATATAATCTGTAACACAATCCACAAAAAACAAGACACACATATTTAAATTTTTTTATACTTACATGTGATGTCTTCACTAGATAAGACTAATGCAAACAGTTTATATCTTATAATGTTTGCATATTTAATGTTTCTCTTAGGCTATAACATGGAACTTGTCAATACTTTGCTGTTTATTAATGTATCACTTTAAGTGTTACTGATTCAGAAACTGAGTCAACTGCAAGATGGCAGGCAATATCTATGCAAATGCTAAGGTTAACATAATTTAAGATTTAAAAGATTATTTATTAAACAAATACAGATACACTAACTCAATTAATCTAGTTTTCCTTTTGGTAAATATATTTTAGTGAAAATTAAGAGTAACAAATATATATACTTAATGAGAAAGTGTACTTGGGATTAGACCAAAAGGGCAGGCTGAGTACACAATTCTACTCTCCTACTTTTCAAAATCTCATAAAATGAGAAAATGCTAGAGAACAAAGTAGGATGGGGGAGAAAAAAAGGAAGAAGAAGAGAGAGAGAGAGGCTACATACCTCTGAAAACATACACACACACACACACACACGCCCTTCAGAATGAGCACCAGAAAACTGAAAACTGCCATCAGAGAACCAGAAAATTTGAGGAATCCCTTAAACTTAGAAAAAAAAAATTAAAAATAACTATGAATATAATAAAACAAACATAAGAAATCAGAGCACCAAACTCTTGTATCACAAGATCCTCTGCTAACTTTATAACAGTCTCGGAGACCTTCATGATCAGAGTTAATGGGTACTAAGCACGGAAGAGGCCACCTGGTCATTTATGAGGATAACTATTGGAGCAGATAGGCCACTTCCTTATCCCTTCCCAATTTATACCAAGTAGCTGCCATTAAAATGTATTTGCTTTAAACTTTCAATTTTCAATTGAAGTAAAATTTTATCAGTACTAAATTAAACCCCAAGAACATCAACATGGGGTGACTGGTAGGAATGGAGCATAATAGAGTACAAGAACAGTGAAAATATGTTATGGTCATTTTCTAAAAAGATGGTGATTTAAATTATCCTTAAAAAATATAGTATAAACACATATATTACACATTTGTGAGTAACTATTAGGCATATGATGCAGAATGCTTAAAACTAGAAAAAATGGGGGGAAAACGATTAATTGCAGTAAAATAAAATAAAAGACATTCAATCAGATGTCAGGAAGAAGACCATATTAAAAACGTCATATGCAATATTCATTTACCTGTTCTCTAAGCTACCACCGTGATGACTAGCTCTCAGTAGACTCTGACCAACTTCTATAGGAGTGATGTCCAGCATGTCACCTCAATGCCCTTGCCTTGTGCCTCATCATGCCTCATCATGCCTGTTGCCAGCATTTTGTGTTTCATATGTAAGTACAGAAAGCTAAAGATCTTTGTTCAGTGTGCAACTAAAGTCCAGCTAGAATATAGGGTAGGGCAGGAGGGTTAATGCCATTATTATCTAGAATTTTGAGTAGTGGGCAACAGGAGTAGGTGGATAAATTCTCACTCCTTTCCCTTGGCAGACTATTCTGAGTCATAGCACTTCTGGGAGAGCAACTCTGAAGGTTAAGCATCGGTTTTACTTTGTGGCAGGCAGCTCAGCACACATTCTCCATTGGTTCTTCCTCCCTCTCTCCCCGTGACCTCACTGCTTCTTCCTGGGGCCACACTATCTAATGGAGCAGAACATAAGCCTTTGCCTCTGACTCTCCTTTGTGTGGACCCCATTCTAAGAAATGCTAACTTAAATTAGTATTTAATAAATAAACAGAGAGAAATAAGTTATATTTCCTTATTATAAAACAAAGGCCTTAATATCAGGCAAAATAAAAAAAGAAAGAGATGAACAAAACCAAATTAACAGTTAACTCATATCTACCTATACATTGTATGACAGTGAGAGAGTTAAAAATACAATAACATACAAGTGTGATAATAAAATAATGAAAAAAGTATATGCAGCAAATTTTACCCCCCCCCAAAAGCATTGCACCAGCACTATGAAACCAGTTATAATAGCAGAAAATAAATAAATGGGACAAGCTAAAAGTATTTCGTATTGGTAAAAGTAAATCATGAAACCTTATATGTCTAAAATATTGTATTGAACTATATGAAACTAAGCTGATATAAACACAAGGAGAAATTTATTAATCCTGAATTATTAAAGCCTTAAAGATACTTCATTCCAAATGTATTTGGTGATGACATTAGGTTCAAAATAAAAATAAATAGTAAAATTCAAACAACTAATAATTTGATTTAATAGTTATACAAATATGTATATATTCTATTTATAACAAATATGGAGAGAAAAATTCTTAAGACAATAGTATATTTTTTCACTCATAAAATATTTAAAATTTTCATGTAATGGATCTCAATTAAAATTAGAACAAATGATCTAACAGAAGGCCACATTCTCTTAACAAAGTACTTAAAAAGTAAATTAAAAGGAAAGAGCCAAAAACAGTCAATAAGAAATCTTTTTTGCTTGTATTAGGAAGAAAATGAAAACTGAAATTATGAACTATTATTATGTGAAAGATGTAATAATCGACATCTGACCTTCTTTTGGGTCCTCCTACATGCTGTATTCCTTCTCATCTCAGACACTTGGCATTTGCTGTTTACCTCCTAATCTCTGTATTATTTTTCAGTTCTCAACCAGAATAATCATTCACCTGCTTCAAATGGTATTTGGGAGGATTCAATGGATTAATTTGTATAAAGCACTTATAAGAGTGCCTGGCACACTTGTAAAAGTAAAACCAATTTTATAAGTGCTATCTAGCTATTATCATTGCTATCATTATCCTCACTATTATTATTTTGCCTAATTATAGATGCTGCACATTTTATTTAATTAGCATGCATTTTTAAATTCTTAACTTTGAACTTAATGTAAGTCTATATTTACAAATCGCAAATGGCTGAGCTTTTACATAGAGGATAATCAATGTGTTATTTGTATGGAAATTGTTGCTTAAATTACATTATTGGATACCACCAGAATGCTTCCCCCTCCATAAATTGGGAGCACTTTTCCATTGCAAGGAACAACTGGAAGCTATCAGCTTCAAAAACCATTTGACTACCTTTGGCATAACTGAAAATAAGTAAATGAGTCATTTTCATCTGCATTTATCTATGAATTTTTAATAACAAATAGGCAAAACATAAAAGTTTTCCCAGAAGCTCCTGTGGAGGTTAGGAGCTTGTTACATAAGTATCTAAGTAGGAGGGAAAGTTCTGTGTTTGCTCTTCTATTATTTGCTCTTCTATTATTCGAATAATGATTTCTGGCATTTAACAATATTGTTAATTGTGGTAATTCAGAGCCTTATAGCTGTAATGGCTGGGGAGAATGCAAATCAAATTTTAAGAGTTTTAAAAGAGTCTCCAAAGAAATAAAAAAGATCTTGGTTAATTGTTTAAAAGGAAGTAAGGCATCACAAAGATTTTCTTATTTATCTCAAGATGCAGCAGGAAGCGTGGACCACTAAGAGACGAGGAAATATACGGCTGTGAATATACTGTATCTGTTCTTCCAAGCAGGATGAGCATCTCCATACATTACCAGGAATATTTTCTAAGCTTGAAATGTTTGAGGAACATCTCTCTGAGCTTAGCTTATTAGAATAACATGAACATTCCTTAGACAGGACACTTAACAATCCAGAATGAAGTCAGAAGGTAGAAAAAAGATTTCAGAAGAGCATGTGATCAGATGATGAAACCTGTTAGAATAATATGATGTTGTGAGTTCCCAAAGCGTTTGCTACAGTACTCTAAAGAATTGTACAGAATGGGATTGTTGACAGAAAGTTCACTTAATTTTGTTTCTTTTTCTCTATATATGTCTGTCCGTCTGTCTGTCTGTCTGTCTGTCTGTCTGTCTGTCTGTCTGTCTATCTATCTATCCATCTATCTATCTATCTACCATCATTTATCTGTCTCTATCTGTCTATCTATCATCTGTCTATCTCTATCTATCATCTCAATATTCTTGGTGTGTTAACTGAATGCCTGGCACTGTGCTAGATACATAAGGTCAACAAAGCAAATAATACTTCTCCCTCTCATATAACTTATAATAGTGGGGGAGAGAGTGGTTAAACAATTACACAATTAATGCATTGCAATACAGGTAAGGTTTGAAAAAATAAATAGTGCTAAAGATGTGCGCACATCATCTTCATGTTTTAAATTGGAAGTAATTGAATTTAGAAACTAGTGAAATTTGATTTTTACTTTGAGAAAATAAATATTACTTTTCATGCCTCTATTTCTGATGAAAATAAAAGAAATAGAGATCAAAGTGGCTTAAACAAAAACTGTCGGTAACTGAAAACTTCACAAATGACTTCTGACATGGTGTGCTCCTTGTATTTCTAGGTTATCAGGAAGCTCTTTCCATCTCTTGGCTCCTTTTATTGCCTGAGCTTTGTTTTTTTCTCCCACATCTGCCTTTTCACTGCCTTCTTCCAAATCTTGTTGAACTAGAGTTTATTTCCTGGCTTTTCCAATAAAAGTTCTGAGGTTAGTTCTGATCGGCTCTGAATGGATCAGATGCCCGTCTCTGAACCAGTCATCGTGGATGGAAGAATAATGTGTTTTCACTGGTCAGACCAGAATATCATGTGTTCCACTGAAGTTCACATTAGACAGAGCTCTCCCAAACTGCTTTCCCTGGAAGTGAGGGGGCTTGGATTCGTTGAAAATTAGTGTATTTTTATTAGAAAAAAGAGAATGGATATTATGTAAGCAAACCACAAATATCTACTGCAATATTTATCAAATAGTTCATGAGAACTTAAAAGACAAAAGAAAGGAACGCTTTAAAACATGCATGACTTATTAAGACCATACCAAAATAGACTCATTTTCTTATTTTTTTTCTCCTTTTCCTTTATTTCCCCTCCCTCCTCTCTTCCTTCCTCCCTCTCTTTTTTTCCTCTCTCTTCCCCCTTCCCTTCCTTCCTTCCATCCTTCCTTTCTTCCATCCTTTCTTCCTTCCTCCTTCCTTCCTTCCTTAATTCCTTTATTACCAGTGTTAAATGAAGTAATCAGTGGAATGACTGACAGCATAAGATTTCCAATATAGATGTGAATGAATCCTTGGTAGAGATATGATATACTTGATGAATGATGGGCTCAGCTGGTGTCTGCTAGGAGATTTACATTTAAAACTAGAAGTAAGCCCACAGCTGTGCCAGCCTGAATGTGCTGGATCTCGTCTGATCTCAGAAGCTAAGCAGCGTTGGGCCTGATTAGTACTTGGATGGGTGACTACCTAGGAATACCAGGTGCTGTAAACATTTTTTTTTAAGTGACACGTTGAAAATGTTCTGGTGAGCATACAAAAGCAAAAGAGTTTGTCTTATGGGAGAAGATGTATCAGAATTTAGGGGCTAGAAAAACAAAGATTAAGACCAAGGCTGCCTGTCTGATCTCGGAAGCTAAGCAGGGTCCAGCCTGGTTAGTACTGGGATGGGAGACCACCTAGGAAGACCAGGTGCTGTAGGTGTGAAAAATTTAAAAAATAAAAAAAATAAAACTAAGAGATTGTAAGCTGACAAGGTTCTTGCAATCTGTGAGGTCAACCAAGGGTTGCCTCTACTAAAAAAAAAAAAAACCAAGTCTAGGAATAGTTGTATAGGAGAAGCAACTCATTGAAATACTTAAAGGGTTGTCTTGAAGAAAAAATATTGACTTTCTCTGTGCTGCTTCAAACTACAGAAATAAAACAGAGTTTGAAATTTAAGAGAGAGTTTTTTGTTTGTTTGTTTCCACAAAAGGAAGAGGCTGCTAAAAGAGCTGAAGAGGCTGGGGGGTCTTTGAGGACTACATTTTTTGCCTTTGTAAGGTTCAAGACCAGCCATGATTTCAGCATGAAAGATATAGAAGAAAAGCTGAGAATTAAGTTTCCCACCTGGAAGGGCGAACACTATGGTGTTATCAACTACCTATTATGAGGGATGTTCTTACAGAGTCTGGATATTTTCTTCCATTAGGTCGAGGACAATTCTGCTCATAGAAAGCCCTTACTGAAACAAGAAATATCCTAAGCCCTCTAGAAGATACAGATAAAAGAGGATCGACCCAGTCTGAACACACAAGAATTTTAAGGCCCCAAACATTCTTAGCCCCCTGTATAGTTTTTACACTGCAAGTTTTCTGCTTTGTAAATAAACCAAAGAGAAAGCAAGCTTGCATTGAGTCCAAGTAAATATTTCCATACAAACTTAAACCCCAAACAGGCTAGAATGTCTGATCTAGCCCACATTTTCTCAGATACGTTGGGTAAATCACCCATTAAGAGGCATTGCCCTGAATGACCCCGAAAGCCCTGTTCAACTCTTAAATTCTGTGACTCTTATTTTTGCCCATTATCTATAGATCTATGAGATCACTAGCCATAAAGTAGAGGCTCTTTCAAATTATAAATTGAATAATTCAACACATTTTTGTGTAGTAGCTATTTTGTTCTTTGCCATCACTTCACGTTTACTAAAAACAAAATAAAGCAACAAAAATCTTCTATCCCTTTTTTGGACCTCATAGAAAGATAATTTTACCCAGTAAAAACAGCACCTCCACATCTTTTTAGCAAGTCACTGAATCTCAGTTACATCATCTCATAAACAGGTCTTTTACATCAAGCTACTTTTGTAGATTTGCTGGGATAATCACTTAAAATATTGAATGCGAAAAAGCAAGAAACTTACAAATCCTTAGTTAAATGTAAGGCTTTGTTTTTATAATCCCTCTACCTCACTATTTAACGTTAAATAATTTTTTGTCATAAGTATTGTGAATACAAGAAGAAAAAACACTTGCAGTTGAAACGCTATTCCTATCTCAGGCAACAGTCCAAGTAGTTTGGCATGTGGAATGGGTAAGGGGTCAGGAGGACTTCCTGGCATAGGGGTGTCTTGGTATACTTTCTTTTAGCTCCTGTCTTAGGGATTCAAGAAAGACTTGAGCAGAACTAGCAGCTTCAGTTATAAAACTTTTTCTAGGTTCCAGCTTTGCTTAAAAATGAAATTGAAGAAGATACAGGTTGTTGTCATTCTTGTTTTCTAGGAAGTTGTTCTTCTCTTTTAAACCTAAGTTGAGAAAACTTGTGAGAAAAGTGATTTCTATTATCAGTCTGCTGTCATTTGTGGACACAATGCCATATTGGTAAGGAAAGAAATGAAAACACATCCCCTCCTCTTGGTTATAAATTGTTTTAAGCATTTGTTGCAGGCAAAAGGGAGGAAGACCACTTCAGTGACCAAGGTCATTTTAAAGGTAGGTGTGGCTATGAGTTGATATCCCATTTTGGCTACCTCTGTTCCTCCTCTTCCTCCCATTCACCCTCTTCAGTCTTGGTGCTTATCTTCTTTTCCTCCATTTTGGGCCATTGAGTGAGAGAAGATGTGCAGCCTTGAGTTTGCCTTTGACATCGTTCTTAGAAATGTAAGGCCTGAAATTCATGGTGCTCTTCCATGACCCAAGCTTTTCAGAGTCTAGACATAACAGTACATAACAGTGGCACCTTGAGGCTAGTCTGCTCATTCTTCACACTACAGTGTCGTACCTTACACCTCTGTTCTGTAAATTATACCTATATGTTTCCCCCTCGAACTGCAGGTTGTTATTTACAGATCTATACATATGCAATAAACATATAAGGAAATTCAAGAGAGTTATATACAGAATAATGTTTTTCTCTGGGGAAAATGTTTGGGAAGCAAGAAACAAAGGAGATTTGACTCTGGCAATATTTTATTTATTAAGCTGGGCAGTAGATATGGCTATTCATTGTATTCTTTGTAAATTCTATATGTTTTAAATGATGCATGGAGGATTAATTTTTAAAAGAGTAAGTCTAATATGACATATTTTTAATATCATATCAACAAAACCATATATTTTTATGTGACAGGAAAGGTCAAATAATAGCAAATATTTATAAATAAAAATGATAGAATATTAAAAAATTAAATTATGAGCAAATTATCCCTTACAGTGGTTTGGATGCAACAAGATTCTTTCAGTTCTTCATTCTAGAAGTGGGTGTCAGACAAATTATGCCTGTTCTATTGGCAATTGTAAAGTCATCTTCAAATCACTTCTGGACAACTGGCTGAAAATAAATTTCCAGATAGTTTGCTTATCAAATACCTATTTTATTTTTGAGGTTTAGTATAAAAAGTATAAACTCGAGAGAATAATATAATTACAAGTTTGAAAAGTTTCTTAAAGTTACCTGTGCAAGCGATTCTTAGTCTGTTTATCTTTTACCAAACACTTTGTCAAAGAGAGCCACTTTTTCCAAGAATGACATTGATAAGTTATTTGGAATTCAGTTATAAGTATCACTTATGGAAAGTTTCAAAACAACAAAAAATTTTCAGTGCTAGCTTTAGAATAAGTTTATTTGTATGACTCCCTGTGTTGAATTGCTCTACATAGCTCTACAACTTATAAAAAATAGATTAAAACCAGGACACGCTGTATGAAAATTTAAGAGAATAATGGAACACATAGTTTGCAGGGGTCTGGAGTAGTCAAGACATTAGTAGTTTGTGTCAATTTTTTGTTTTAGTACAAGTGAGACTCACTAAAAAAAATAAATAAATAATAAAGCAAGCTCAATGAGAATGGCAGACAAGACAAACCAATAGCATAGTTTTATTTCAAGCACCATAAAAATAAAGGGGAGTGGGCAATTCAAAAGAAATGCTGAAATAAAATAATAATACATGAACAAATAAAATACAGTAAAAGGTGGAAGCCACACTTACATTTTGAAAAGAAATTGTATATAGTATTATACAGATTACCAATATATCAGTCACTGGACTATCATAGACCAAAAACCAAATTAAGAAAGTGAATTTTAACTTTAGTTGCTTAGTTAAAATTTTAGTTAACTTAGGTTGCTATAAGAAATTACAAAAATTAACTCAATCGTACATTTTTTTCCCAAGAATATTATTAAAGAGACAGTCCACTGTGTCATTTGCAATAAAGCACCATGTATGGAAATGATGCTAGAGCTGAGTTCAATAGACTTATGCTTTTTAAAAATTGCCATTGGGAAGCAAGAATCACATATGACATTCATTTATGTCAACTACATGAATGCTTGAAATTTTCAGTAACTAGAAAGTGAACCACTTCTCCATCTTCTTTGACATTATTCTAGGACTCTGAGGAGCCACAAAGTGTTTAGTACTGAAAACAAAGATAATAACTGATCATATTATATAAGGTAAAGTTTTCAGAAAATTATATTACTTTGCATAAGGTAATGTACCAGAAAATTAAGTCAACTCAAATTTCAGTATGGTCATCAACTAAATGATCTCCATGAACCTAGCATGTATTAGCTGTTCCATTCTAGTAACTATGACAAGAAACCATGCTTTTTTGTATTTGAATCTGAAGGCAAGAATTGAACAAAATGCTGTCGGTGATAATGGTGATAATATATTAATTAGCTTATTTCTTATAAGCCAAAACATTAATTAATTAATTCAAACTATTTATTAATATGCCCATCAGTTGTAAGTGACTAAGCTAGTTGCAAACAGTAAATTAATTGAACAAAAAATGTATATAATTTAGTTGAAAAGATATACTCTACTATATAATACAAATGGATATAGGGAAACTCTAATATAATATGCTACATATTTCAGTGTAAAAGTCTAAAAGAATGGAATTTTCATTTAAATAAAACTTGCATTAACTGCATGTAAGAAAAAAACTTGATAAATTCAATCTCTTTATTTGGTATAAGTCTATTCAGATTTTCTATCTCTTTTTGAGTAAATTTGATAGCTCATGAGTTTTTAGGTCTTATTCTATTTCATCTAGGTTATCCAAATTTTTGGCATACTTTCGTTATAGCATTTTTATTTCTGTAAGGTCAGTAGTAATGTTCCTACTTTCACTTCTGATTTTAGCAATCTGACTCTGTTTAGGTCAATCTAGCTAAATATTTGTCAATTTTGTTGATCTTTATAAAGAACCAACTTCTGGTTTAATTGATTTCATCATTGTTTATCCTTATCTCTATTTCATTTATTTTTACTTGCTTATTTATTGTTTACTTCCTTTTGCTTGCCCTGAGTTGAGTTTGTTCTTTTTCTAATTTGTTAAGATGGAATTTTAGATTATTAATTGATTTTTTAAAAATGTATGTGTATTTGCTATAAATTTCCCTCTGAGCTCTGATTTGACTGCATTCCATAAATATTGGTATGTTGTGGTTTTGTTTCTGTTAATCAAAGTATTTCCTATTTTTTTTGTGATACCTTCTTTGACTCATTGATTATTTGAGTGTGTTGTTTAATTTCCACATAATGTGAATTTTTTTACGTTTTATCCTTTACTGGTTTTCTTATTTCATTCTATTATTGTCAGAAAACATGCTGTGTGTGCTTCCATCTATTTACATATTTGTTTTGTGATCTTACATATGGTTTACCCTGAAGAATATTCCATGTGGACTTGAGAATAATGTGTATTCTGATGTTACTGGGTGAGTGTTCTACTTATATCTTGTAGATTTAGTTGGTTTGTAGTATGGTTCAAGTCTTCTTTTTCATTGCTGATCTTCTATTTTGGCCTATTCATTGTTGAAAGTTGAATTGAACTATTTTTTTCTTCATTTTTGTCAGTATTTGTCATGTATTTTGGGGCTCTGTGTTTAGATGTACATGTTTACAATTGTCACATCTTCTTGAAGGGTTAGCCCTTTATCATTTATATAATGACTTTATCTCCTACAAAATTTTCATCTTAAAATCCATTTTGTTTGAGATTAGTATAGCCACTCTAGTTCTCTTTTAATTGCTTGCATGAAATATATTTTTGTCTTCCTTTACTTCCAACTTATTTGTTTTCTTATGTGCGAAATGTATCTCTTGCAGCCAACATATAGTTAGATCATATTTAATTATCTGTTCTTCCAATCTTTGATTTTTAATTGGGTAGTTTTTTTTTTCTTTTATATTTAATGTAATTATTACTGGTAAGGAAGGACTTATTTCTCCCATTTCTAAATCTTATTTTCCATATGTTTTATCTATTTTTTCTCTCAATTTCACCATTATTGTCTTCTGTTTTGTTAAATAAATGTACCATTTTAATTCTCTATTGTGTCTTTTACCATGTACTATTGAGTTATTTTCTTAGTGGTTGCCCTGGTAATTAAATTAACATCTTAATTTTTTACAATCTAGTTTGGATTAATATCAACATAATTTCAATAGCATACAAAAATTTTGGTTTCTTCAGCTCTCTTTATTTTGCTTCAATCTTTTTTTTTATTTCTGTTCCCATACTTTATAAGCTCAACTGACCTATATTCAAGTTTGCTGATTATTTCTATTGCCATTTTAAATCTGCTGTTGAGTACCTCTAAAGAGCTTCTTTTATTTTTTTTTAAATTTCAGTTGTACTTTTCAATTCCAGAACTTCTATTTGATTCCTCTTTATAATTTCTATCTCTGTATTGGTATCTGTATTTGGTAAGACATTGTTCTTTTGTTCCCTTTAGTGCTTTAGACATGAATTCCTTTAGCTCATTGAAAACACTTAGAAGAGTTGACATAAAGAATTTACTAAGACCACTGTCTGAGATTCTTCAAGGACTGTTTATAATAATTATTATTTTCCTGTACATGAGCCATTCTTTCTCAATTTTATGTCTAATTTGTTGTTGTCAAAGATTGTACATTTCGAATATTATAATATGGAAACTATGGAATTCAGATATTTCTCATTCCCTAGGGTTTATAATTTCTGTATTCTTTGTCATGTATGGCCAATGAATTCTCTTTTCTGTTATGTTAGCAGAACATGGTGATTAGACAGAGATTTCCCTACTTGTCTGGAACATGTCTGAAAAATTCTCCCAGGCTTTGGAGATAGTCTCTGTCTCTGTGTTGGGGCATGCCTTCAACACTAGCCAGTCTTTTAAAATCTCTATTTTGTATTTTCTTCCTGCTAGCACAGAGACTAAGATTAGCCAAGATGAGAAATAAAAGTTGTGTTTTTCTTTTTTCTTCTTCTTCTTCTTTTTTTTTTTAAGTCTTCCTTGAGTATTTGCACTGTACATTTCTGTGTACAGCTTTGTGGATTTCCTGGAATATGTTAGAGCTTTTCAAAGCTTTTATTCCTATAAACATCTCATTTTCTAATCTTTTATCCCAAGTATTTAGGATAAATGTTACTCACTGACCCAGGCAATAGTGACTAATATATTTGCCTGAAATGTTTTTGACTAAGTCCCTTTGATAGCCATAGGGAGAGTTATGAGTTAAGAGAGATTAAGGAAAGTAGTTTGAGCTGATCCTCCAGGGAACTACCATGCAGGTCAAAACAGCAACCACAATTATTTATGAATGGGGCTCTTCTGCTACCTCCAGAACTGATACATGTACTGGAAATATAGGATGTCTTCTTTAGGGTCACCACTAACCTGAGACTAAGGGAAAATTAAAACCCTACAAAACTCACTGTCCCTACCAATATTCATCTGGTATTTCTGGATCAAGAATTCCCCTCATTTCTGCAGGATTTTGGTTAGTTTTCAGCATCTTGAAGAAGTCCATTCAGATAGCTTTGCCTGCTTTTTTTATTGTTTTTATAGAGAAATGAAATTTCGAAGTTTTTTCCTCTGCCATTTTTGCTCTATTGAAAATTTCTTTCGAAATAAGTCACTCTCTAGACTTATTGGTGTGGTGGTTAAAAAATTTAACATAATTTGATAGCTGAGACAATCCTCATTCTTTTCCAGTTATCTCATAACTAACATTTTATTTTCATGATTTCTGGCTCATTTTTTTCCTAATGTACTTTGAAAAATATTTGAAGTAAATTACATATATCTATATGCCACTCAAAAATTTTATAAAGGTAAAGAAGTTAGAAAAGGGGAACTATTAGAGCCAAATTATCATTTGAAATGAGGAGGAAGAGTGCAGAAATGCACTTTGTAATGCATATGATATCCAGGACAATTTGAGATATAGTGAGTATACCAGATTGGCTGGAATAAAAGATTCAGATGTGGAGTATTTTTGATATAAAGAAAGATAATATTATTTTCTGATATTGGAGAAATATAAATTACTATTAAGAAAAGAAATGGCTTTATATCAAATTTACATAGTCTAAGAGTTTAAAATTATTTCTAACATCTTGCTTTACTTCTCATAACTATAGTGCTAGAAAGTCAGAAATATTGTCTCCATTACATAGATAAAGACACAGAATGAAAACTGTAAGTAGATAGCTGTGGTGGTGAAATAGAAACCAGAGTTAGCTTTCTATAGTCTAAGATACAATTCTTCTTTGAGCTCAGTAAGAAAATCAGCAGTTAAAGTGGCATGTGTGATGTTTGTATAAATGAACATAGTGAATATCAAGGATACAGTAAATATTCAATAATGGTAGTTATGATATTTGATGCACAACTTCATCATTATCATCATTTATATCATACTAAAATTAATGAGTTATTAAATGGATTTAAGATACAATTTTAAAAAGAAAATAATATGTCACTGTATCTGTGCTATACAAATTTTATTGCTCATTCCTTTGACACATATTTATTATGTATTAAAACTTACTTATGTATCCATTTATCTATCCAACCATTCAATCCAAGAATTCATTTTCTCATTAAAGTATTTATTAAACATACTCTTTTTAATAGTTAGAGATAAAACTGTAGAGAATACATAGCTCTATGAATTTAACTTACTTGTAGAAAACTGGGGGAAACAGAAAACTTGAAATACGCTAGATAAATCTGGTTAATTTATTGGACTATAGAAGATTACTTCCCTTATTTGGTTTGGCAAATGATAAGCATACTGTACCTAACCACTTGAGACAAATGAAAAAAGGGAAGAAAAGTTGATGATATGTAGAATTTTAGATATGTTAAGAACATCCAAGTGTAGATATGCAATAGGTTGTTCATCATGACACAGATGTCATGGGCAGTCCGAAAAAATAGAACATGTTCCCAGTCCTCAATGGCTTTACACTCTGGTTGAGGGAATAAGATATTTACGTAAAAGCAAATTTAAAATATACACTAGAAAGTAAGAAAATTATGCAACTCAACTATATACACAGAGGCCATTACTATTTTCAAGGCATAGAGTAAATCATGGGCACGGTAGATGAGGGAACAATTCATGAAAGATGATAGACTGAAAAAAGTGGTGAGTAAGAGTTCAGATTTGGGCAGCTAGTGGGAAATAGTTTGAGAATAGAGAAATTTGTTGGGAGCTAGTAGGAGATATTTGTGGTAGATGAGGATCAGCAAGAAATATTGTAGCCTCTCTAGTAACTGATATCTATAATATGTATTACTTTCAGATTTCTAATCTTAAAAACTCTTATTTTTTTTATTCTATCTTATTTGAAAGATAAAAGTCTTTCTTTTCATGTCTAATATTTCTGTATCATTAATTTACTGCTCAGACATCAAGGTTGCCGCCCTTTTTTTTACATATTAAAATATGTGTGTGGTAACATTGACTACTGTTATTCTACAATATTTAGATTCTTATAAAACAAGAAAGAAGAAAAATATTGAAGTTTTACTGATTTAAAAGAATGAAAGAGAAGTGGTTATAATCTGATTAGAAATAATTCTTACTAATGAAAAAATGACCATAGGGAAATATTTCCTAAAGTTAGGAAACATTAAGATTAGACTGTGAATACAGAGTATTTTTTCAATCATAGTGTAATAGTGATTAATATGGTGAAAATTTACTTAACATTTAGTATTGTTGGCAAAGAGCAATGATGTTATAAATGGACTTAAAAGAGTACAGGGTAAATATATCTGTAGAAGTCAGATAAGTTGTTAGAAAAATTGAGAGAATGATTAAGCATTTGATTTATTCAACAATGACATGAGAGTTATCTATCTGTTCAGCATATATATCATTTACAAAGTTTCAATGTATTCTATGTGTGTCTATGAATCAAAGATTATCTTAATTCTTCAATAAAATGGTATACACAAATGTTACTAGTATTAAAATTTTTAATTCTCAAATGTTTGTGAATAACAATTTTAAAATGACATAGAAGGACATCTCTTCAACTTTGGTTTCTGAGCATAAGCCAGATTGAATGAAGATACAGTCCATGTTTAATATCTATCAGATGTTTTGTTGATGGAGTTTGTGGAAGAAAAACAAAATTAAAATATGAAATATAGCTACACATTTCAATCTATAATAATATTAAGGAAATGACAATTTTGATTTGAGAAAAATGGTCACAGCCAACAAGAACAGAAAATATAAACTAAAATAATTAAAATTCATATATATAGTAAGTTTATGAAAATATACAAAAGAATTGGAGAAATAATAACAATAATAAATTCCTCACCAAGTAAAGTATCATCATATGTTTAAGTTAATTATATTAGGATACATCCTTTTCTCCACAATATTTTTGGACGATTGAATGTTTTGGTTTTCAGGCTTTATAAGGTATTGGCTCAAGGTCTCCTATATAAAAATAAGTTACTACTACAAAGTTACAAACTAAGGTAGATTTTCGCTTGGAAATTATAAATTATTATCTCTCACTCTGTTTAGGATGACCTCATGGAGCAGGCACAGGCATAATAGGATATAAGGGTTCTCTAGAGAGAGATTTTAATTTTATTTCCTCACCTGAGCTGAGAATCATTTTCTGTGGCATATTAAAAATGCCCATAGGGTGAGAAGAGTAGGAAAGTATTTAAGCTTTAAAGTTTCCAAGAATTCAAATGGTGTGGTTGTGCGTAGTTATTTTTATTTCATTAGATAAGAATTTATATCTTTTGTAACCAGAGCTGGATTCTGTCATTTCTTTAAAACGATATCATTTGTGAAAATGATGGTTTTACAGATGAAAACAATTTTAAGTTCCTTATATGCATCCATACTCACAAACTGCTTCTCGGCACACATCAAACATCTCTTGTGTGAATACAAATTTGAGAATATCACTCATCAAATTAGTAAAACAAAACAAAAACCTTCAAATAATAAAATTGATAAATCAAAATTATCATCTGTGTCCTTATTTATCTGGTCAAAATATACATGATCATAGAAATAGTGATGAGGAAAAGCTTTGATATGTTAAATATACATTGAAACCAAATAAAAGCAAATATTTCCAATGTTTTCTCCACAGTTTTTAAATTAAGAAAGATAATTTGCAAGCAAAACATAATTTAATTTGGAGAGTTTTTTTTTTATTCTGATTCAATTGCTAGTGAGTTCTGATGTGATCGCAAGACATGTAGAAAGGAGAGAGAGGGAAAAATTAAGAACCTAGTCATATATGTGAATATATGAATTTAAGTGAATAGGTGTTAGTCACTTAAAGTTTTAAAGTTTGATGTTCCTTCCTTGGAAGAAGACATTTTAAATAAATAGCCACACAAATTTTTAATATTTATATGTCTACATATTGTGATAAAGACACTTAGAAATAATAGCTTAGCAAAGCCATGAAATATCTCAAATTGTGTGATCTTGGAAAGTGAGTTCATTAAAATCTAATCAACTAATTTTTTAAAATAAATGTGACCTTTTCAAGATTCATGTGATTACACATCATTTTCTAATATTTAAAATTGTCTAGATCAATCATGCACCATCACATTATATTTTAATGAGAAAAAAATAGACTACAAATTATTTCCTATCTGCATATGAAGTATCAGTTAGAGACTTTCAAGAAAATAGTTTGACCATTAGAACTTTTTAAATGAATTATTTTAATTAGTTTGGCTAGAAATTCTTAAGTATATTACAGCACAGCTGAGCCAGAGAAACCTGCTATGTCTGTGCTGTAAGTGTAGCTTTGGTCAGATAACACTACTTGGTGAAGTAATTTTGCATATGTCATTCTTAAAATAAACTATTAAAACTTGAAATTATTTAATGTACAAAATATCATAAATCCAACAGTTATACATGAAACATTCGATAGAGTATAGTAAATTAAACAGAGTCCCTGATTATTAAGTTCAAATTCAAAATGGTTCACAAGTGCATGGTATGAAGTGAGAAGAGGAATAATGCTTTTGGTAGGAGAATAATAACATGAGGCAAATATAAAATAATAGGGCATGAACCAAAATTAAAGTATCAGGATGGTTTTAGGAGAGCTAGTTCTACTTGGACACTCTGATCTTTGAGCAACACCTTTATCTTTTCTATGCCTTTCTTTTCTAATCTGCAGCTTAAGGGGTCAAAATTAAGAATGTTTTAGTTCCAACACTTCATGAGTCAACAATCAAGAGTGATGTTCAAAATATTATAATAACAATAACCATAGATATTTATGAAAACTTAGTCTATGCCAGATTAAATATTAGCATTTTATTTGTATCGTGCAATTTAAACTTTACAGCAATCTTTTGAGGTTGTTTTATTTTATCCAACTCACAGATGTGGAAACTGAGAATCACTTAGCAGGCTGGTGATCAAATAAGGATTCAAATCTGTATTTTCTTGATTTTAAATGTTTCTGCTAAATCATAAGTTCTTGATTGAGAGGAAAATAACTATACGGCAAGAAAAACACAGATTAATTTGAGAAAAGGAGCTTCGTAATGACAACTCTACTGCTAGAAAACCAAGCTGTAGAATAGCTTGTTGGCAGAGGGCCAGTAAGCTCATGGCATCCTCATTGTGTAACAAAGGGCACCACCAATTTATATAATATGCTTTCTAAAAACACACCATTACTCAAAGTCACATCAAATCCTTATGTGAAAATGATGAAGAATAAGGTCAGGAAGATATTTCCAAGTATGAGGACACAGTAGATTTATAACTCTTGTTAAAATTCTTGAGGCAGCAAGGATGCGACCTAGAAAGATACACTGCATGGAAAATACAGAGTGAGGAGATTCACTGTGATACAAAAAGGGAAAAGTAAAGAAAATATAAGAAAAACAAAACGAAAACAAAAAAACATGACCAAAAAAAAAAAAAAAAACAGCACTGTTACTACGAAAAGTGTACAACGAATATAACTTGTTAATACATAAGGGCAGAGATCCCAGGTTAATAACTTTATTGAGTCATAAAAAAATCACTAAGCTGGAAATTTCAATTTTATTCTAGCACAAAAGCAACATCTCATGATTAGAAAGAATGATGAACAACCCATCTCTCCTGATTGAATGCTAGACCAAACTCAAAACAAAAAGCCAGTGATTATTTGTCTCATATGATACATGTGACAGATACTGGAAATCATATCAGTGGGAGCAGATCTGATATTCTTTGAAATTTACTTAATAAAAAAATATTGCATCAGTAAGAAATTTTATTCCATTAAAGATAATTAAAGAATATCAAAGAAAAAGGATGAATATCTGCTACAGACATGATCATCTGGTCTTCTCCTTTCTACTTGGTTAGTTCCTAAAATTGTGACTAAACTTACTCAGTTAAAAAATTGTCACTTTTAAGTTAATCTATTTTAAATCAAGTTGGAATTAAAACCTTCAAACATATTTATTTGTTTGAAGGTTTTAAGATAACATATGTGGCTTGAATGGACCTGAAGGAGATTGAACAAATAAGATTCTAGCATCGTCTATGTTTACCTTTAAATGGTTTATGAATGATTAGTTGAATGGTTTCATCAGATAAAGTTTTGTAAGTATCATGTTATTGATTACTAGGAATTGGTATTGTAGTAAGGTGTTACTTGAAAATAGGCACTTGCTAATGGATATGTACATTTGTACATCAGTAGGGATGGCACTATTAGTTATTGTGTCCAATATCATGTACTTTCTAGCATCCCAAAGTACCAAACAACCTAGGTATTATTAAGGAAATAATGGCCTAAAAAATCAGCAATGCTCATGAAGGTAAATACAAAATATTTTTTTTAATGTACTTGACCTAGGAGAATAACCACTCAGTTCACTAACTCATGGGGGGAAAAGTGTGCACAGATAATTTGCCAGGTCAGAAAACTGCTGGGAAGTTCTTGCCCTCTGGTATAAGAAAAAATATCATGCTTACCCTTTCCTCAGGGCCAGAATGCCTACGAACTCTTAGCAACACAGCTGTTTCTTTTATGTATTACCCAGAAGACTAATAAGTACAGTAATGAGTCATTTGGATTTATTATTATTTATTAGCATACACTACTAATTACCATTCTTTAAAAAATAACTTCTCTAAAGTGAAGTCTTAACAATTTACCTCTTCAAAACATATTCAGTAGACATCTTCTCTAAGATAAATCTGAGATTCTTGGCATGGCATACAATTCTCTTCAATATGTGGCCCATTATTTTTCTGTTCATCATCTCCTACTTTTCTCCCATACCAAAACTTACACTCCAGAAAAACCAAGACATTTATAATTACTTAAACATGGCATGTTCTTGCATGTTTTATGCTATTGTACATGCTGCTCCACATGCTCCCTCTTCTCCATTACATGTAACAAGGAAACATATTCTGGCCTTCTCTTACTCCTTCAGGTAGACCCACAAAGTCTTGCTTCTCCTATGCTTTCACTGAATCTCCAGTATGCATCATATGTAGCATGTTTGTCATTTTATACATATGTATATAATATATATCATAATATATATTAACCTAAATGCATAATTAAGAACTCTGATGATCTAGTCCCAGCACCTTGTTCAGTACTATAGCATAAATAATTCAAAGGAAGGGCTCCTATGAAAGAAGGGTGGATTCAAGTTCCAAATAAAATTTATTCTAGCTGAATGACTTTGAGCAAGGTACTCTACCTCTCTGAGCTTCAGTTCCCTTGCCTGTAAAACAATCCCTCCATTATGGGGTTATGACAATCAAATGCAATAATGTGATAATTCAGAAAAGTCCTTGATAGTAAAACTAATCTGTTTTGTTTGCTTTTATTAATATTTTAAATGCTACTTAAATTCCTGACTCATAGGAGAAGCTTAATAAATATTTGTTAAATAAAATGAATGAAAGGATGACTGAAGACAGGTGGCACTACCTCAGACTTCTGCTATTTCTCTTATTTTTGTAATACAGACCTTCTATCTATATTCAGTGTCCATATGCCCCTGCACCAGGCTGATAACAGATATCCAGATACTAACTGACTAGCCCATGCAGCACATTACTACTCTAAATTTTCTTTAAAATTTAGAACTTAACAAACAAACAGACAAGGAACCCAAGTAAAGTGTATCAGTTCAAACAGAGTCACCTGAGAAATGTTAAAAATAGTATAATGGGCAAGGGTGGAATAAAAGTTCTGGAAAACGTTTTAGATGGTGTCTCCCACATCCATCTTCAATTGTATCAGAGACCTTCATCATAGGGTTGACTTTAAAAATCATATTAACTAGCCCACTGTTTCTCAGACCTTAAGATATGTATGAATGGCCTAATAACAAGTTAAAATGCAGACTCTAATTCAGAAAGTATTGGAATGGTAACTTAGAGGTTGCTAAATGTATATTCATGTTATAAATAAAAGAAAAGAATGAAGAAATGAACCAGGACTTCACCTGAAATTTTAGAAAGAATGTGGACAGAAAGCAAAAAGGAAAATAAAATAAAAATTTATCACATGTATGTGCATATAATATATGTGAGTCCTTTATAAAAAATAACAACTTTAGAATAGTCATTATTTATCTCTTTCTTTCAAAATCCTCTAGTTCATCATTATGGGTAAATACTAATATTCAGGAATTACAAACTAAATGATAAGGTAAAATTGTTAAGAACATCTGTAATCAAACAACATCATTTTAAGTTTGACAACACAAACTCTACCGCATGCTGTTCACTGCATCTCACAGGACATGTGTTTAGCTAATGAGTTCTGGTCTGATTTGGTAGACAAATGACTCTCTTGACAGCTTAATCCAGCCAGGATTAAATGAGAAGAGTGACAATGGCTCTCAATGCTTCCCCTCAGAAAAACATCACATTGCCCCTTTTCAGAGCTTGTTTGATCCTCAGGTCTGAAAAAGTGAGTGTGGAGAGGTGGTTGTTCATATCTCGCAGAAGTGAAGCAGCTCAGAGATATATCTTTTTTCTACATTTTCATGTGTTTCTATTATAGAAGATTGGAGGTTTCTTTAATTCTCCCTAAAAAATTTGCAGCAAGGAAATTTTATGTCCAGATATTTCATTGTAAATATATATAGAAAATGGATTAATGAGCTAAAAGTACTTTGAAAAAAATAAACAGTGATGTAAAACAACAACAAACCCATTGTGGTCAGATGCAGTGTTAACTGAGAAGAATCTAAAAAATGCAAAGTAGTTTGTACACTTAGTTATTAAGGTTGAAAACAAAAGTATCTCATTATCTCGTGTTTCCTTTGTCAAACCTATAGAGTTGTGTGATAATTAAACATTACTGTTTATTTTGGTTTTTGTTTTAATGGGAGACTATAATAATTTGACTAAAATTCCCATGTTCTTATAACAACAATAATAAGGATAAAATAGTCATTGTAATTCCTGCTTCTCTTATAACTCTCGTTATTTTTCACCAAAGAGCATTATAGGGCTTCATTCTCTCTCTCTCTCTCTCTACATCTCTCATTTTTTTTTTTTTTAAGAAATCACCAATCTCTCCCTTTTAGGTGGGAGAATCTAAGACAACATTAATATTCATATATAGGAGGTATCATATGCAAAGCTGCCAGAGGAAAAATGAACAGGAAAATAAATAGATAATAACAGTAATAGTTAATTTTATTAGATGCTAATCATGTACTAGTTATATACTAAGCATTTTATAACTTATTAAAATCTCATGACAACCTTATGAAGTAGTTTCACCATTTTGCAATTGAAAAGAAAACGAAATGTATAATGGTTTAGATGTCTTCCATATTTACATGTGGGGGTATTTGAATTTTAAAGGATGCAAGAAAGGATGTGGATTATACAGGTAGTTTCTACTATAATTATGGTTTAACACTGGTTTGGCTGAGGAGATAAAATTTAAAGGTTGTCTAATTTCATTCATTCTATAACTTTTTTTTTTTTTGAGAATTTGCTATGTGCTAAATATTTAAATGGTTCTGAAAATACAAAGATAAAAAGGATCAAATTTCCTCCTTTGACATACATTGTAATTATAATTAATCATTATAAAATTGGTGTATAATAAAAACAACATATTGTAAAAATATAATATTATAGACACAACTGTTAAAGAATTTGTGTTATAAAATTTGTTTCTAAAAATTTGCATAGAAATCCCATGGAGATAACATTTCATTCTGCCTTATGGGGGCAGGTTGGAAATAGATAGGGAGATAAGCAGGAAAAGGTTTATTTTTAAACTTATGATTAAAAATTCAGTGGGAGTTATCCAGACAGAAAGAGAAAGCACAGAGTAAATGTATAAAAAAAGGCATGATGTATTAGGGCATGGAGAGGTTAGTCTCAGGGTTGAGAAGCAATTTTGGTCACTGCACAGCATGGAGTGTGCAATGGAGTAAATGACAACTGGTGTGATTGCCATGGTAGCTTGTCTTTAGATTGAAAAAGCCTTACATAGTATGATTACATGAACTTATCACATAGAGTACTTGATCCCACTTAAATTTTAGCAAGATAACTCTGTAGGCAGTGGGGAAATGGGATGGGAATGTTTAGAATCTAAAGACAGGGAAAATAGTTCAGTTGTTTTAAAATAGGCAGTGCGAAAGAACAAAAGCTGTGGTGGTGAAAAGGGGAGAGAAGGAGAAATTCCAGGGACTTGCTAGTGATAGAATTGTCATGACTGGAGATCAGCTGGATATGGGTGGATATGGGAAGTGAGGAAGAGTGATGAGTTAAAGGTAATATTACTATTACATAATAAATATTGAGAGCTTATAATGTGAAGGGACTCTTAAATATTTTCAATGTTTTAACTCACTTAGGAGGGTCTTGAAATTTGAGTTTGAATAACTGAGTGATGATTTGCATTTCATATAGAGAGTAAAGGAGAAAGGGGGAAATACTGAGGACAATGGGAGGATAATGTGTCTGCTTTTGGAAATGTTTGAGAAGCCTACATAGCGTTCAGGTGGTTACATCTACCATGGCATTGGTAACATGACTCCCAGGTTGAAAAAAGAGATCAGGGCTGCAGATATAAATATAGAAAACTTCTTGGATAAATGATGCTTTGTAGTACATAAAGAGGGAGAATAAAGGTTGGAACTCTTGGAACATAAATATTTAGGTAAAGGGTGAGAGGACAGAAAAATAAAAATGAGCAAAATGACGTAGAAGTAAAGTCAGAGAGAAAAAGGTCAGAAAGGAAAATGTTTTAAAAATAATATTGTTGTTAAAATGCCGATTTAAGTAGAATTAAGCTGAAGACAAAAATTTGGGAATTAGGAAGTTGGTAAATTTTAAGAGTATAATTTCAGTCGCATGGTGAGTATAATAAAGTGAATTGGAAGTGAGGAAATAGTGGCCAAGTGGACTACTGCTTTGAGGATTTTGACACAGGGAAAGGAGCTGGAGCAGGAGGGTAGAGACCATGGCATTACTAAAGTTTCGAAAAAATTAAAAAAACTTTAACATACAATCAGAGCAGAAGAAGCCATTAAAGACGGAGAAACTAAAAGTACAATATAGTGGCAAAAGGTCAGCAATGAGCGATTGTTGATGGAGAAAGGTCCTGAAGAAGGCCACAAGTGGGAAAATGGGTTTATCTAACAAATGCAATTATCTCACAGTGTTTGTGACTTCAGGGCTCAGCGCCAAACAGTTCCGTTTCTATCCTGGCTGTCTCACTTATCAATTGTATTGGTCAAGAAGTTACTGAAACTTTATGCTCCAGTTTCATACCTGTCAAATGTGGAAATAATCATACCTTCTCTTGGTGTTACTGGAAGGATTAAATGAGATAAGGTTTATAAGAACAGAATCTACTATTGGTTAACCGCCTGCCCGTCACAAATTAACTGTTATACTCAGAGGAGAAGTACGAAAAGCCATTGTAGAAAGGAACAGAATCACTAATGTTTGTGATAAAGCAAGAAGGAAATAGAAACAAAAAAACTTTATAAAGCCCACCTAACAATGAACGTATATTCTAAATATATAAAAAACATACTTTTATTATTTTTATATAAAATAACATCATTCTATATCTCTAAGGAATACTGAGACTCAGTTATTTGTTGCTAAGATAAATAAATATCTTTCTTCTTATTCCAAATCACACTAATCACAAATACTTAACTTCAGAGATTTTTTTTAGTCTTTGTTTATGTAATGTTTCAAGTTATAAACTTAGAGAATCAAAATCAATTCTTTCTAATAACTACATAGAAATGTAGTGTTAAAAAGTTAGTACCATATGCAGTGATGTATTCTGGGAATTATTTATCTGCTTTGCATGCTCTCTGCTCTGTTATAGAGATAATCTTGGCATTTTAATAGGAAGAAAGACAATTTCTGGAGTGAATATGACTTGAAAAGGCCTCTGCCCATTGCTAAGAAAAATTGATTCCATGATATTTTCTTCTATTGTTAGCAAATACTATTTTAAAAAAAAATGTTGAACCACTTTATTTTCATTCTCATGCAGAGTACAATGAAGTCAAAGAGTAATTTGTTTTGACTCTTCTTTTAGAGGGTTTTATAAGATAATTATATGTGATAGATTCAAGTTTTACATTCTACCATTACAGTAAGCATTTTTAAAGAAATAATTCAGCAATGGTACATATTATTGTGGTTGTATTTTATGTATGTATTGAGTAGTCTCTGTTTCAAAGTGATTTTTTGACTATTATCCTATATAGTCTATATAAGAGCAAAACACATTATGGCTGCATTTCAATTGAGAAACCGGGCATGAAGAAAGCAAAGAGATTTTCCCCTAAGTCAGATAGCAAGGTTATAAATGCTAAACTGCTAAAAGCTGCATTGTTCACATTTAAAAAAACATTCTTAAGGTATTTTTGAAAGCTTTTGTAAAGATTTACTCTTCCATGAAATCACTGGAGAAAAGAATAAACAGAAAAATTTACACCTTTTCTATTTATTTCTTTCGTCAGCACTGTAAACATCTATAAAACTCCTTATATTAAATATGCAGTCTGCTTGCAAAAGAATGACTTCAATTTAGAGAAAGGAATAATTCAATGATCTAGGAAGTTTCTCATGTTAATTTCCTTAAAAGTAAACATAAGTGAAAAAATATTAATTGATTAGATTGCAATTGCATGCAGATTGGACAAATGTAAACCAAGCAAACTCTAGGTAACTTCTCTGATAAACCCATTAGAAGTTCTGTAAGACCCATTCACTGTCAATAAAGGTGGAGCAATCAGTGCTATAGCAGTTGTCCAGAGTTTGTATCTCATCGAATTATTCAGGCTATTTTCCCTACCTCCAATTGAATTGACAAGAGAACTCATTCTCCCTAAGGGATTTTTTTTAAGTCTAAGATCATGAGAAATAATCCTCTGGAGAAAAGAGAAGTTATGGGACATCTTGGGACTTCTGAGTATATAATAAGCCTAGCATATGGTGTTAGACTGCTTCCAAGTGAGAGATGTCTAAGTGAGAAGAGTGCAAATTTTTTTATTCCAAAGGAAACTCTACTCAAAGACTACACATCAAAAGATTTTTATTGAGAGTGGAATCCTCAGAAATATGAGGCCACATTATAAAATGACAATCCTAATTAAACATTAGAGAATAATTCCTTACATTGTATATTTACTCTCATTCTTGAAAATTATATTCTTAATAAAATGCTCCCAATGAGGTAAAATGTAGTCTAACGTCAATATGTGATTTCAGTGAATTCAGATACCCATTCCAGAACAAGGTTGAGTAACGGGGACCAGATTTACCACCATGCCAAAACAACTAAAAAGAGAAACTAAAACTACACAAAAACAAAAACTCAAACCAGACAAAATATATGAAACAATGGTTTTCAAGACACTGAATGTCCACATAGTGATTCTGAGACATGGAAAATAAATTAAGTAAGTCCTAAGATTGCCTGAACTTATCTTTTAGAGAGACTCCAAGACATGGCATGGAAAAGATGAATTAGGTAGAATACCAAGCTCTTCCTGAGCTTAAAAAATAGTTGTTGAAAGTCATGGAAGGCCAAGGAGGCATGAGTTCGTGGAACAGAGTACTGGTAAAATAAGGGCCACACAAAAAGAGCACTCCAGAAATCTGCAAAGGATTCTTTTAATTTTTTAGTTAAAGAATCTACCTAAGTCAGGAAAAGAACGATTTCTCATAAACTACAGAGCATCAGGTGGAGGAGACAGAGGATTTTGCCTCAACTGTGGGACAAATTTAGACCTAAACACTGATCTAAACAAACCAAAAAACACCCACCAAAAAACCCAGCCAAACAACCAAACGGCAGCTTAAAAACAAGATGCAAAGGGATCAAACTATTTCCAAATAACTTTAACTGCACGTCAGAACAAAGCTCAATCAGATTTATAAAAATATAAAAAATATCTAGCACCACAAACAGATAAAATTCACAGTCTCTGGTGTCTAATAAAAAATTAACGGGCATTCAAAGGAGCAGGAACATATGACTCATAATGAGGATACAAATCAACTGAAACATACCCAGAAATAACACTATGATATAATAGAATACAGGGTATTAAAACAATTTTTGAGATAAAAAATACTGGATAAGGTTAACAACCAATTAGCACTATAGAAAAGTAGATTAGTAAATATAAAGACAAACAATTAAAACCTTTCCAAAATGAGATACAGAAAGAAGATTTTAAGAAATGAACAGAACATCAGTGAATTGTGAGACAACTTCAAGTAACTAAATATACATGAAATTTGAGTCACTGAAGGAGAGAAGGGTGGGTACAAAAAAAAATGTTTCAAGAAATAATGGCCAAAATTTTTCCATACTGGATGAAAACCGTAAACCTATAAATTCAAGAGATCTAAAATACTTCAACCACAAGTATGAAGAAAACTGTACCAAGTCACATTGTAATCAAATTGCTTAAAACCATTGCTAAAATCTTAAAAGCAGCCAGAGTAAAATGATATGATATAATACATAGAGAGGAACAAAGAATAACAGCCATCTTCTCAGCAGAAATGATATAAATCAGAAAGCTGTTGGGTTATACCTTTGGGGTGGGGAGGGCTAGAGTTCTAAATCAAGTGAAAATATTTTTCAAAATTTAGGATGAAATTAAAAAGACTTAACACATATCAAAGCTGAATTTCACAACTAGCAAATTTTACAATAGGAATTAGTAGAGGAAGCCCTTCAGGTAGAAGGAAAATGATACTAGATGGAAACCTGTATATACACAAAGGAGTAAAAAACACCAAAAAATAGTAACTATGTGAGCAAATGGACTTTTTTATTATTTAATTCTATGTAAAAGACAGTTACCTATTAACACTAAAGTAGCAAAAATGTATTGAAGAGTTTACAATATTGTCAAAATAGAATGTATGGCAGCAATAGTGCAAATGCTGGAACGGCGTAAATGAAAGTATACCTTGGAAGATTCTTATATTATATGTGAATAGGTATATAACTTGAATTAAATTAAATTAAAGATGTGTGGTATTACAAATCATAAAACAATCACAAAACATAACTTAAAAATAGTAATAGCTTATAAGCCAACAGAGAATATAAGTAAAAATAATTTTTAAAAATCATTTAATCGAAAAAAGGCAGAAAAGAGGAAAATAGGAAAAAAGAGGAAAATAAGATAAATAGAAAACAAATAGTAAGCAAATTAATATTGACATTACATATAAATGGCCTAAAACTCCCAACTGATGCTAAGAGATTGATTGTCAGATCAGATTAAAACCAAGACTCGACTATGTAATGACTAGAAGAAATCCCCTTAAAATATAAATAGGCAAATAGATTAAAAAACAAACTAAAAATCCTATCATGCTAATACCAAATCAAAGAAATCTAGAAAGACTATATTAATATTAAACAAAGTAGATTTCAGAGCAAAGCATATTAGCAAAGATAAAGAGATTCAATTTATCAAGATGACATAACAATCCTGATTGTTTATATGCTTAATAATGAAGCAAATTACATGAGGCAAAAATGATAGAATTATAATGAGAAATAAAATCTGCAATTTTGATTGGAAATTTTAAGACTCTTCTCTCAATAATTGACAGAACAGAGAGAAAATCAGTAAGGATATAAAAGATGTGAATAACCCTGTCAATAGACTTGACCTCATTGACATTTGTAGAACACTTCACTGTACAAAAGCAGAATGCATACTTTTCAAATATACACAAAACATTTAGCAAGATAGACCATATTCTGAGGCACAAAATAAGTCTCAATAAATCTAATGTTTAAAAACATACAATATACATTCTTTAACCACGATAGGATTAAATTAGAAATGTGTAACAGAACATATGCATAAAATCTCCAAGTATTTGAAACTAAAATTTGTCTAGATCACCTTTTATCAAACCAGAAATCAAAAGAGAAATTTGACAGTATTTTAAACTTATCACAAATAAAATACAGCATATCAAAGAATTCAGAGAAGGTCAGATTAATGGATCTCAGAGTTTATTTAAAGGATTCTACATTTGTTGCTTCCTGAAAGTCATAGACGTTATAAAACCTAGATCTGAAATACGTATTCATTTTTTCAGCTCTGAAAATGGATAGTAGAGAAAGTGAAAGCACATCATTTTCTTCTGATATAGTGGCAATGATGTGACTGGTTTTGGAATTACTCATAAACCTAAATATTTGCCTTCGGAGACACTACCTTAATTATCTATTTTATAATGGCCATTTCTTCATCTTCCTCTCCATTAATTCTTTCTCTCCATCAGTTTTTTGGGTGTTGCCTCTCCTTGTCTGTCTACTACTACTTATAATAGTAAAAGACATGTGGGACATTAAAGGATTGGGAAAAATAAAAAGATTCATGCTGAGTTTATTGCTATGAAATCACTAAACATATATTAATGGATTTTTTATTGACTGATGAATTGTGGAGCTTGTGTTAAAAAAAAGTGTCTCATAATTTACAAAAAATGATATGAATCTCATTTTCAATTCTTATCACAGCATTTGAGAACTTTAGACTTATTTTAATTATGCAGAATAATTTGTATTGGTGATCATGTCCTACAGATAGTAGTATATATCAATTTGACCTTTTAATTTTCTATTCATTCACATTAGATACTAGAGAATAATAATGTTTTGTGCCTGACACCTGGGCATTGTCACATTTGTTTTTATTCTCAGCAATGAAAAATGCATCATTTTTATTTAAACTATAACCATATTTTCTAAAAATATTGTTGCTTTTGATTTACCTGATTAACTTATTTAATGTGGCAGAAAGAAGGCCTCGTGCATTGTGCTTAGTAGCAAACAATGTATGACTAGATAAATAGCAATTGCACATCAGTCTGCCTGACTTCCTGTTATTATCTACCAGCACGAATAAATTAAAGTTCAATTCAGTTATTAACATTTATGTGTACACATTTTCACAATGTGTCACCATCTATTACAAACTTTATGCTTAGGTTTCTGGATTACCTTCACTTGATGGGCCATAGAATTTTTAAAATAGGATTTATGAAAATCACAATGTTGTATGCTTATAGAAATCAACCATGAATGGTAAAATAATCAAGAAAAAGACAAAGATACTCAACTACATTTTATTTTGACAAAATGAAGTAGATCACAACTGAAGAAAGATAAACTGAAAAATTTTAGAAGATTTACCTGTCTGCCATCAGAAAACTTATCGCACTACTTTTTAAATATCTATTTTTTAAAAAATAAAATTCATATAGGGCTAAAACTAGCCTTGCAAATTATATCATCTTCAGCTCACATCAAAGTTCCATACATACTTTTGGCTAAGTAAATATTGTGGTGATGAATAAATTAATAATACATAATATATTAATAATATAATACAGTTATAATAATGTAATAAATCAAATTTATAGCTTTGGGAAGGTCTAAAATTGCTATTAAAATTTGTTTTAAGTTTATCAATTAATTCCTACATATGTGAGAAAATGTTGGTGAATGTCTACATGAATGTAAAATGTTTATTTTTTAATAATTTATAGCTGTTTCAAGAATTATGTATGCTTAGAAATTTGAATTATTCATGTTATATAAATAATGTTCTAAATCTCTCCTTATACTTATGTTAAGTATTTAACTTACAAATTAAAGATTTCACACAACTCACTTCATGGTGATATTTTAAAAATTCTTCAAAGTAAGTCAAAAGTATCAAAAGTCAACATCGGTTATTTTGATGTTGATGGTTTAGTACCAAAAATGAAGAAAGGCAAATCTTGAATATAAATAACATTTTTATGGATATAACAATGCAAAAAAAATTTTAATTTAGCTCTACAAAAAGTGTCAGAGGTGGAGAAAGATGAATTAATAGATTTCAAAGTTCATTTGATAAATTACTTATTTTCTTGCTTCCTAACAGACATAGGTGTCACAAACCAAGATCTGAAATATATATTTGTTTTCTCAGCTCTGAAAAATGGATAGGAGTGAAAGTGACCAGGCATCATTTTCTTTTTGAATAATGGCAATGATTTGATTGGTTCTGAAATTACTTATAAACCCGAATTAGTTCAGAAAAATTGGGGATATTTTTAGGTGTGAGGTTTTTAGTTTTTTAAATGCTACAGAACATTCAACATATGGGTAGGAAATTATATTATTTTGGCTCAACATTAAAATTGTTTAAATATCCACCAAAGATGATGTTTTATGGTGCTATCATGTTTAAGAACTGTTATAGTAGCAACAAATAGAAATGAAGAGCCACTATAGAGCAAGTGATAAACACAGATCAAATGGGTTTTATGAACAACAGAATGGGTTATAACCATCCAAGGCTATTTACTGTAATGACAAAAGGAACCAATATAAAAGATACAAATTTATTCTTAACTACAGGTACTGAAAAATCTTCTAACAGAATTAACTAGATTTGTTTTTCTTTTTGTACATTAGAGAACACAGTTCTTTTGGAACATTTTTTTTTTCCTGGAATCACTAATCCTCAAAAAAGGGAAAATGTTGATGGTAACAATTCTTCTAAGACTTATGTTTCCTAATTTATGTGTGCATTTTTATTTATCTGTATGTCCTAAACAGTCCTAGATGACAACAAGCACTAACTTAGAGCTTAATGAATTAGATTTTTAAACTTGTGTCCTTATTTTTCTACAAATTATTTTAGGTAATTTATTTTTTAAGTACGTAAACATAAAGAATTAGTAAAACCAAGAACCAACTAATTAAAATGGGGGCTCAACACTAGGTCCTTGTATAGAAGAGATGGAGAAGTAGAAAGAGAAAACACAAATGTGAAGACCATAAGATATAGTAGATTAAATGTAATTAAACTCCTAATTTTGCTGCTGTTGGGGCAATCTGAATTCCAGCATTGTCCTGGTAACACTGGGGGTCCTTGGTTTTTTTCACCATCGCAGAAAGGCAGTTCAGCGAGATTTAGGAAAGTTAAGAGTTATTAAAAGCACATTTCAAGGTAGAGGTGGGTCATGCCTAAACAGTCTATAATCACGTGGAAACAAAAGGTATCATTAAGGTATGCTTCAAGTGAGGGGCAGGTAACAGCAAAGAGTGTTGTAACCTTGTGGAAGTGGGAAGGTCTGTATTATATTAGGGCTGTGATAGCGGGTTACAAAAGTGTTCCTAGATGATTGGCACAGGAGCTCATTTTGATTGACATTCAACTGTTTTTTAACTTCCCACCTATTGAGCATGTGGTTAACCAGAATTCAGTCTATTATAATTAGATTCATGAACTTCCAGGCATAAGCTTGATATTACAATGATGATATAATGAGGCTGAGGTGAAGAGAGGCTTAGAGTAGTCCTTACTGTACAAGCATCTGTGGCAGGATTAAACCAGCTATAGGTTTATGACCCTTCATTCCTTTGTCTCTCAGGATGCAAGAGTGATTTATAACTACAAAATGGATATTCTTTGGGAGATCTCTGGGCGGTCTCTGGGCTGGGCCTTCGCTCCTTTGTTCCCCCATTGCTCATGCCTGTGTAATTACCTAACAATTTGACTCTGGGTTTCTGGATGATCAAGGAGGAAAGGGATATTGATCAATGACACACACACACACACACACACACAATCTTGTTTAAAATAACAAGAAAAAATACACATGCGTAATACATAAGTACATACATACACAAACAGCATGTCCTCAGGGAAAATTGGATTGTACTAGGAGGAAGAGTTATAAATACATGTACCAGTCACCCTTTTGTTCATTGTTTTGCCAGCACAGTTCAAAGCCAAGAGAACAATACTTTCAATAGCTTCTTGGGGCCTGTGTAAATACGGGTGTGAAGGATTTTTTAAAAAGTTCTATAACTTCTCCCCATTTTATTTTTAAAATCTACTTTATTGAGGTATAATATACATACCATAAAATGCACCCATTTTAAATGTACAATTTAATGAGTTTTGCAAAATATATACACCCATGTAGTTTCTACTACAATCAAGATAAAGAACATTTCTATCATCCCTCAAGACATTTCTTATTCCCTTTTCTAATGCTGGCAAGTTTTACCACTTTAAACTTTATTATATTTTTAATCACAAAGTATTATATGCTTTTGAAATTAAAAAACTATAACAATTTAATTTTTAAGTTAATATTTCCTCTAATATTCTACTCATGCTCACCTGCTTAGTTAACACAAATTAGAAGTTTGATATGTAAAATGTTTCAACTTATTTCTGTATTTATTCAAACACTTATCACATACGTAAAACTTATCTTTATCATATTTTCCCCACTTGTGTATGTTGGGGGCACTGGTAGAAATGTGTCCTTTAAGTTTTTATGTTTTTAATGTCTGGCTTTCTTAACAACTCTTTATACAAAGTGGAATATCTGTTGCTTGGTACTTTTTAGCTCATTTATTGGTGTGACTTCTATGTGCTGAGCAATTTTATAATTTACATTACTTTTTAAATATAATTTTACATCTTATATTACTCTGCAACCTGCTTTGTTCTATTTTTTCATTTCTCTCAATTGTATACCATGAGCATTTGTCCAGATTAATGCTCATACATTCTTATTTCTTTAAATAGATGTACCTACCTTAGTTTATCAACTTTTTATTTTTGATGAAATATGCTTGATTTCAGATTTCTTTTTCTCTTCAAACCATACTGAAGCAAGTGTCTTTTTATATAATATATTTTATTTATGCTTGTATTGTCATGAAATAGATGTCCCAAATTGGAATTGCTGAGTAAAATATTCTGTATGTTTTTAATTACAACTGATATTGTCAGGTTATAGCATTTTATATTTCTGGCCAAAGCTAAAATAGAGTTTGAACTCTAAGCATTGAACATTTACCAAATTTTCTCAAACTTACACTGTTAATTAATGGTCATTCTGCACTTAGAGATCATTCTCCATTGACCTGGGTCATTGAACAAACAGCCTTACCTCCAGCTCTGATCTAGGTATAGGTCAGGTCCCAGGGCAAGAGAGAGGAGCGAGAACATCCGTTATCTGCATTTAAGGATCTCACAGTCTCAGACCATATACTTTCTAAAACATGCTTCTTCTCCTAACTTTGTCAAATTTTCTGATTTTATAGTAGCCCTTCAGGCTTCTTTTCACCACGAGAAATAATGCTGAGTGGGAAAGAGGAGAGAAGAAACATTTGTCGTTAGATGCATTTTTCCCCTTGGGGAACACCTTACATATGCTAAAGAGAAAGGAGCTCAAGGTTAAGTACAGCTAGTGGGTGTCTCACAAAATTGCAAAGCAGAAAAGATAAACTTATCTTTATCACCCTTTCCCCACTTGTGTATGCTGGGGGGCACTAAAAGAAATATGCCCTTTAAGTTTTTATGTTTTTAATGTCTGACTTTCTAATGCAAAGTGGGATATCTGTTGTTTGGTAGTTTTTAGCTCATTTATTGGTCAGACTCTTATTATGTGCTTACTAAGAGACAAAAGGAATACAAAATAAAATTATGTCACATGCAAGAAGTTGATAGGAGAGAGAGCCAACTACGTAGGTGCAGCATCCTCTGGGGTGGGAGAAAGCCACACAGAGGCTGCTGTAGGAGCAACCTTGGAGTTCAGATGTCCAGGAAGTTTCTTGGAAGATGCAATACCTGAGTTGAGTATTAAAACCAAAACAAAATGCCAGAAAATGATGTCTTGATATGGAAGGAGGGGTATAGAGCAGAGGAATTGTTGACAAAGGACTCAAGATATGTAGAGACAAGAGGTGAGCCAGGAAAGAGCACTTTTCATGCAGCTGCAGACCAAAGTGAGAGGAAAACGTGGTCAAGGCCAGATCATCAAGAGTGTTGTAGGAAACTTGGTTTTACAGAACAAACAAAAAAAAACCCGGGTTCTAATTTAACCAGGAAAGTGAGTGATGAGATTTGGCTAGATAAATCTCATTCTAGTTGTAAAATGAGGGATGAATTGGAGAGGAGTGCAATTTAGAAGAACTCAGAGGGACTTTTGGAAGCAATCTGGGAGAGAGATAATTAGAGCCTCGAAAAGTGGCAGGGCCTGTATTTTTGAAGCCTGACTCTCTCTTACTCCCTAAAACTACAAGTCTGTTCTCTCAAGGTTGTTCTTCCTACTCGTTCACTCACACATTCACTCATACATTCATTCATTTATTCAACTAATATTTATGTTGCTCTTTTTATAAACACTGATGATATAGAAGTAAGCAAAATGAAGTTTCTGGTCTCATGAATGTTATATCCTTATAGTAAAGCTCCCTGCCACTTTCTGAAATGTCTGCTTTAGTGCTCAGTTATTCTAGTACAATTTGCATTTTTCAGCACCCAAAAGAAAAGCTGACTTTTGGTGACATTTCAAGCACTAAGACAAGGGACAGATATTTTGGATCAAAAAACAAACAAACAAAAAAACACTCCACTTTCTTAAAATTATATCACACAGGTAACTAACTGTTTTTCTACTCATAACATCACATGCATTGTCAGTTGCACTACTTATTGACAATCTATTTTCTGAAAAGCTCTATCCTGAATATTTTACATGCATTATCTTATTTAAACCTGATAATGACATAATAAATTCAGGATTGAAATAACCAGAATAATGATTCCTCAAAAGATAGCCGTGCCCTAATCCCCAGAAATAATGAATATGTTACATTCATTACATGACTAAAGTAATTTTGCAGATGTAATCAAGGCAAAGACTTTGAGATGGGGAAATTATCATAGGTTATCCAGGTGGGCCCAAGGTAATCATGTGAACCCTTAAAAGTGGGGAACTTTCCAGGTTGTGGTCAGAGACAGATAATGTGACAACAGAAGAAAGGTCTGAGAAATGGCAATTTGGGAAGGATTCCTTTTTCTGGTTCTGTGGGGGGTAGGGAACTATGTGTTAGGACCAGAGGAGGTCACTAGGATCTTCCCAAGCCAACAACTAGCAAGCAAACATAGGCTTCAGTTCTGCAACTGCATGGAATTAATCCTGCTAAGAACCTGGATGAACAGGAAATGGATTCTCCCTTCGAGCCTGAAGAGGTAGATGCAGTCTTGCCAGCAGGTGGATATTTTAGCCTGTTGAGACCTGCAGTAGACTCTGACTACAGAACACATTTGTGTTTCTTAGATCACTAAATTTATGGCAATTGTTTTATAGAAGTAAACATTTTTGTGTGTACCTCTATATCGCTCTTTACTCTTTTCCCCTTAGCTCTTTGGCCCAGGAAGCTGACCCTCACAGATATATTGTTAGGATCCCTGGTCCACTGGCTTCTGATTGGTTTCAGTCAATGGGAAGAACGGGCAGGAGATAGGAGGGTTGGTGGGAGGAGAATGAGATAAGCAGAGCTGGGTCCCTCTATCTGCTGGGCATCCTCCCTGTGCAGCTTCCCTCTGTAATTTCCCTGCTCTGTTCTTGCTTCTTCAGGTCTAGATGTGGTAATAACTCCCTGCTCTTAGTAGCCTTGGAGTGCTGTACTATCCTTTGTTAGCCCCACAAAAGAGCTTTTTATTTTTTACTTGCAACTAAAAGCATGGAAGAAATTCCATTAAACGCAGCAATAAGTTTCATAAAATCTAGAGATTAATATGTTCTTGATGTAAGAATTGGAAGCAATGTATTAAAAAGTACTATGAATAATCATGAACGGGAGTTGGTAGTATTCAGAGAAATAAACCATCAAAAATGCAAACAAATATTTTGAAAGTCCTGGTTCCTTTAATATATTTCATTTTTATTCTAATAACATAAGTGTTAGATCAGAATTTATGTGAAAGAGAAGTATTTATGAGAAAATAACCTGAAAATATTGTGAATCTCTCTAATGTGGCATGATGAAGTATTGCATTCTAGCATATATCCTGGCATCTAGAGCACTGTCCATGAAAAATGCTGTACTATTTTCAGGAATTCTGGAAACAGTGTCTTGTTGACCATTATTAGTTCAGGGTAGTCTTGCAATCCACCATTACGAATATTGGCAAGTAATGTCTTTAATGTTTTATCCAGTTAGATGTTGGCAAAAAAGGGAGAAGGCTATTATTCAACAGAGCCTTCGCAATAGTCTAAAGAACAACTTCTTACCTTGGTCAAGGCAATTGGCTACACAGGGTTAGTTTTCTTATCTGTAAAACAGTTGTAATTTTATGGGTCCTAACTGTTACTTTATAAAGTTCTTAAAAAGCTCAAAAAAGCAAAAAACATATATTACCTCAAAGCTAGGTGTTCTTAAGGTGAAATACCTTAAGAACAACAGATTTTGGTTTGGATTATGAATCTGCCTACTGTCTGTCTTACATAAGCACCATAAAGCTCTATCTCTAAAATCTTAGAGACTCAAATTGGAGTTAAAGTGGCTTTCGTATTATGAGTCAATAAAAAACTCCTGCTCAAGTTGAGGCAGTTTTTGGCTATTAGACTTTCAAGGACATTCCACGCAAACATGTTAGGCATGTAGGTCTCAGACTGAGATCTATTTGTGGTTTTCAAGGTAGGTATTGTCAACAATACAACTGATAAATAGAAATTCTCAAAGCGAGGACTTGATAAACACATGCATTGGTTTCCAAAGCCAGGACTTGATCAAATTGTCAAATTCACTTGGCTCATTATAAATATAGACACAGTTTCAGCTTGATTTTGTCAAACATTAGAAATTAATAAAGTTCCTTCATGTAACTCTTTCTATGCAGTTTTGTTGTTTTGGATCAGGGTACAGTTCTTTTCTATAATCTTTCAAAACATAATTTTCTATGTCAGTGATTATTGCTCCTATTAGAGACAGGAAGCAAGCCATAACTTGACAAGAAATATCAACATTTAAAATCATACAGCAGGATGGCATCAAATTCAAAATATTTCACCGTCAGGATTTTAGAAGCATATCAGGATCATATACCACTTTTCCTTTTCTTTTCAGATCTCATGTAAATAGAATTCCTTCCTTCCAACCCATCATTCCCATTTCAAGAATTTATGATTTATTTAGCCAAGGCTGTTTTCATACTGACTTCTTTTGTTTGCCATTTTACCAGTTCTTGATTCTTTATAAAATATATATAAATTTGTGTATTGTTATAATTATGTTAGAATTTTTCAAAAGTGATGTTTCTCAGAAATGTGCCCCACCTATAACCTTCATCCAAGTTGACATATTTTTTCAATATTTAAATTTCTTATGAACTATTTAATGATTATGTTGACCAGGATCATCAGTTACCCTTTTATACTAAAGTAACAAATATTATTGTTCTACCTATTACTTTTTCTGATGTAAACTGGTAGTATATATTGTATCCAGTGATTCCTTTAAGAAATTTATTGTGCAGAAATGTTACTATTAATCAAAATAGTAAGATAATATATATCCAGAAAAATTCAGTTTGAGCTATGGATCGGCTCAATTTATAATCCGAATATTTAAACCTGTGTATTAAAAATGATTGAGTTATAGATTTAGGCTGATATGGCCTAAAATGCAAAGCCAGTAAAAAATAAAATAACTGGTGTCTTTTAAATTAAGAAAATTAAAAATTGTCATCAACCTATATTTTATACAATTTTTATTTTCTTGTAACTGAAGTCAGAAAAGAAGAAAAAACATTAAAAAGGGGAATGTTTGAGCTAATATTTACATGTGTTTTGTCTCTCAATCATCTTTTAAATATACTCTTGGGCAATTTATAATGTCATTATTATACTTATACACTACAGTCTATGACAAAGAAAGAATGTGATTTACAGGTAGGGAGAGCAAAGAATATTTCAGAAGTGGGTAGATATGATTTAACTCAAGAGTGACAGATGATTACACCTCGCCTCAAGCCACCTGTGATATTAAAAATAAATTAAATCCCTGGAATAAAAGAAAGCCATTCAGTTTCCACACCCATCCGTAAGCTTGATGTTTATTACTTTTACACTAGCAGCTTAGAAAAATATCTTTACATAGATTGATTCTTCAAAGTTTGAAAGAAACTCCTTTGTGAGGGAGGTCAGAGCAATCTTTCTAAATAGCTGAATCCTACAATTTCTAATTTTTCCACATTCATATCTTGAGTGTATGTTTTTCATTACTTACGTAAAAGCGAGAGCTTTATCTATTTGGTTATACCTGCTAGATTTGCAAATTCACATGTAATTTTTATTCTAAAAATGTATATGGAAAATAGTACCTTATCAAGCACATGAAACAGGAGAGCACTTAGTTTACACATCCAGTTTACATTGAGAGTCTAATATGTTCACTAGAGGAAAGACGGAAAAAGAACACTAAAGATCTTTTCAAAGTTTGTGTCCCCCTCACAACAAATTGCAACCAGATGCAATTTTCACAATCAGTTTTAGAGAGATGCAGAACATTACACGAAGACCACTGAGAAAGAAAATTATAATTTTGATTCTTTGGCTAATTTAAGACTGATCATACAGGTAGGTGAATTAGTAATCTGTATATGTTGATTACTTTAGGAAGATTATACAATTCTCTTCCTAATATCTTTACTTTTGTTTAGAATCTCTTAAAGAGATTTTTATTTTAAGTAACTGAATAAGTAACTGAAGTTTAAATAACTTTAATAAGTAACTGAAACTCAATATTTCAGTTACTTATTACAAATAAGATATATAATTTACTTCCTTTGCAAAGTTCAATTCAATCAAACATAATAGGTCAAGTACAGTTCTATGTATGAAAGAAACAGAATTAATCAAGGCATAGAGTTCTTATGCCCTAGTGTTTCACAGTATAAAGTCAAATTAATCATTTTGGTTATACTTGCCACAGTAACGTTTTACAACAACTTCTGGTCAGCTGGTTGTCAGTTGGTCTAAAATGGCCATGGTTGAGGTAAATGGGACAATGTGATTTTGTTTCATGTGCTTTCAGGCTAAACTGGGCAGGTTCATATAGGAAAGGCAAAAGATGAGAGTAAATAATCTTCAGAATGCAAGTACATTCAAGCCTCTGCTTGCATCATATTTGCTAACATTCTATTGGCCAAAGTAATTCACGTGATCAAGCTCAGAGTCGAAGTGCACAGATACCACAAAGTAACATTGCAAAAAGAAATGGAGAGGTGATGAATTCCAATCTAACATTTTTTCACTCTAACACAAAAATTGTATATAGAAATGAATACGTTGTGGTAATTACAGTATTACAATTAATAAAGTTATCAATAGATGTAATTCAATTTGTAAACTGCTATCTTTAGAAGAATTTTTCTGGAGCAGGTAATCTCAGAGGAACTGAGATTTAAAGATAGTCATGAACGAGGCCCTCAAGGAAGATAAGGACATTTAGAATATTATAAATATGTTTAAAGTGAATACATAGAAAGGCTATAATGGGTACATGAGACTATAGGGATAACATACCTAGTTATGTTATGTATGTCAAGTGCAGATGTAGGTGGCAAGGATAACATAGATGCTGAAGAGTGGCAGTTGAAGATCGGAAAGACAGGAAATTGGAAGCCACACCCTGAAGAGTATACATGCCATGGCAGATAATTCTCTTTAAAGTAGGTTTTACTACTGTGGATAGGCAAGAAGTGAGATATCCAGAGCACACTAGTTGCATGAAAGAAGAATGGATGTAAACAGGCAATCATGAAAGTTCCCAATATAAATTCTACCACTTCATAGTATTTTTAAATAATTTTAAAAAATTTTTTCAGTTATGGTTGACATACAAATATGTTAGCTTCAAGTGTACAACATAGTGATTAAACAATTATATAACTTACAAAGCGATCATCCTGATAAATCTAATACCCATCTGACATACATAGTTATTACAATATTATTGACTATATTCCCTATGTTATGCTTTACATCCCCATGACAATTTTTGAAATACCAATTTGTACTTCTTAATCCCTTACCTTTTCCACTCATCCCCAACACCCCTTCCCATCTGGCAGCCATCAAAGTGTTCTCTGTATCAATGAGTTTGTTTCTATTTTGTTTGTTTTATAGATTCCATATATAAGTAATATCACATGGTGTTGTATTTCTCTGTCTGACTTATTTCACTTAGCATAATACCCTCTAGGTCCATCCATGTTGTTGCAGATTGCAAGATTTCATTCCTTTTTTATGGCTGAGTGGTATGCCATTGTATATATGTACAATATTCCATTGTATATATGTACATTGTATATATTGTATATATGTTCTTCTTTATCCATTAATCTATTGATGGACACCTAGGTTGTTTCCATAACTTGGCTACACAGTATTTTTGAGACTTAGTCCTGATCATGGTTACTTTAACTTAAATATACATATGTATATATAAAGGATTTTGCCCTAGGTAATTTTTGCCCTCATGTAATTTGAGAATATTATGTTACTCTACACAGAAATTACATTTATCCCACATCTTTTACTCAGTTTTAATTCATCTTTTTAAGTACATTAAAAATGCTTCTTTATATTTCAAACATAAATCTTACCACTAGATAGTACAAATTCAAAACAAACACATGAAATTATAAGTTAACAACAACAAAAACCAGAGTCTTTAGAGAATTGGGTTTTCTAGCTTGGCATAATAAAAACACAGTTCTATAACAAGGTATAAGTTAGACCTATGAAGAGTAAATGTAATGGAGAGAAGAAGACAGAATAAAAGAGCGGATTAGGAACTTTAAGCTATACTCGAGTAGATGGGATTGAGGGATAAAAGGCTAATCAAGGAAGAAATGGTTACATATATATAGTCTCAAGAAGAGATGAATGATTCAACTGTCATGGAAATATTTGTAGCGTCAATTGTGCTTTGCAATTGCTTCTTAAAATTGACTCATATGTGCAGATCCATGTGGCACATGTATGTGTACACACACACACACACACAAACACATGCACATAGTCAGATAGTCATACAATCTATGATTAGATTAAAGAGAAGAGAACATGAATTGTTTGCAAGTATACACATGCTATGCAAATTATACGCATAAGATAAAACGTGTCCTTGTGTTAAAAAAAAAAAAATGGATACTGTCTACAGCCATGACACCCTGAACATGCCCAATCTCATCTGATCTCGGAAGCTAAGCAAGGTCGGGCCTAGTTAGTACTTGGATGGGAGACCACCTAGGAATACCAGGTGCTGTAGGCCTTAAAAAAAAAAAAAAAAAAAATGGATACTTACATTAAAGCATTAATCACATTGTATAAACACACAATAAAAATTTATCCAATACCAACTTTAAATGTACAGCCTAAATAGAACAGTGCCATTTTCAGTTATTGATATTATTTAAACTTGATTTTTATGGTTTTAAAATTTGTGTGCACATGTTATCAGATTTTGACATGGAAAGACCTTAAGGGTGGATCACCAATTTATTCATTCATGTGGGGAAAAAAAGGAAAGAAAAAAAAAGTATTATTCACTCAGGCTGTACTAAGTACCAGGGATACAATGAAGAATAAATCACATTCCCACTCATAGGAACTTACTGTGGAGTAAGAGAGAATAGGTGCACCTAAATGGTATACTGTAATTTGACAAATGGAATATTGGGAGCTGGTTCTAGGAACTGTAGGAAGAAAGTAGATAGTAAGGGATTATTTCTGCAGTTGTTCTAGTTGACCCTGAGGTTTCACAGAGCGACATTGATCTAAGAAGTAAAGGACAAATGAGAGAGAAAAAAACACTCCAACGAGGGAGAAATAGCTTAGGCACAAGTACATACATGTTAAAGGGTATGACGTATTCAGATAACTGCAAGTAGCTCTGTGTACTTGCAGAGGGAAAGAAGACAGATGCCATTCTTCCTTGTGGAAGTGTTGAGATACTAACACTCAAGTTTATGAAATAAATAAAGGATTCATGTATGGATACCACTGATTATCCAGAAATAGTTAACAGGCTAACATGCTGTAATTATTGATGATATTGCATCCTTCTGATGCCCTCAATTTTAAAACTATTTTTAGTTACTTTTGCTTTTTCTCTTTTAATTGTATCTCTCACTAAAACAATTTAATCATCAAACCCTGCTCATCTTTCCTTTAAATGCCTCTTGAATCTATTGTCTATACCAGATTTGAAACCTGCCATTTATTTTCATATGTTTCTCAGTTAACCCAGGTGCAGAACTCTCAGCTGTTTGTGTGTGGAGAGGGTGGTCTTAATTATGGTTCTTTGGTTACAAGCAACAGAGACTGCTTCTGGCTAACATAAAAGGATTTACTGGAATAAATCAGAATGTTAAACACCGACCTGGTATAAGCCAAGACATAGATTGGATCTGGAAGCCATAGCAGCTGGAGTTTTTAGAAGTTCTTTGTAGGAGGCTGATGTTAATGTGCTTCAGATTCAACAGCTTCCCATTGGGGAGCTCTGAACAGGGAGCTAAGAGTGGCTATCTTGTGAATTAGACAGATGTCTAAAATTTTATTGACTATAAACAAGAAAAGCCAGATGTGCAGAAGAATGCATTTTCACTCTAGGCACTCACAGTGGTCCTATTAGAACCTCAGAAAGTCCCTCCTCTTAGGCAATTTATTTCTTCAACCACAATTCCATATTCACCTCAGATTCTGCAATAGTCCTGTGGGGCATGAGTCAGTTTTCTGGCCATTGATTTTGAATTTATATCTTAATATTCAATCTGGTTTTCACTCCACATAGGTGCTGGTGGGCTTTTTCTGTATACCACCACAGTCCATTCCTTGTTTCTGCTCCAGCTAGGTCTTTGCCCATCTGCGGACTTTCCTGAATATATATCCAGATACTGTCTTTTGGGGTTTTTAATAGTCATCATCAAGCCTCCATATAATTTCTCCCATCTGCTACTTTTTTCTCTATTTTTCCCATGCTTAGCTCCAAAGAGCCCTCAAAATGATTTCTGTCCTCTAATTGATGTAGTCTATTATTTTCCTTGTATTTGCATTATTTATTCTAGTCCCAGATCATTTATTTATATTCATCAAGCCTGCAATGTATCATCCTTATTAAATTTTCTCTCTTCCTTTAACACTTGCTAATAATTCAAACTACCTTCTGGGGTTTATAGTGATGGAGTCAAACAAAGCTAATATGATGTTAGCACTAAATAGAAGTCCATTGTATAATGTTACAGAAAAAATTTCTAGCCATCATCCAATTTCTATGGCTACTAAAAGAAGTAAACTTTCCTTGACCTTTTTTTTTTTTTTTGCCATCTGCTTAAATGAAAACTCATGAATAATTTTGGCTAGTGGCTCTCCAGTGGAAGTGACTTTTATCACTTGTAAGCGAATGTCTTAAATTATCGGTATGAGTACTCCAGAACTCTTCTCTTCTCTCTTGATGGTCATGGAGTCTGGACTACTGAGCCACAGCTAAGAAGGCACCTGTCCTTGGCAGTTGGCTAGGCCTATGGCAGACTTTGGGATAGAAGTAAAATTTGCTTTCTTTAAGACACTGATATTTTAAGGCCGATATTTTACTGCAGCATAACCAAGTCTATATTTACTAATAAAAATATGAAACTTCTAAGAAGTTTCTAAATTATCTCAGTTTGTATAATAGTGATTTGGTCTTATCTTACCTGTTATTCACTTATAGAAACATCATAAAAGTATATGCTTTAACAAATATATTTTTTAATGTATAAGAAATTCATTATATAGCACATGTGATGAATGTGCCATTGGATGTTTGTTATTATAAATACTAATGAAAATCTACTAAAATGTTTTGTGGGGAAAAAAAGGCATAGATGATAGAGGCTCTGTTCATCCCTTTGGCGATCAAATCAAAATTGTGACAGAAACAAGGAGCAGCAGCAAGGAAAAATCACCTGGGATCTTGATGAACAAGACATACAAATAGAAAGAAATCCAAGAAATCACCTTGCAACGGCAGAAGGTAGGACGAAGTGAGGACATGGGGCTACTGGGTCTTGAGTGGCTGAGTGAGATGGAGGCTGCAGCAGAGGCAGCGGCAGGAGCCTCTTACAGAGGCTGCATCTGCAAGTGGATTTTCACAGTGATGAACCTACTGGCTCTGAGCACCACTGCCAATTTGGCTGCATGCAGGGGATACCAGGGACTTACAAAGAGGCATTGTCAGAGTGAAGACCTAAGCGAGACAAGTTCTGTACAGAAGTGCCAGCTGTATCCATTGTTCCCTATTGAGCCCTCCTCCTTCCCAGGGTGTGGACACAGCACCACCATAGCCCTGACTTCATCAAACTGGATAACAGAAGTCACTTTGCCCAGAGGATTCCCTAACTTAGGCCCCACCCAAGCCACATCCAGGTTTATCTTCAGTGAGTCAGGTGTTCCTTGCTGGCCTCAGTTTCCGGTGTGGCCTTTTGAGGCAACTATAAGCACAGCATCTGTGGATTGCTTGTTGAATCTTAACAGTGGCCCCGGAGGGGTAGAGGCTTGGGCTAAATTTGGCCTGAAGCTGAACTCCTCTCAGGACTGCGCCACTGGACACCTACTTCACAAATCCACACTAATAAGACCGGGAGACTTAAGAACTTTGCTTAGTACATAGAAACAGACATAGAAAAGCAGTCAAAATGGGAAGACAAAGAAGGAGAAAACATATGAGAGACTAGAACAGAGATATAGATATAATGGAGTCAAGTAATCTAACAGATGTAGAGTTAAAAAAACTGGTTATAAAGATC
>NW_006442484.1:10620899-10622686 GCF_000325575.1 Pteropus alecto
TCAAATGGAAAAAATTAAAATTAAATGCTCCAACCAAAAGATAGAGTGGCTGAATGGATAAAAAAAACAAGACCCCTACATATGCTGTCTACAAAACAAGACCCCTACACATGCTGTCTACAAGACACAGACTGAAAGAAAGAAGATGGAAAAACATATTGCCTTGATGGAACTACAGAGTATTGCGCTGAATGAAATGGGTCAGATAGAGAAGGATAAATATTGCATGATTTCACATATATGTGGAATCTAAAAACAAAATCAACAATAGCAACAACAATAGCAGAAATAAACTCATAGATATAGAGAATATTTAGAGAGATGCTAGATGGGAGGAGGGTTGGGGGGACAAAATAAGGCAAAGGGATTAAGAGTTAAAAACGGATAGTTGCAGAATAGACATGGAGATGTAGAGTGTAGCATGGGGAAGATGGTTAATGATGTTGTAATAAATGTGTAAGGGGAAAAGGGATACTAGATTTAGTGGGGTGATCACTTTGTGTGAGTTATGTGGATCTCTGATCAATATGCTATAAACTGAAACTCATATATTATTGTATGACAACTATAATTAAAAAAATCATTGAATTGTACAATGTAAATACAAGCAACTAATTGTCTATTATATTTCAATAAAGACAAAAATAATATAATAAAAAAGAAAATGAGCAATCTGAAAATGCTACGGAGATTTTTGTTCTAGAAAAATTATTAGAAATTCAAAATATTTATTCAAACAAAATGTAAGAAAAATGTATTTTCATAGAAGATCTGATCATAAACCATAAAATTTAATCATTATGAGGTCATATGTGACCTTTTCGCAAAAAATTTCATAAGTATATAAAAAGAAGCTAAAGTGAAGCTGATAAATGAGAAAGTGCAGATATTTTTGGTGGTATGTTATTGATAAAGAAAAGAAAAAAGACTTTCAAAGGAAAAGGGATCAATAGCATTTTTTCTTTTTATTAAGAAGCAGGGTTTTGAGAATGAATTCGTGTTTAAACGGTGACTCAAGTAGCAGTGTATGAGAAAAAAATAATATATGGTATAAAGTTCTGAAGAATCTGGAGTCAAAGTTCTAGAGGAAGGGACAGTCTTGGCCTTAGGCATCTCTTCTTTCTCACACCTATACAGTCAGTTTATTTACTTCTTTTGGTAAAGAGACAGAGATACTAATTTTATATACAAAATGGCCATTTGATACTACACAGAGATGCTTCATTAGCTATAGAATTGAATGAGAGATAGGATTATATGTTGCCATTTGAAATGATTGTTTCAATGAACAACTTCAACAATAAAAACAAAAAAAAACTTCTCTGGAACTGCTTGGTTCATAAAATTTGTGAGCTCTAACTATTTTCTTGGTGCCATGACAGACATTCAATTATGAGAGATGACTGTGAAAATAAATAAGCCTCTTCACTTGAGGAGTGTAATCTAGGACTAGTAGTGAGAAATAACACCCTAATAAGAACCAAGATATTTCTGGGTCTTTCTACATGAGCAAGATTATTGGTGAGTCCTATTAATTTCAGCATCAAGAAAGTGTTTAATAACTAATTTTTATTCAAAAGTAAAGGAAACTTCAAAAAAGTACAGCCTTTCACAACTTGCATACATTAGAAAAGATAACATTCTGAGAGAAGGAATTAATTATATAGCCAGAAATAAAATAATAGAAAAATGAAAGGGTGGGAAGGAGAGAGAAAGGGAAGAAGGAAGAGAGGAAGAAAAGAAGGAAGGAAGGAAGGAAGGAAGGAAGGAAGGAAGGAAGGAAGGAA
>NW_006442484.1:10622748-10666888 GCF_000325575.1 Pteropus alecto
AAGGAGCAGAGAGAAGGGAAGGGAGGGGATGAGAAGAAAGGAGATGATAGATAATTCAAGAAGTGAAGTTATACAAAGTTATAGTTTAGAAAGAACTTGCCCAATAGCAGAGAGGCTGTATCAAGTGTAAGATACTAGGAGAGAATTCATTAAACAGGTGATACAATTTGGGTTCAGGAGAAGGTTGAGAAGTAAAAGACAAGGTGAATATAGGAGAAAGTGTCTCTGACATACAGTGAACAAAGTTGAAGATGTGGACTAGTGATGGAACTGGAAAAAGTTCTAGTATATAACTTTTCTAGCAGCTTTATAATTTGTATACCATAAGTTTCATCCAGATAAGTATACACTTCAATGAGTTTTTAACATGTAATTTTTTTTTTCAAAAATCCTTAAAAGCAATTAGGAAAATTATCTGATAGCAATGCATTTGTGAAAGTTGTCTTTAGCCTTTTGCAGATACCTTTAAATGCTTAAATTCTCATTCTCTGTTACTATTTAATTATGCCATTTGCATTATTTACCTTTTTTGTTTTGCTATTAAATGATTAGTTTGGCAATTTCATTGTTATTTTTATGTATTTGTGTTCATTAAATAAGCTGCTCTTTAGATCTGATTGGTTGTGGCAGTTAAAATAAAATTACGATCACACTCTTGGAGTAATTTGCAAAGATTCTTATACACCCTACATAATTATATCCAGAAGGAGTTTATGGACTAGAACCTCAAGGAAGGGGCTGTAAATGACATTGCCGAGAAATGGAAAGATCATGAATACAATGACTTCCTCCTTAAAAGCTCGCTAAGTCTTAATTAAGTTTCTTGGAAATTGCCATAAACTGAAGGCCCAACTTGAAATAAAAAGAAAATCTACACTTTTATAAAAAATGGCCTTTTCCATGTCAGTTTATCACACTGCTATGCTTTTAAAGGTTTTTAGAATAGGTTTATTGGATTTTAAATAAAAGGAAAATTTAAAAAACATTTACTAAAAGTGTAATATTTTATCATTTAATTATTTTAACTTCTAAAAAGATAGGTTCACTTTTACTCAAAATTATTTCTATTGCTGTTATAGATTTATCATCTCAAACTATGACACGCGAATTACGTGCAAGCATTTCAATTATGAAGACGACTGCTTAGCCATGTAATTTGTCATCTATGTACACTCAGAAGTGTATGCTTTTATTTTTTAAATTAAATTTATAAACCTATTTTCCTATTTAAATTATGGCCATTAAAAATTAAATTTGAATGCTATCAAATACAATGTACATTTTCATGACAGGATAAAACCATATATATTACATATATATAGGTATATTATATATGTATATATATAAATAATCATTTAATACATTGTGGAATCGAGCTCCAGTGCGACTTCCTTTAGCTTGTCTTTCTACTCTAAGAAATATACAAAGAACATATTTATCATCCATAGTCTTAGTTCTGTCCTATTTCCCTTGACCTGAATTCACCACCTCTCTCATTCATTCAATTGACATTTACCGCATGCAAGGCCTTTTAGTCAGCACAGTGCAGGAGAGGCAGAATAGGTCTCTGCTCTGGTCAAATTTATAGTTTATTGGAGCAGACAACACATATATAATCAAATAAATAACCAAAATAATTTAGACTATCACAATTTCTACGAAGAAAGTAAACAAAGTGATGTGATGGGAAGTAATTTAGGGGCCCTCTCAAATAGCTGCTCAGTAAAGTTTTCTCTGAGAGGGTAAGATTGAGCTAGGCATTTGAAGAGCTTAAGAAGAGTATTCCAGACAGAAGGAACATGAATTGCAAAGACCCTGAGACAACTGAGAGGACATGGACTAATTGGAGAACTAGAAGGAGAACCATATACAGTAACTTCCCCTTATCCATAGAGGATTTGTTTCAAGACTCTCCGTGGATGCCTGAAACCACCAAGAATACCAAACCCCATATACACTATGATTTTTTTTTCTATACATACATACTATGATAAAGTTTAACTTGTAAATTAGGCACAGTAAGAGATTAATAATAGTAAATAATAATAAAATAGAACAATAATAATAATACACTGTAATAAAACATGTGAATATAGTCTTTTTCTCACTCTCGAAATAGCTTATGTTATTATACTTACCTTTTCACTTAAAAGAAGCACTTTACAGCTTCCCTTTGGCATATCCGAATTGCCAGCATCACTACTCTTACACTTTGGGGTCATTATTTGGAAAAATAAGGGCGACTTGAACATAACTACTTCTATACTGAGACAGTCGATCCGAAGACTGATAAGACTGTTAAGTGACTAACAGGCAGGGAGTATCAACAGTGTGGACATGCTGGACAAAGGAATGAGTCATGTTTTGAGCCAGATGAAGTGAGACTTGAGAGATTTTATCATGCTGCTCAGAACAGCACGCAATTTGAATTTATGAATCATTTTGTTTTGGGATTTTTTACTTGGTATTTTCAGACCATGGTTGACTAGGGTAACAAACTGTGGAAAGCAAAACCACAGATAAGAGGGAACAACTGTAACTGGCAACAATAATAAGTATGGGACAGGCAGAGGAAGTGGGAGAAAAATGAGATAGAGTTAGAGGAAGGCAATTCAGAGTCATTGGGCTTTGAAAAAGTTTGGATTTTATTCTGAGGTCTATGGGAATTCACTGATTTTTCTTTCTCTTTTTTTTTCACTAAAATAGGTTTTATGCTAGGTAGTGATATGATCTCATTCCTAATTTAAAATTATCTGGAGTGTGTCATGTAGCACAACATGGGGGAAAGGCAAGAATGGAAGCATGGAAATCCACCTAAAATGGTGGCCATTTTGTGTTCTAGGTAAGAGAGGGTCACACTTAGACTAGGGAGCTGGAGAAGGGAAATTGGGAGAAGTAGCTGCATCCTAACTTTATTTTCAAAGTGAACCTGGAGGGCTTCCTAGCAGCTTTGATGTCAGAGTAGGAAATAAGGGAAATAAGAAACTAAGATAATGCTAGGTTTTTGATAAGAGCAATGGTATCTGATTTTTTTTCTTTTTTACCCATTTATTTTTTGTTCATAAAGAAAAATATTAGCAGAAAGATGCATTGGACAATACAACGATTATTTAAAATGGGTTTGGTATTACTAGGAATTGACAAGTCTTTTCATTACAATTAACACATATTTTTATTTATGAACTGATGAGTTTTTACTAGTAATTTTTCTATTTTCATTCTTACATGCCTGTGGGATTGACACATTCCGCTGACTTTCAGCTATGACGATTTCTTTTCATTTTAATTTTTTTCCATTTCTTTTTTCTGCAAATGTGTTACAAGCTGCAGTCACCTTAGATCATACACTTCCTGGTCCAATTTGGCCTTTTTAACCCAAAAGCAGTAGTCACAAATGTGCACCAGGTTCACCCCTCTCCAAAACCTGGGGTTCAGTTTTTAAATAAAATGTACATATTCTAGCAGAAAATGTCAAAAAAATAAAACTCTTGAAAGAAGACTAAGCATCAGTGGTTTTGATGAGAAACCTTATCCTTTTCTGTGTTAATTGTCTGGCAGGAGGGTTAACTGTATCTCTTTAGAATTTAACACTCAGTGGCCAAAAAAAATTGAACAAAATCAGATTTATTGGTATGTTCTAGTAAAGTATTTAATAAGTAGAGGAACCAGAACTTCCAAGTTCTGGCAACTGGGTTTGTGGTAGCAAATTAAAGTGATGAAATCTTGGCCCCATCTGTGTCTGTAGCTTTATATGTCACTGGATTCCTAGTACTTATTTTGGTCACCCAAAGCTAATTTGTATAGAGAAGTCATGTAACTTAATGGTTAAGTCAGAGTATGGTCTGCGGGGCTACACTACCTGAGCTCAAACTCTAGCTTAATTCCTTATTTCCTGTATGACACCAGGTAAATTACCTAGCCTCTCTGAGCCTCAATTTCTTCAGTGTTAATATGGGCATGAAAATAGGATCAAACTCTTAGATTATTATGAGAATTGAATGATTTAATATAAGTGAGACGATTTAAAAAGTTCATGGCTGATGTAAGCTCTATAGAAGTGTTATCTACTTTTAGAATTATTTTGCTTGATCTCCACTTTTTTAGTTATTCAGTCTACTGGGAAAGTCCCTACTCAATAGTAAAATTCATTGGCAGCACTCAATATTATATAACTGATGAAAGCCTTTAACCATGTGTAAAGGCTAAAATGATCTTAAGGGAATGCAATTTATATTACAATGGCTTAATGAAACCAATTATATTATATCGGCATAAAAATTTTTAAATAGAGAAATGTATTTGCCGGTAAAAATGTCCTATATTTCTTTTTTTTTCTTTACTTTTTAGGCGAGGCAACCCTTGGTTGACCTCACAGATTTCAAGGAGCTTGTCAGTTTACAATCCTTTGTTTTTTAATTTTTTATGCCTACATCACCCGGTCTTTCTAGGTGGCCTCCTATCCAAGTACTAACCAGCCCGACCCTGCTTAGCTTCCAAGATCAGATGGGATCAGGCTCGTTCGGGGTAGCATGACCATAGACAAAATGTCCTAAATTTCAACAAGACTGTTTATTAGTCAAGGTTCAAGGAATATTCACCACTTAGGATTAAGTTTTATAATTTTTAATTCAATATCTATTAATAAGTTAATTCAGAATCAAGAAGAGTTTTTATAATGTGACATTTAATTGTAAAATTGTCTTAAATATAAAGAACCTAGGAACTATGTCAAACTTTCAACAAATATAACTAATTAAATTTTTCTCAGGAGAAACTTGATCATCTGGTAACTGATTAATTGGATCAACTGGTAATTGATTTAAAATAACAGCAGTGAAGACCATTGGCATTCTCTTCATATCCAATTTTTGCATTCGTTTAAAAAAACATAAAATTAATAATCACATGTATAATGCACTATGAGCTATGAACAGTGTCATTAATATTATTTCAAAGAACATGAGTTTTGATATCAAACTTAAAATCACTGGAAGATTACATATATATATATAAGTAGGACAATGATGGTTAAGTAATATAAATAATCTTTTAGATTTGAAAGTTCAGTTTTAAAAACTGTATTATACTTGAAGTAAAGCAAGCAATTTTAATTTTCCTTAATATTTTGTTATTTGCTATAACGTCATTATTTATAAGAGAAGATTTGCACTTATTACATTTAGTCACTATTTCATTACAACTACCCATACTGCTACAACAATAAAATGTGTGGGGTTAGTACAACAAGAAAATTATAAAGAGTTTTATCACAATTTACCAACAGGCTCTGTTCCTGTGGGATTTTTATAGAACATTATTAACTTTGTGTTGAGAAGAAAGAGTTGAAGAGTCTCTAATATAAATTAGCATAACTGGTTGAAGCAGGAAATGTTAAAGGTCTACAATGTTCTAAATTAAAATATATTTTAGTCATGGTACTTAAGAAAAGTTAATAATTTAAATTAATATATTACTCTCCCTTCCCAAGAAAAGCTTGCTGCATGTTATTGAAGTTTTCATGATATGATATATATATAGTCAATTTGACTTCCTGTTATTCAGTTTAGACAAAAAAAAAAAAAAAAAAGACATTACAAGTTTAGGTAAAACTGCATTTATTTAGTTTTTCTCGAAATTAAAAAAATTAGAGTAATATATTGTTCTACACTACAGAATATAAAATGATATTGGCATTAAGTTAAACAAAAAATTGCAAATGTGCTCATCGTAAAAAAAAAAGAAAATCAAAAGAAATTAAATAAAAAGTCAAAGTCTCTCACTTCGCTGCCCAGTTCCAATTCTCAAATGTTATAGTTGACAGTTTAGAGTATACCATTTTAGACCTTTTTCTTATATTCATGAAAATACTTGGGCTTATACATATATATTCATACATGTATTTATCTTTTCTATAAAAAAATAATAAAAGAATTATCCAGATCTATTGTCTTTTAACTTGCTTATTTCAGTAAAACATAAATTTTCTTATTTTGTAATGGCTGTAGGTAATCTATTCTATTGATTTTACATCATTTATTTTACCAAAGATTGACATTAAGATTGTTTCCAATATTTCACTGTTACATACAATATTTCAGAAGCCATTTGCACAGACATGTTTGAGCACCAGATGATGGTCGCGGGACTAAATCTTAGAAGCTGAATTAATCAATTGATGGATTTGAGATTTAAGTCTCTGAAAAGTACAAATTGCTGTCTGAAATGGTTGGGCCAATTCGCTCTCCTGTCAATAGAATATGATGGTGCCTGTCTTCTCCATACTCTGAAACATGAGATATTATTCATCTTTACATTTTATTAATCTTATTGGTTAAAAGTTGCTATGTCATCATAAATAAACTTGCATTTATTTAATTGAGACTGAAATTGAGTTTGGGCCATTTAGATTTCTATTTTAGGGAATTTCCCGATCATATTCTTTGTTTGCTTTTCTACAAAATTTTGTTCTTTCTATATTCCAGAAACTCTTTATAAAGTGTGTGTGTATTTTATATAGGTTACGAATAATTTTTCCAAATTTGTCATTTGTCCTTGAAATTTGTTTATAGAATTTTGGTAACTATAGAGTAATGCCCTTTACCCATATTATTCAATGTCAATTTAATTTAACAGTGATATTTAAGATGTATTATGAATTATTCATAGATATTATTAGAAAGTATAAGATTTGTGACTACATTAATTATTAAAAGACAAGATCAAAATCATACTCATTCATATAATCACTTACTCCCATATATTTCCCTGCATATGGGGAATAAAGCAATAAAACAAACAGAAATACACACTGAATTCATATCACTGCCCCCATAGAGGTATAATCTTGATCTGACTGAGGAATCAAGAAAAATAATAGAATGCAAGGGAATAAAGCTACTTAAAAAAAAAACCTAAGAGATATAGTTCTTATTATAGTTGGTTAAAGAAAAGGTATGACACACGTACATACACAAACACAAATCATGAGGTTATATATTAGTAATTACAAAAACTATGAAAACTGGAAAATTTTTTCCTAGAAAGAAACCAATTAACATTTGTGCCAGAAGGTAGGGAATTAATATGTTTGATTATGCCCATCTATATTATAAACTAAATATATCTAAACACATAGTTTATATAGTTAAAAAATTGTATTTTATAAGTTTAAATAATTTTTCTTTAATTCTCTAATATATTTACTAATGTAACTAATTATTTTTTATTGTTTATCTTTTATTTTTTAAAATAGTTCATGTATGCTGCAAACAGTTAAAATAAGCCTTAAATAAGTCTAACTCGATGTCTCTTTTCAGGAATAAACACATATCTTTTGTGATAAAATTTTTCCATACAATGAGATAATACATCCATAATATTTACACATTATTATGTATGATGGACTGTTTAGTAATCACCATTGAATATAAAGTACCTTAACTTAACTAGTCATAGAAGTCTAAGTTCACTGAGTACAAATGCATAGGTAGAAGAAGAAAAGCCTACAAGAACAATAAATTTCAAACAACGATAATAGTAAACATTATAAGAAACAAAACAATAATACAGGTGATAAAAAAATCAAAACTTCCTCAAAAAACTGATGAGATCTGTCATATAATTAAATATTAAAATTTTCAAATGAAACATTCAAAATAGCTGTCCTGATCATATTACTTTCCACATGTGCATCATTAACATTTTAATAAAGTCAGATAAAAGAATTTCCCACTTTAAATAATTGAGCTGGAGTGAATCTCTCTGTAAAACATTACTGAAAAATGGTTCCCAAATCTATGTAAATTATGAAAAATGATGATCTGTTGGACCAATGAAAGTACATGGTGAGATTATTTCAATGGAAGAAAATGCTGCCGATTTTATTTATCTAGCAAATACAGGACTGTGTTTTTCTCTGTGTATGAATGTGACAAAGTGTCCTAATTTGTGTGAGATGAGCCATACTGAATTAGCAACATGGAAATTTCAATAGTGTATTAAGGGTTGATATGAGAGGAGAGAATGATCATAATCCCTACACTGCTGCTGATGATAGGAATGTGTGAAATAAAAGATTCCCCTTTCTCAAAAGATTTGCCTGCACTGGGTTATTGATAAAATGATCTAGCAATGCCATGGAAGAATCATTTGAATATATTGTGGGGAAACAGAGTTTGCTACTGAAAAATATACCTTTTGAGATATTGACTATTTACAGCTGGTTATTTTCAAGAAAAAAGGAGACTCAGGTAAAACCTTGGAACTGTCTCTTAACTAATTAAAATTTGGATAAAAATATCTATTCTAGGAAGAGAGTTATCATCATAGATAACTATAGTTTAATATTAACTGTGTGAAGACCCCATCGATCAAAGTCCTCTCTTTGTTCCATTGTTAAAAATGGCCCAGCAAACATTTATTTAGCAGATTCCTGTTAGGTGAACAAATAAGTCTTTCTGTGTATGAAGCTATGTTGGTAGAATACCTAAAGTACTCTCATTGACACATTCATTTATTAGTCAAGTACGTCAATCGTTCATAGTATATAAATAACACAATAATCAAATTTGTGCTTGAGTAAAATTGCAAACTACTCAGACCATGGATTTTCAATCTTTGTGAATCTTCAAAACTGAACACTAAATCTATGAAATACAGAGGTCTACACTAATCAGATGTTTCCCTGACTTCAAATTAATTCAGTCACATTGGTTGTGAGTGTGGACCTAACCGTTTCAATGTAAACTAATACAGTTGTTAGGAAAATGAATTAGAACAAATTCAAAGCTGATGACTGTCAAGAACAATAATAAAAAGCAAAGCCCAAAGAGTGATTGGCAATTAGCAATTAGTTCTGATTGCCATCTAAATCAATCTCATTCTAAATAAGATTTTAACAAAACAGTGACTAAAGTGTGGAGAGAACCAACTTACTCATAGCAGTCTAACTTGATTTTTAATTGTGCTCCTATAATGAATGATACCCTTGAATTCAAGTTGCTGGCTTGATTTTCATATCAGTTCATGATAAAACTAGAGAATGCCCCTCAGCCATTTTACTACTGCAAATTAGTAGTCATAGAGGTGAATGAGCAAATTTTGATTATCTCAATATGAAAAATAGATAGAAGAATAATATAGAAAGACGACTATTTTTAAAGCTTGGCTATCTTCTTTAATAATGAAAGTTTAAACATCTAAAAAGGTTGTACCTTAGGGAAAGTGGGAAATAGTCTCAGATTTTTATTCCCTGCCTCTTGCCTCTCCTTCCCTGTGTTTCTTATAAAACTTCATGGCCTTTTTTCTCTCCATTTCATTAGTGTCTACTTGCTCTCTCCAACTTTTAATTTTTAGTCACAATATAGTTAAAATATAATTTTGTTTATATCACAGCAAATTAAGTGAGGTTTGGCATTCCTTTATATCTCTTAGGCGAATCAATTTTAATGTGTCACATCTTCCAATGGTGTTTTTACAGCTAAAACCACAGCCTGTAATAGTAGAAGAAAAGTCTATTCTTTCTAAAGCACATGCAAAACATAAATGTGCAGGTGCTAGTAGTTTTAAGAACACTCTTTTTCGAGGGACCAGTAATGACACTATGTGTTGTAATCAAGTTTATCTCTTTGCTATACAATAGATACATCTGTAGATAAAGTAAGCTAGTAAGTTAAATTGGGGCTGTAAAAAAATCAGTTTCTTAAAGTGACTAGCATACCAGAAATTATGGTATCCAAATGTGATCTCAAATTTGAATCCGTTTTCTTAGCTCTCAAATTAAGTGTCAACTTTGTGAAACTGCCATGAGCTCTAAATGTGTTAACACAAGTAAAACATTGAGCACAGAGTCTGACACATAGGAAGTGCTCAGATTGCATTCTTTTATTCCAATTGATTATGTATTGAGCTACAAATCTGGTTTATATTTACAAAATACATATTACAAATACAAATACATTTGTCTGAATTATCTGGTTGGGTTGTCTACTCTATGCTCATGATCTAAACAAATCCTTCTCTTTACTATCTTTCAACTGCCTAGTCTGGGTTAGATTCACATCCTTTGTAATGTCTTAATAGCCTGTGTTTAACTCAGTCATCCATCACCTGCTTGTCTACCCCATTAAATTCTTAATCTCTTGAGGGCTGAGATCCAGTTACTAAAGATCAATAATTTGGGGATTGGATGGAAGAATAAACAAATTGAATCAATTTATTGCTAAATCTTGATTTAATTCGGTGTGAATTAAGCCAAGCTGTGTTAATACTTTGCTACTAAGAACCAAATGTTTGCTAATATATACAGTTAAGAGAAAAATATTAGGAATGTGAATTCTTTTTAGCTCTCATGGCTTTAGGCAATACTCAGATGTTTGGATTTCGTCTCTTGGCCTGAAAAAATAATCTGATGATGATAAATTAGGAGATTAGACACTATCAGGCCTACCTGTGTTGTATCTTTAATTCCAGTTTCTCTTCAGTTTGCCAAGACAGCCTATAATTTTCATCAAACGCATATTGGAGGATTTGGAGAAATGAGAACACTACCAATATAGGAAACAGTTTTCACCCTTATAAGGCAAGGAGGACTTTTAAACTTTTAAACTGCTGAAATATTGCTTTGATCAGTAAAGCCCTATAGTACAAAATCTCTAGAAAAAAATTCAATTATTGCCTCTGTGATATTGTGATATAATAAGAAATATATATTTGGTCTTTGTCCCCAGATCCTAAAACAGAGGATCTAAAACTCTTGTTATTTACCAAGTGATAAGGGTGAAAGGAGCATCTTTTGTTATTCATAATAAGCCTCAGCTATTCTGGAGTCCTTGTTAATGAGGCGATTCTTGGTGGGCTCCTAAGTAGCTTCAAGATGAGGGCTGGTTACCAGAGGAAACAACTATATGATTAAAGGTTGGAACTCATATCCCCACCTTCAAACTCCACAGAGAAGCTGGAGCTTAATTATCAATGGCCAATAGTTTAATCAACCATGCCTATGTTATGAAACCTCCATAAAAGTCTCAAATAAAGGGGTTTGAAGAACTTCTAGGTTGGTGAACACATCCACATGTGCCCAGAGGGTGGCACACCCCAAATTCTTGCAATTAGGACACTTCCGGGGCGTCAACCTATGAACCTCTTTGACTATTTATTTGTATCCTTTATAACATCCTATATGTAAAATATATATGTTTCCCTGAGTTGTATGAGCCATGATAGCAAATATCAAACCTCAGGAGGGAGTCATGAGAACCTCAGATTTTTAGCCAATTTCTACAAAAGTGTGGGTAATCTGAGGACCATCTAATAGCAAGTGGCATCAGAAGTCGGGGACGGTCTTGTGGAAATGAGATCTGGCTAACTATGGGTATTCAATGTCAGAATTGCTTAATATTGTGAGGGGAAAATCTACACATTTGAGTCAGAAATGTTGAGTAGAGAAATTTTTTTTATTTTTTATTTTTTTTGCTTTAGCCTCAGATTTTACCTTCATCTTGGCCATATCTAGAATCTTAAATCCTCATTTATTTTCCCACTTTAACTTTCCACTCATGTTATCACAAAGCCATAACTAATTCTGTTAGCAATCATATTGGAAACTCGAACATTCTCCAGGCTAAGCTTGGCCATACTTGCCTTAATTTCTGCCCAAGTTTCCAGTTGTACTCTTTTATTGGCTAAATCATCTTTGCCAAGCAGGCTTGAACATTCAACCACACTTGAGGAAGAGTCAAGAGTGGGAGAAGACTGACTTTTGGCTATAAGAGTAGATTCCAGCTATAATACTAGTTTCTGTACAAGAAAAATCCTGAAAACTGAGTGGCTTAAAACAATTCAAGTTTCTCAATCACTTTGCAATTTAATGAGGGTTGGTGGGGACTGGGAGTGGGCAGTTTCTGTTCTATGGAACCAGTTCAGAGCCAGGTGCTTCTCCTAGGTCCTCAGAATCCTGTGTAGTCAGCCAGATGACAGGAAAGATGGACTAAGGATATATTTTGGGTCTTACCTAGAAGAGGCATATTTCACTTCCACTCATAAGGCATTGATCAGAACTCAATCATATGGTCACACATTACTGTAAGGATGCTGGAAAATGCAGTCGAGCTTGTGCCCCAAAAGAGAGGTGCACAGGTATCTGTGAGCACCAGCATAATCTGCCACATAAGAGATCTCATAAAGTCAAGCAAAGAATCCTCAGAATCAATCTCAGGAGTAAGTAACTTTATAAAGGGATCCTCCACAGATTAATTTGAATGAATATGTGTGTGTACGTGTGTGTATATCCGATTGTAATCTCTGTATAATGGAGGAAAACCAAAATTTAAACAATGAACTTATATTGTAAAACTACTACTTAAGGTAGCTATGTAAATCCCATTGTAAAGTTAGAAATTCTCTTCTAAAACAAGTAGTTGTCCATAATTTACATATTTAAAATAAGAGTATTATATAGTTTAATATCTTAAATAAGTCACATATTTACTATAATAATTCAAGGCTAAAATGAATTGAGATTATTACTTGAAAAGTGCATTTCATGAGCCAGAAGTGTTGAAATAAAACCGAAATCTTTGGTGGTTTACCTGTCAGATGATTCTATTAATCCACCAACAATAAATGAAAAGACTTCATTTAAGCTATGCTATTTGTATATAGATATCTCCAAATGATCATTTTGTCATTTTACATCTCCGTTGCCCAAGAATATCTTCTCATTTGTTTCAATATGTCAGTTGGCCCAGCTGTTGGAGATTAACAGTAAAGAGATGTGTGGTATGGCCCCATGAAATGAACCATGTAACAAATCTGAATGGGACTGCGTGGCTCGGTTGTCCAGAACATGAAACTTATGAGGTCATTATCACGGCTTCAATCATTGTTCAAACTGGAAAACTTTGTTACAAAACCACCAAACTAGGCATATTTCCCTGACAAAGTAATAGACAAATATTTCTAAGGACTACAAGGATCTCTTGGGAAAAAAAAAATCTGAATATTTGAAAAAAAAATCCACATGGTTCAAGGAAGAGAAATTTACTGATATCACAAAGTTTTACTGAAAAATTAGTAAATCTTGCTTTTACCATATGAAGAATGAAAGTATTATAAATATTTTATTATTTAATATGGGCATAAATGATCTGGCACAAAGAAATGTATTCTATAAACAGATTGTTCATTATTTTTGGCTATGTGCAAATATAATAAATTGTTGTGAATTAGATTTGGACATGGCATAGCATATAATTCAGAAACCATTTTACTCTGGAATGAGTTATTCAGATGGAATAACTAATTCTCCAAGGATATATAGTGAACGCCTAATAACTATTTTATATACTGGACTACAAAGACAAAAGAAAAACTTCCTTACCATCAGGACCCTTCTTTCTCGTTGAGAATAATAAATGCAAACATAATGAGATTATGAGATACCTATTAAAACAGAAGTCTATATAAAGTTCAACGGAAGCAAAAAAAGTAAGTCACCTATGCTGACCAAGGAGAACCAGGAAAGAGCTCAGCTTAAGTATGAAGACTAAGTAGTAATTGTTTCTGTGTGTGTAGCAAAACAGAGCAAACAATAGCAAAGGTTAAGGCATGACCATATGAAAAACAACAGAGCATAACGTGGGAGCTAAGGGAATAGGTGAGGTAAAAATATTTAGATGTTATCTTCTAGATAAAGAGGAACCAATGAAAAATTCTGAGAGGCAGCATTGTATAATGAGGTTTGTTTATTTAGAAAACTCCTTGGGTAGCTGCACAGGAATGGATTGTAGCAAGGACAGTAATTTTTACATGCTTTGTACATAAAGAGTCGTATAACCTCACTCTTAGAGATTCTTATTCAGTGTGCCTAAGTTGAGGCCCAAGAATTTGAATTTCTAATAAACATCCAAGTGATACTCATGCTGCTGGTCTGTGAACCATACTTTGATTTGTACTAAATTAGAGGCAAGGAAAATGCTCCATGCGTAATAATGAAAACCTGAAAAAAAGCAGTGGCAATAGGATAAAAAGAAGCTGAAGATGTGTTAGCAGATGGAATAACTCAGACAGATAGGATTTAGGACACATAAACAGCTTTGAAAACACAGAGATAATCTTTCTAACTCACTGGGATGTACAAACTTTCTGACTTTTCATTATCCTTCATTTTCAACCCCACTCCCTCCATTTCTCACTTTTCTTCTTACACTGCTTTAATGTTCAGCCATAATCGATCCTTTACATACACTCTCACTGCTTTCCCCCTTACCCTGCATTTCATTGTATTTATTTTGATATATAAGACTCCTAATCAAGCCCAACCTGCCCTGACTATCTTTTATCTGCATTTCACAAATGAGAATAGATAACTGGATAAAAAACACAAAGCAGTGATATTGAGACGCTTTAAATTACCACCATGTACTAACTTCCATCAGGTTTGTAGTGCAGTCTGGCACTCATTCTATATTCTTCCAGCCCATTCTCCCTCTCACTCTCATACTATCTACTGTATCCTTACTCCCTCAGTATCAGCTTTATTCTCACCTACACATTCCACTGAGAACCTAAAACCACTCAGCAGAGACCCATTACCATCTCTCTCTACAACATCCACCCTAAGTGCATCTGAGCCCATACACTCTGCTGGCTCTTCTGCTTCCGTGAAGCATGGAGCACAGCAAAAATGTGGCCATCTATGAACTAGGGAGTGGGCCTTCACTAGACATAGAATCTTGATCTTGGATTTCCCAGTCTCAAGATTTGTGAGAAATAAATATCTGTTATTTATAAGCCACCCAGTCTACGGTATTTTGTTATATCAGCCAGAACTAAGACAAAGGGTTATCTGCAGATTCCACCTTGAAACCCCCTGCTCTGGTTCAGCTCCACTAGGTCTCTTTTGAAATGCTTCATTTCTCATATTGAGCTCTGCTAGGTCCTTAGGATTTGATCTTCAGGAAATCTTTTGTGACCAGACTGTCTGAATAAAGTCCTTTCTTCATTATTTTTTGGAAGCCACAGGTCAGTCCTGTAAACTCTGAAGCTCAGCCCAACTACTGTTGCAGGTAGCCATGGTGAGAGCTGAGGGCAGCATTGACCCTGATTTCTTTGCTTTTCATTGTTCCAGGAGCTTTAATAACAGTGCATTTATATTGGCACAGACCATTAGCCTGGTTATGAAGAGAAGGCAATCTATATTGTGTGTTAGTACCCATATAAATTTTACAACTTAGGTTGTTTGTGTGTTATAAACTTTTTTCCCTACTTCTTATATAATCTAGCAATTGGATCTGTGAGTTTTATCTTTTTCCTTAATTGGGCATTTTTCTTACAACAATTTTTTTTTTTTAAGAAAAGATGATAAGTATGAATTTTCTCAATGGATTCTAAATTGTGATTTAAACACCATTTACTAAAATAGTTTGGATATTGTTTTAAAAATTCTCATCTGATGTTTTAACTTCACTAATAAAAGGGTCATTAAAAAAAAACCTGAGATGTTTTGGAGTCTTGGGAATATTCTAACTCCAGAGTATATATTGTTTAGAAAAATGTTATTATGTTATTAAAAAGTTAACTGAAAAATAAATTATGCCCATTGCTTTTTAATAAGGAATGTATAAATAAAGTCATTGTTTTTACTTGTTAGACTCAGTCAGACACTATTCTAATATGTTTAGCACACGGAATCTACATTAATCTTTTTAACTATCCATTATTAATTGGATTTTATAGATTAAAGAAAAAGCGCAGAATGGTAATGACTCCACACTAATCCTACAGTTAGTGATAAAGCTGGGACTTGAGCCTAAATTTTCTGTTCTTGGTTCCACATGTCCAAACAGTATATTTGTGGTGACTAGGCTGAAATGTATTTTCCAGAATTCTCTTTCTTGTATGTTTCCAGTTAGAAGGGGCCACCAGAAACATTCTTGTGGGGAATTTGGAGAGCAGGAGTGAAGGAGAAGCCCTTTTGCAGCTCATGCACATTGTCACTGACTTGCTGGCTCCACAAGTTGCTGTGAGGAAGCAGCTGGGCCTGCAACTGCCCCAGCTAACCTTGAACTACCTTCAGCTTTCCTGACGCCTGGGCCAGGTGTGTGTTCAGTCGTCATAAAGAACAACTCTGGCTTCTGCAGAAATAGATAGATAGATTCCATAGATAGTTTCCACACACAAAGATCTTATACAAATATAGATTCTGTATATATAGAACTATATATATATAGATAGATAGATAGATTTCATATGTATAGATCTTTAGATAGATGATAGATTAAGTAGATAATAGATGAAAGATATAGATATAGATAGATGATAGATGATAGATAGATGATAGATAGATAGATAGATAGATAGATAGATGATAGATTACATCATTGGAATATCTATCTGTCTATCTATCTATTATCTATCTATCTATCTATCTATCTATCTATCTATCTATCTATCTATCTATCATCTATCTTACCTGTATGTCTTCATATCTGTTTATCTATCTACCTATCTACCTATCTATTTATCCATCTATCATCTATCAACTATCTATAATCCATGTATAAATATATATAAAGATAAAATCTCCTAGTGATTCTGCTTCTCTGATTGAACACTGAGTAATCCAACACTGCATTAAAAATCTGATTCTGCTGAGACAATAAATACCACATAGACTTTTATTTATTCTTTGAAGTTGAATTCTTCCTAAAGAGACCCTTATTTCAAACCAGACTTTCTGTCTTTAGTTCTTTATTTTTAAGAGAAAAAATAAATGAATAAATGAAATGAATGAATTTATGAAAATATTTGATGTTTGAAACAAATATGTTTTGTTAATGTATGAAATGTTACTACTTTGTTATCTTAATATATCATGAGCGAAACCAGTCCTATTTGATTTAGAGGAGTCATTTAAATTATAATCTCCCATTCTCCATTTTTCTTCCTAATACAACTTCAATGAAAGAGCAAGAGTCAAAGTAAATTTTGTGTAACCTTTCTCTCATCTTTTTAACATCTAACCTCATGTATCTCCTGGACCTTTATCCTGCCATAAATTCAGTTTCTTCAAAGCAACTATGTAACAAAACATGATTTCACCTCTGTGGTGACAGAAATCTGTTGACTTTCCCTTCCTTTAGAGTAGGCACTATGAAGACCCATGCACTACCAGAAGACTTAATACTTACAGAAGACTTAATAGACCATGAGTCAATCTTCCCAAAATAGTATTAACCTACACAATTACCTTAACAATTCTTCTTTAATCTGAAAGAAACAAATATGTTTTCTTCAAACATGCTCATATCTTCATTAGAATATTTATTTGATTTGAGACTCAAAGAACTTCCTGAATAATGTGAGAAAATGTCTGTAACTTGTAAATCCACCTGCAAAGTCATGTTTGTTCTCACAACCTGAAACAATTAGACATAAGAAAATGAAAATATGCATCTATCTGACTACCTGAACCCACAACCTGAAACAATTAGACATAAACTGAAGAGCGAAAATGAAAATATGCATCTATCTGACTACCTGAACGCTTATCATCATACAGAATACATACCTTAATCTTTTTTTAACTAATTTATATTGAAAGTTTGATAGAGATTATACATAAAGTAAGTTGAAAATGAAGAATGCATATTTCTCCCTTCTTTTCATAATTGGTCTAATCCACATTTAGATTTATTAATCTACCATCAAAGCATATGAGCAACCTGATTTACTTTTCATTACTTGTTCTGTACCACCTTGGTCCAAGCCACAATTTTCTCTTTATGAGTTATTCTAGTAGCCTCCTATTACTTTTTCATTCTGTGCTCCACAAAGCAGCCAAAGAATGTTTACTAAAACTGAGTCTCATCGTGTCACTCCTCTGTTAAGTGCTTTAACATCAGTGTCTGCTCATCTCACTTTGAGTAAAGACAAAATGATGGGCAGTAATTTTCCTGTCTTGTCTCCCTCACTAGAAAATAAGCTCCAGGAGGGCAGGAATCTTTGTGTTTTTTTGGTAACTGCTTTACACTCCGAGCCTAGATCAGTGTCTGGCACACTATAGATGCTCAATCAATATGCAATGAATAAATGAATGAGTTTTTAAGTTAAAGTGAAGTAAGACTGACATCAGGTATGACAAGTTATGTATTTCTAAAGATGTTAGCTCAGCGAGCATCCAGATATTCAGTGAAGCCCCTAGAAGAGTGGCTGGCTCTAGTTGCTTTCCCCATTGCAAATACAATTATGCCATATTATGGAATTAGTACCCCTTTCCTTGCATGCAAGTCTAAGTGCCTTTATTTAGAGAAGGATACTATTTAAAGAAAGCTTTCTTTGACATAAAACTTTCTCTCTTATGAACAAAAAGTGGTTCTACTAACAGTTATCAGGACATGCATTTTGAATTGTGTTTCTTTTGACAAATACTGGAATTCGTGTTCTTTCTTATTAAGTTTATCTAGAGACCAACGGCATTATTTCACATTTGCTATTTAAAACTACAATGCCCTTGTGACTAGGGTGAAATATTTGCCTCTACATAAAGCAACCACACTTAAAATGAACCTGAAATCTGGATCTTAGTATTATCAAGAATTAAGTAACAGTTTCAGGAAAGCCATATTGTCCACATGTGTAAATATATGCAAAGATAATCCATGGATTTTGTTTAAAAAAAAAAATACTGTGCTTAAGAATGTTTTTAAATGCTAAGGTTGTTATACACAGAAATATATCTTGTGACATTTTAATTCTTTCTATTATACAAATTTGTAACAGCATTGCTCGAAGGAACTTAACAAGACTCAAAGTAATTATTCTCATCCTTCTCTCTGAAGATATATAAATCTTACATTAAAGATTTTGCAAGTTATGGAAATATATTGTCCCTATAAAGTACATTTAGCATCAGAAGGATTCGGATGAGGCTTTAGAATAATAATTGAGAAAACCAAGTAATTTAAATTAGGGCTCAACAATGGGACCCTACAAATCATTTTGTAGGCCTTTTGCTCCACATTTATGTCTCTTCCATAAGTAGATTATGCTAATAGGTGCCAAGAGATTCATATCTCCAGCAGGCTGAGATAGGCTGTGGGTATTTTAAATTCTTTTTCTCTCAAAGGGCAGACATTATAACCCAAAGTATTTTCATTATGATTCATTTAACAAAGACGATATGTGGCAGGTAGACTGCCTATCAATAATATTTAGAGTTCATTTTGGACAAGCTTTGTAATTTGGGTTTGGAACAGAAAGGCAAATAAAAAATGTGATCATTCCTCTTAGATGCTTGAACTAAAAAATCATGTGTACATCCCCACTCTCTTTCCACTAGTGACACACACATGAGGGATAGAGTAAAGCCTCCTGTGCTCAAATCTCACTAACTATATCTTATTCTTGAAACATGCTAGAGTCTAACTCCTTACCTCCACAATTTCTGAAGAAACCGTATATGCAAAGCAGGCAAACAAACCAATAAATCTACACAAGAACAAGCTCAAAAATCCACCATGATAAAAGAATATTTAACCTCTTCACAGTATTATTTTCTGTGACTCCACTTTTTTATTCATATTATTGGGATAACAAAGGTATTGATATTATACATACAAGTAAGGATTGAATGAGATAATGTACAAAGATCATAGGATATAATCAGCACTCAATAAATAATAGTTAACAATAATAGAAATAGTATTAATAGCAGCAGCAGTAGTCCCTCTAACAACAGCAGCCTTAGTAATCAATTTATGAACTAGAATTGAGTACATTTTATATGCCATGCTCTGTGCTATGTCCTAGCAAAATAAAGATAAACCACATATGTCATATCCTTAATTATTTCTTAGGTTTTTATGAAGCGCGGGCACACACACACACGCACACACATACTCACACACACGCACAAACACACAAACACACACAAACATTCAAATACAGTGTGATAAATGTTCTGATTACATTTTATAAGGTGTTATAAGAGCACATAGAGGGTCATTGCTTGGCAGATGTCACATATTTTTTAGCAATTTGATACTGTCTGCTTAAATCTAAACAAAACTTTAATTAGAATTTATTCTTATCTGTTTTTGATAAGATACCAACTATAGCTACTCAGAAAGCTCATATGAGCTATATAGCCAGCAAAACACATTAGTCAGCTGTCATGTATAGAATCTTTCTCAAAGTTACCTGTACTTTAACATATGTCCACTTGACAGAAGATTACAATCCATATTGGTGATACAAATGACATTCCATTATAATGAATGTCCAGTGACTGAATAGCATACTGCATTTTCTTAAAATGGGATTTCACTGAAGCAGAAACTATATAGATATAACCCACCACCACTGTGCAGAGTGTTATGATTGCAACTGATTTTTCATTTAAATGGTCTTGAGCCTAGATAATGAGATTCCACCTGTGTAAGCTAAAAACACAAAATCATATTTTAGTTTCCTCATGGTCCAGCTACTTGAAATAAATATATAACAAATTCGTTTATATCTTCTTAAGTGAGTAAAATTAACAGTTGTAAAAATGTTAACTTTGCTAAGAATATTCCAATACTTTAATTTTCTATTAATTACCCCACAAATAACTTACCATATCCCATCCGACAAAAGTGTATATGAATAAAATATACTCTCTACATCCAGAGACAATGGAGGAATTTACTAAATAAATATTCCTCTGTTATCAATTGCAAACATTTTTCTTTTGGAAATAGGATTTTGTTAATGAGAGACATAGTAACAAAATCTTTGTTTTTAATTTGCTTTTTCTTCAGAGTCAAAGTTCGTAAAATAATTACCTTGCCTTTGAGAAGGCACTAAAATATCATCTGGCAATTTGGTAGGAGATAGAGTCATATGTCTTCAAATAGTAATATCAGTAATTGATATAGTCTTGCTGGGTATTCACATATATAATGAACATTGTTTAGTACCAGAAGACTGGTTATTTTTTTTTCCTAATTAGAAATGGGATACACAAGTCACACAAAAATGATGGTTATGGTTTAAACTAGTCTATAGAACCATCATACACTGCTGGTCTTGCAACTCAATAATAAAAAAGTAAATTACCTGGTTAAAATGTAGGCAAAGGATCTGAATAGACATTTCTCCAAAGAAGATATACAAATTGCCAACAAGCACATGAAAAACTACTTGATATCATTAGTAATTAAGGAAATGCATATCAAAGCCATGATGGCAAGTCCGGAACACACCCTTGGAATGGTTATAATAATAGTACAAAATAAAAAAAAAATAATAAAAATAAAAGAGAGAGAGAGAATAGCGAATGTTGATGAGGATGTGGAGAAAATGAAATCATCACACATTATTGGTGGGAATGTAAATGTAGCAGCCAGTTTGGAAAACAGTTTGGCAATTTCTCAGAATGATAACATAGAATTACCATAAGACCCAGAAATTCTCCTCCTAAGTATATACTCAAGAGAAATTAAACCCTATGGTCAAATAAAACTTATACATAAATGTTCACAGCAGCATTATTCATAATAAGCAAAAAGGGGAAACAACCTAAGATACCTAACAATTTATAAATAGATAAACAAAATGTGGAACATAGTAACAATGGAATATTATTTGACAATGAGAAAGAATAAAGTATCGATACATGCCACAGAGATGATTCTTAAAAATATTATGCTAAGAAGCCAGATATAGAATGTCACATATTGTAAAATTCTATTTATATGAAATGTGCAGAATAGGCAGATCCATAGAGGAAGAAAGTAGATTAGTGATTGTGAATATATTAAAAACTTCTGAAATGTATACTCTAAATGACTGAATTCTATGTGATGTTATTCATATCTCAATAAATTTGAAATAAATAATAATAAAACTACCTTACTAACTAAATAAAAAACAAACTAGTCTGTAGATGTCTTTGTGAGAGTCTCATTCTCCCTCTGAATATTAGTTGTTTTACCTCTAACATGGTTGGGACAGAGTAGGGCGATCCAGTTTGATTTACAAATTTTTTAACTGTCCAAATTTTAAAAAAATATTTATCCTATAAAACTCAAATATGTAAAAAAGAAAATCAACATTTTAAAACTACAAATTAATCCCAGTGTCAAATTTATGACATTTGTTTATTTAAAATATCCAATTAAATAATGAAGTTATTCCAATAATCTCAACATTTAAAAGTTGTGAATCACAGCTATTCAAAATTGAAAGTTGTGAATCACAGTAACAATTATTTTAGCATTAGAAAATATTTTATTTCTATATTTTGTTTTGGTCGAATAATTTCAAGAAATTCTTGTCCATAATAAATAGTTACAAATGGTTTAAACAATTTTATTCATAATTAGATACTGTTTCAATTAAATGATTGTAGAATTTGAAAGTTTTGTTGCTTCTGAATTCCAGAAATGAATTACATTATTTATAAACACAAAAGTTGAATCAAAGTATACCAAATAATAATATTAAAACTTTCTGGAATAAAGTCTTATTAAGACAACCAATGTTTAATGTTTACTTGTTGAAAAATTTATTATGAACTGTAATTTTAGCACGCATCATAAATTTGTGTCCAGTTTTTACCTAGAATTCAATTTAGTGTTACATGTACACACTATAAGAGGGTGTGTACCTTCACAAGCTTATGAGAGTAAACATATGTAGGCCTTGATTCAGAATAATACCAAGTTGCAACCTTTCTAAATAAAAATTTGTACTAAACATGACATATGGGCATGAACACATGAGTGCACACACACGTGCATGCATGTGTACACAGATGAGAGAGCAGGGAAAACTATATTCTGAGTTCTCATACTCAGAAAATGAAAAAGTCATCAAATGATGGTGTTCAATATGTTAAAATCTGTGTTTATAATTCATTTGAAGTTGTGTCTTTTTAAAATTGCAATTTTAAATATAATGAAAAAGATACATTATATTAATTAATTTCCACTAAATACTTATGGGCTTGCGACTTTGAGCCTGAGTTCCATAGTGATGACTTTGAAAATCACTGGGCTACAGATGATTTTTGCTGGTCTGAAATGCCATTGTTTTATTATCTTAAGCAAGAGTAGAATGTTTTTTAATGTACACGTAAATTATTTAACATTTTAATGTTTTTTATAAAAGATTTTTGGATTGCTGGGCCTTGATGCATTTTTCCCCAATATCCTACAGAGACACAGAACAAAACAACCAAGAAAACAACCCAGCCAGATCTATTCTGCCCCACAAACGTGTAGTTTCTTTTTATTTGCCAGAAAGGTTTTACTTGGTGCCCGGGAATGACTTCTTTAAGTAAGTTTAGATGGCAGACACTTCCTCAAAAGGCTATGCCTAACCAAAGGAACTAAAGACCTCCAAATATGTCATAACTATTTATTGAGAAGGTACTATGCACCTAAACTTATGCCAACAAAATTGTAGTTCTCTAAGGACAAATCTTGTATGTATTTCCTATATCATTATTCCTTTACCCATGTGATTCACACACAGACATCAGGAGCTCCTAGCACAGTGCTAATAACACCAGCCTTAGAGACATACTTAGGGCCACAACAGAATTTTCCATTTGGTATAGGTATTTTAGAGATCAGAGAATTTCATACACTAATTTTCCAAGGCAGGATGTCGAAGACCAGAGAAAATAGGTTGCTTCCTAAATGGCTGTTGTTATAGATGAGGCTAGAACTCAGTTCTCAAATCTTATGATGACTATTACACTAACACTTCATACTATTTTTAAACATGTTTCTGTTTTATCATGTAAACAATATAGGAATGATATTTTTATAAGTGATTGCATGGGAATGTACTGCTGAATATAAATAAAGTTTATTGTGTACGTCTTGTGAATGTACTTCTGCTATTTCTCTCTCTATATATGTTTATATAATGTAATTATATGTATACTTTAAACTTATGCATGGGAACTTTATCATATACCATATATTTATTATTTATTTTGATTATTTTATAGTCCCCCCAAAATATCTTCTATTGAGATATTAGTATGTAGTTTGGTAACTAATATGTTTATATCTCTAATCATAGTAAACTATCTATATCAGTTACTATTTAAGTTCTACAGTTCTAATGTAATAATTATTGCTAAACAAAACATGTATTTAAGATTTTATTAAGTCCTATATTTGATATCCAATAAATATTAATTTATTTATAAAATGTATTAAGATTTTAAATGTTAGTATATTAGGGGAAAGAAAGGTGATATTCATATTAATCAGGTATGGTTCCTACTCTCATCAGGCAAACAAAACAGTATATGAGACAAGTATGTGAAAAACTCTAACATGAGCCAAATGACTTAAGAGCTTTAATAAATATAAAGCAAAGTAATAAAATCCAAAAGAGTGATATTAATTCAAATCGAAAAGACCAGAAAATACTTGATAAAAGGAGGAGGTATTTGAGCTGAAATAGTGTAAGAAAATAAAATTTTTATTTTGTCACTTAAAAAAAAAATCTGTCCTCTGATTATTAAAAATCTTTATTTTTGGTCTTGCTTTAGGGTATTTTATAATATTTAGATTTACTTCTAATAACTTGGAGTAATTACTTTGGAGCATCCTGGGAAATAAATGGAAAGTTGATTGATAACGATCACTTTTTAAGCATATATAATTAAAAATCAAAAAAATACTATTTATTTTTCCAGTACAGAGAAAACTCAGTATAAATCTGAAGGGATCATCTTTTATCATTCAATTATCGTGTTCATCTTCCTTATAAAGTTTTTTGTACAAGAACCAAATATAATAAACATGACAATAGTATCCTGTGTGTTGTGTACTAAATCTTACCTTGATTTATGGTGTTAGAAACTGACAAAGGCAGGCTTTCTAATACATACACTCAGTCACAGCTGAATAGCTCACTAATATACTATATTCCCCGATGAACCAACCAATTTAATAACTTTGCCAAAGCCAGCATTCGAATAAAGCAGCCCCTCATTGACATTCCAGTGCAATAGCTAATTAACAATTAGATTTTATTGTAGCATTGTATCTTGCTATTGTCATCCTGACAAGAAATGCTTTCCTTATAATCCATGGAATTGACATAAATGTAAATGTTAGTCCAACCCACCAAATAAGTGGTCTATGGACCTTCATTACCAGATATGAGTGCACATCTGTCTCATTGTCATATATTGTTTTTCCGTGTCATTTATTTTCCAGTCTTTGAAAAGACTCCGACATTTTTCAGTTTTGAAACCCTGTCACCAATTTGGAAAATCTTTCAGGCTCTGGAGAAATGTATCTTTCTAGGATCTTTCAAATATACCTTGTTAATATTGTCACCTTAGAACCTAAGTAATTAAATAGGATGCTATAAGCACATTTTATGGAAAGTTTTCCAAGATGTTAGAATCTAAAAGTTACTCAAAGTGCCATTTTCAAAAAAATTTAAATTATCCCTTCCCTGCCCACATAGAGCATTCATCTTGGCACTTTGACATTAATGACAAAAGGCTTCTAAAGATAGTGAACGAATAATATCATTGAAATACATTATTTGGTGTAGGCAAAACAGAATTGGATTTATATTACTGTAGATCCAGATAGGTAGGAAAAAATTATCTTAAATTTTACTGGTATTATATGAATGTGGACAAAAAAGGGGCTGTGTAATAAGTCTGACCAAAAGTAATCTCACAAGGTGATCTGATCATAAGTTCGTAATTTGGCAGGTCATGGTAGGTAGTCACTCACCAGGCCTATAAATTCTTTAGTAAAAGGTTTATGTTTGCCTTAAACATGCCCTGTCCCTTGTTCTTATGCCTCTAGGTCAACACACCTTTGAAATGCCAGAGTAATCCTTTTTTTCAGATCCTTCAGAGGCATATATGCCTCTTTCCAATATGGCTCAGAAACATAATCACCTTCAAGGGAGCACATAAACTTGTTAATTATCCTGCAATCCAATCACAGAGATTTCCCCTTCTCTCTTTCTTCCATTTTTGTGTAATCTTCCTTACTTCTTCTCTTTAATTCCAAATGTGTAAAAGAAACTGCAAAATTCTCCAGAAATTGTCATTCTCCAGAGCATTTCAGATCTTGCTTCCCTGCATGTCATTAGTCTGGCTCAAATAAACTCATAAACATTCTCTACAGGTTTGGACATTCTTATGGCAAAATGAACATAGTATACAATGGCTTATTAACACAATTTCCTATAAGTTATATTAGTCTTCAGATATTCGAAAAGGTAAATCAACACAGGTTGCTGGATGCCTACTCAGGAATCTACTCTCTAAAGGGAGATGCCACAGAGACACAAAGAATTCGATGAATCATAGACACTAACATTAAAACTGAAAAACTCAAGAGATTAAAGATCCTTGAGAGTAAACATGGGAGAAACTATCCAGCTTTCCAGAGCTGAGGCTGGGGGAGAATTTTCACACTGTTTCCTCCCTCTCCTCATCCACTATTCACCATTGCCACGCGTGAATCAATGCCTCCACCATTAGCCCTGAAAGAGAAAGCACACAGAAACAAAACAGTCGGACCAGCCTAACTCAAACTATAGAATTTGAGGTAATACATTAGAATGCAAGTGTGTGGGGCCCAACCACTTGGGCATTTGTGAATCAAAACTTTTGAGGATAGGGCTGCATAACCTGTTTTAATAAGGTTGCCAGGTACTTCTGAACAAGGCTCAAGTTTGAGAAGCCCTACAGTGGAAAGTGATTAGCAACAGATACAGGTACACTTCCAAAATTACTCTGGTAATTATGGATCTGGTAGCTCAAAAAGAAAAGGAAAAAGAAAAAAAAGGAAGAAAATGAAAGAAAAGACAATACGCCCTGAGAGAAAAGGATGGTCAACAGTATGTGCAGAGCAAAAAATGAAAGTGGTCCAGCTCACATTTTGGTACTCCAGGTTCTCTGTCCTAAAGTGTTTAACTCTTCTAAAATCACCAGAAGAATGATAAATATTATTGTAGAGATAAGGAGTAATATTGTAAACAAAGTAAAAAGAAACAAATCAAATTTTAAGGAAAAAAAAAACAAATCAAAACATTGAGTATAAAAAAAAAAGAAATAAAATTAATAAGTTAACTAAATGGAGTTGTTGCATAAACAAGACTGGCGAGAAACCAACACCACTCAGAGAGTTGGAAAACTCAGGTTTGTTACGCTGGCTGTTCCAGAAGAGCTAGTGCTCTGAAGATCTGGGCCCTGAACTCAGGGGTAACCTTACTTTTATAGGGCTTAACAAGCAAAGGCAATACATCTGTTCTTAATAAACAAAGGCAATACATCTGTTTTTAACAAGCAAAGGCAATACATAACAATCAAAGGCGAGGGTGAATCTTTAGTCGATTTCAAGATCACTCTGTCCTTCAACCTACGTAGCAAGCATGTTTACAGAAGCAGAGCAAAGAGCAGATTACAAATATAGCCATTTGAGTGGAAAATTCCTCTTCAGAGTCAACTAAAGAACAAACGAGTGAGCTGAACATTTAAGTTCAGGAATTCTCCCAGAAGGCAACCGAAAGAGATAAACAGAATTAATGAGAGAAAACATAAGAGATATTAAAGATAGAATTAGAAATATTAATAGTCATTTAACAATAGTCCCCAGTGAGAAAAAGAAAGAGAAGAATATTTAAAAAAATAAGTACCAAGAGTTTTTTCAGAACTAAAATCTCAGAATAAAGGGGTTTATAATGAATCAAAAATATAAGGCAAGGGGTGGAGACCTGTGCACATACTAAATTAAATTTAATGTCATCTGTTAAATACAAGACAACAGGCCCAAAATGAAGTTACTTATGCCAAGCCCAGTGTTACCAAACCAAAACTTGATAATTATAATGTCGGCTTCTCCCAGGAGTGGTATTTTAAATCAGTTGTTCTAGAATCACCTGGTTAGCACTGGTGGGGTAGTCTGCCTGGGGAACACTGCCTCCCCTAAAGGAAAATCGCCTTGCCACAACCAATCCAGTCTTTGACAGTATAACTTCTTTGTCCCACTCCCTTCTGCCTATAGAAATCTTTCACTTCGTACAGTTCCTTGGAGCTTCTTTCTACCTGCTAGATGAGATACTGCCAGAAAAGACCTTTAAAGCCAATAAGATCTTAAAAATTTACTCAGTTGATTTTTGTTTTTTAACACATCAAAAGCCAAAGAAATCCTAAAAGCTTCCTGAGGGAAAAAGTTTACATCTACATGGAAAAAGTACATGTCAGAAAAAAAAAAAAGACTTTGAACTTAAAATGTATGTCTATCAGAATTATCATTTTTAAAAATAAGGTTTTTTTCAAGTTATGCAGGCTTAGAAGCTTCATCTGATTAAAATCCTCTTTGAAAGTATTTTTCAAAATATATTGCAGTAAAAAGCAAAGAAATATGGAGAATATGAAAAAGTAAATAATTTACGAATTTTAATGTTAACCAAAGCAATGACAAAAAGAAGATATTCAACAAAGTTATTTTAAGATGAAGATGGCAGTCAAAGGAAGGAGGAAAAGTGAAAAATGCTAACAAACTTTCCTTATTTGGAGGGAGAAAGATAATAGATAGATGATATAGATAAACGGATACAGATAGATAATATGTTTATAAACAGCTTACAAAAAATAAACATATGCGTGGGCATATGTTAAGACAAAAAAGGATGATAAAAACAATATATAAAGTGAAACTGAGGAAAATTTGTTTTAATAAGAAAGTATAGAGAAGATAAATGAAATAAAACCATACCACAGAAAATACAATATTTGAAATAGGCTAAGAGAAATAAATATAACTATGCAACTATAACAGAACTGAAATCCAAACTCACAAAAATAAAGAGTAGTTTTCAGATAATTTTAGAAAAGCTCCATTAAAATAATATCATCAAGATATTCATTGATTGGACAAAATGCATATCAGGTCACTATTATGGAAGAATACGTTAGGCTATCAAATTTCTTATCAGGAAAAAATAGAAATTAAAGTTTGCAATACAAACTAGATATTATATTCCGATAAATGGAGCTAACAAAACAAAAGGAAGAATGATAATAAAAATATATTCAGATCACTAAGTAGACTTGAGAAATGTAAAGCAACAACTGATGAATAAAAAGAGATCAAATTAAAAAAATATTCACTAGAATTTTTTAACACTCTCAGAAAGTGATTAAACAAACAGATAAAAATCATGCAATACGTTGGGATATTTAGATGAAATGTTCATACTCTTTGAAAAATATGACTTACAAAAACTGGCATAAGAAATAGAAAACCTGAATATTCCTGGATTTAAGAAATTTAATTCGCACTTAAATATATTCCCGGCAAAAAAAAAGCTAGAGACTCATAAGTTTTCATTGGAGAATTCTTTTAAACATTTTAGGAGGAAATAATACAAATTCTACATAACCCTTATAGCAAAGAAAGAGGAGGGAACACTTGCCAGCACATAATTCCCTTAAAAGAAATAAGAACATAATTCTTTATATCTCACTAATATAGATACAAAAATCTAAACCAAAACAAAACACCTAAACAAATACTAGAAACTAAATCCATCAATATACAAATGGTTAATAAAACATGGATTTATCTCACGAATTTAAGATTGGTTTAAAACTGAAAAACTATATAAATGGGGGAAATTTTTGCATTCATTTGAATAAGCTAGTAAATTCTTGATTTGAAAACCAAGTAAGAATATTACACACACACACACACACACACGCACAAAACAAATCATAAGAATATTACACACACACACACACACACACACACACACACGCACAAAACAAATCTAACAAAATATACAGTAGTTACTAAACTCCCTTCAACCTCGACATCTATTACAGTGTTGAGGCCTAAAAAAGGTAGTACATGGAAAATGCCTAGTAAAAACCTGAGTGCTCATATAGTGGTAGTCTTTATCATATAATATATTTCCAGTGGAAAGAGGAACATCTATCATGCATGCTCTCTTAAAGCTCAAGAAAGTTTCAGGTAATAAATGATTCCTGGTGCAAACTATTATGGCCATATATTTTGTGGCTGGGTAAAAATTATATAATTTAAAACAATAAAGAAAGAAATGCCTAAAATGTAGGTAAAAAGCAGAGGATATAAATAATAATTGATTTAAAAATGAGATATAAATATTTAATGAACAAGCTCATGAGTCAAATCCACTGATATTGGAGAAAAAGAAATGCTTATAAAATAAAAGTATTATTATTTACCTGTCAAATTAGACAAGTTATCCGAAGTTGGTAAAATTTGAAGTAGAATTAAAGCCTATACATACTGCTATATACACATCACTATACTGGTGTTATAATGAATCACATTATTAATAGTAAAGCATAAAGAAATGTGATTACAAACTGCATTATTCATAATACCAAGAAAATATTTTTCCTAAATTTACATACCCAGGAAAACCAACTTGTTAATCTGTCCAAGAACATTTTTAATGTACAAATCAAAATGTTCTATTCATGGAAAATGATTATGCAGAAACCGAAATTAATAAAAATATTTTACCCTAAGATGTTTATTATAGAACTGTATCATGGTAGAAGAAAAAGTTAAATAAATCATAGCATAGTAACACAATGGAATGTTGTGCAGTCATAACATTTTATGTTGAAAGCAAAAGAATAATAACATCAGAAAATATTTGTGTTATCAAGTTTTATGTTACTACAGTAAGAAAATTTCCACATAGCGTCTCAACAATTTTCAAATGAAAAGAAATATAGTAACATCTTAATGATGATTTTCTTTGGAGTGATGGCTGGTTTTTAAAATATTTTTTAGAACTTCTATATTTTCTATGACAAATTATTATTTGAATTATATTTAGAAAAAAGTTTATTCTACAAAGTGCAAAAAAATTTCAATTTAACTTATCTATGAATTTTTAGAAAAAAATGACTTACTATGATATTTTCAAAATAAATGCCCATAAGGACCTTGCTCTTTAGCATATGCAATTTGTGTTACATGGACTAGCATATAACGAGCACAGATGTACTTGTTTAAAAAGGAAATGACAAGAACAATAGATGTTGATGCTGTATGAGGGCTAAATTGATTAATTTAGAAATGTCTGTGGAAAAAAAAAGCTGGGATTGGATAAAAGAGCAGTTTGACCATAGCAGCAGGCCCTACAGCAACTGACTATAGATGTATACCTACTGGCAAAACGAGTTTGAAAAATAATTGATTGGTCAATTTAACCATAAGACAGATTTGGCTTATTTCTCCTAGCCCCAGTCCTCCAACCATTCTCCCCAGATTTGGCTTATTTCTCCTAGCCCCAGTCCTCCAACCATCCTCCCCAATTATTTTTCAAACTCGTTTCCCCAACTGAAGTGGTTAAAATCTTCAATATTGGTGTAATGATATCATAATCTTTGATTTCACCAAATGTCCAGAACCAAGGTCAGATGAGCCACATTTATCTCAGGTTCTGTATTGATGTGTATTTTGTCGCCAAAGACTTTCTGTATAAGTCTTAAAATTCTATCACATCCTCACCTTTCTCAGCTCCCCCATAGAGGTCATACTGTGTAGAACAGAAGGAACACAAACTTAATATTTAACATCAGCTAGGGATGTGCCCTTTCAGGCACCTAGAGATATGTTTGTCAACCCTGAGTCTATTAGTTGGTAAAAATGATAAATGAATGACAGCTAATTATCATTTTAGGGTGTATTTTCATGACATTGAATTAATCTCAAGAATTTAGCATCTGTTGCAATACAGTATAGCAACTTTTAAGACCACTGAACCATATTCCCTATAAACAATGATCAAGAATTACCTGGAGAATCATGAAATGCTCTAGATATTCAGATAATATTATGATACTTATAATTAGTATATCTCCTATAATATAATACCTAGAAAATAATATTTCTCCTAACTTGTAATAACTAAGGCCTAACTAATTCCCTGAGAACATCTGATTAATTTATGGAGTAAATAGTGATTGTTCATGGCGAAGCCACTGTGAGTAGCTGTTTGATCTTCAAATTTTAGAACTGAATTATATTTAATTGAGGAAAAGAAAAAAGGAACTCAGAGTCATTAAGAAAATCTGAATCTTTCAGCAAATACTCTAAGAGTGGAGAGTTAACAGGGTTCATACCTAAGACATGTGCAGTCCATACAGATTGGAGTGGTGTCTATGTATTTTTTGATATCACACACACCACAGGCATTATTATATGCTTTTAAGCAAAGCAGCTTTAAATTTGCTTAAGAAAAAGGAACAAATTCTTTGGATTCCCATTTAACTCTTTTACAATTAAACCTTTCTCAAGTGGTCGATAAAACAAGTTCCAAGAAAAAAAGTATTCAGTAATGTACTTTAGCATTTAGAGTGTATGGCCTTCCCTAGTCATTACAGCTAGATTGTTGAGCTGACAGTAGTCCCATTGTAAAATAACAAAAAGTGGTCACAGGAACAAGGTTGTAAGAGTCTAGAGAATGTAATTAGTTACTTAGGAGATATATTTAAGAAAAAATTACAGCTTTTAATCATTTTAAGAGTCCAGAGACTAGAAGGCACAGGCAGAATAAAATGTGCATGGCACAGAAGTAAACACAAGTCATAGTAATGCACAATACTGTTAACATAATGGCTTTGCTGTCTTGGCAGTTCAGTTTATCATTTAATGCTATATTACCAAGGCCTGACATTTTAATTTCTTTTCTACTTAATTGAGATTTTCTTAACACGAGGTAAAGACAAACCTTTATCTGGGGTTTGATATGCTGCTTATTGACTGAACCAATGCAAACATGCAAGAATCTTATTAAAATATCACTTTTTTTGAGTGATCTCTAGTGGAGATTCTAATATTTAGATGTAAACTGACTGTCACAACACTAACTTCTCTAGCTCACAAAAAATTTCATTTCAGGTCAGTCTGGCTTTAAAAGTCTACAGCTGTCAAATCTTGTATCTTTCACTCTGATCCCTAGAGCAGATGCGCTCTGTTTGCTCTTATAATAAAACATGTGTCTGGTCTCTAGCCAATTACTGAATCAACTGGAATATAACAAAATGGTCATACTATCCACAGGGTTGCATGTCAAAGAGCAGGTTAAGCTTCTTGGTGGAACAGAGCAATTTTTGATTTTCACAGAGTAATATTTACAGGCTTGATCCAGAAAGGACAATATTAGATTATACATTAACCTTTTGATTATTTATGCTTCTAGAAGCAAGGTGCTTCAGAGATAATTGTTTACACATATGTTAGAAATGTTTAACCAACTACCAGAGAGTAAAGTAAAATTAATTGTCAGAATTGATATAAATGTCATGAGAGACCACTGGTGAGCCTCTTATCATGGATGCCGATTAAAATATTTTGGATGTCTATTCCATGACCCCTGTCTTCGATTTGTGCAATAACGCATTCCAGAAAATTTTACTGTGAAATCATATTTTCTATATAAAGTAGAATATTGAGTTCACTAAAAATTATCTAGTGTTATAGCCTGAACATTTGTGTGCCTTGTCTCCCAAATTCATATGTTGAAAAGCTAACTTACAGTGGGGATGTGTTTGGAGATGAGGACTCTAAGAAAGTAATTAAATTTAAATGAGATCATAAGGTTCGGGTCCTGGTCCAGTAGTATTAATGTCCTTATAAGAAGGGACACCATGCCTTACTATTAAAATGCACAGCTGAAACTTATCGAATTTTGTTAACCAATGTCGCCATAAAAAATACATACATACATACATACATACATACATACATACATACATAAAAAGAAGAGACACCAGAGAGCTCACTCATTCTCTCTCTCCTTATGTACACTAACTGAAGAAGCCTCATGTGAGGCACAGCAAGAAGGTGGCCTTCTGCAAGCTTAGAAAAGGGCTCTTACCAGAAACCAGCCATGCTGGATCCCTGACCTTGGACTTCTAGCCTCTAGAATTGTGAGAAATAAATGTCTGGTGTTTTAGCCACCTACTCTCTGATATTTTGCTTATGGCAGTATAAGCTAACTAATGCATCTGATATGAGCCATAGAATTAAATAAAACAATGCCTAAAGTTAACAGTTAATCCCTAAGCAGAGAAGATGGAAAGTAGATGAAATCATAGCAATTACTCTAAGATGACACAATTTCCAGGATATTTCTATAATGTGAGTAGAAGAAAGTAGAATATTGTACTTGAGAATTAAAAGGAGAATCTGAATTAGATAAATATTGTAGGATACAAGTTGAAATATATTATGGATTTTATCTATATTGAGGTCACCTTTCGTTATCTTTAACAATAAATCACACTTTAAATTTAGCCTTAAATTTATTATAAAAGAGAAATAAGGTAAGTTTTGTGCTAAATCATATTCATATGGAATTTAAATCATTTAAACAGTATGAGATGGGTATCTGGATAGACTGACAGAAATTATGCAAAGTAGAAAATAGAGAAAAAATCGAGTGTATAAAAATTCAGTATATGATAAAAAGTAGCACTCGAATTAGAATAAACAAAACTATTTTTAAATTGGTGCTAAAAAATAGTTAATTATTTGTAGAAATGCACAAAAGGATTCCTAGTTCATTTATTGCAACATATTCTAGAATAATTAAAACACACACACATATCTATTTATGTATACTTGCTGACATGTATAGGAAATTACATTCTACACATGAAGATACAAGAGAACTAAAAGATAAATGAATAAATAATTATCAACTTGGATTCAGAAAGACAATTATAATATTAAAAGTAAGAATCTCCCAAAATTGATTGATAGCTTTGACTAAAGTTTTTTATTTTAATTATAAAAGACGCTTTTAAAAAAACACAGAGGAAAAAGGCATAATGAGAGAAAAAAAATGATAAACTTACCAATATTTACCATTGTAAGGATCTAATAAAATTAATGTGTTAAAAAAAAATTACTACCTTCAAAAAAAAAGTATAAATAGGCAGCTCTGTAAAGAAAGAACTAGACAAATGCCTAGGAGAAAAAAAGAAAATTTCAGTCACTATTTCTTAGTCATGCAAATTAAAACAACTAAGTACAAATTTTACCTGGAAAATCAGCCACTTAATTATGTTTATAAAGAACTGTGTTAATGACGAAGTAATTTCATACATTTTTTTGGTAAGCTGCTATCATATTTCTTAAGAGAAATTCAGAATCCTATGATTACATTTTAACTCAGAAGACCACTTCTAGTAACTTGGGCACATGTTTTATTGTGCAATAGAGGAACAGGTTATAGTGTATGGAAGAAGTAAGCTCTTCCATAATACTGAAAGACAATCAGTCACATGTACAAAGTTTGATGTATAAAATATTTATGGTGGCATTATTTATAATGTGAAAACATATGGAAACAAAAGATTTCATCTAAATAATTTCTTACACCATTAATGATGAACATTCTTTAAAATTATATTTTAGAGAACTATAATGACATGTAAAAATACATACTTTATATTTACAGGAAAGGTATGTTAAAAGTTTGTAAAGATGATACTAATTTTGTTGCTAACATTCAATTGAGCAAGATATCTATCATCTATCTTTATCTATCTATCATCATCTATCCATCTATGAAATATAAGATAGAATGAAATAGTCCAGTGTTGAATGTGGACTTGATAAGTGACTTTATTTACTTTCTTGAGCTTTTCAATATTTTCCTATTTTTCCAAAATAGGAATATTTATCACTTATATTATCAGAATTGAATTGACAATAAATACTTTTAATTTAAAGGTCTTCTCCCTACACTCTCTTTGGAGGAAATGTGCATGACTAGGTTTTGTGCCAATCTCTCTGTTTTTACTGTCTATCATCAATTAGACTGTGAGTGGTCTCAACCCTTTCTGTCCTTTAGGAATACTCAGAGTGAAGAGGAATTTTCACTCAAAAGGCTAATCAGCTCTTTGTTCTGCTTTGTAAATATGCTTGCTGCATAGACCATCCTGGAAGTTAACTAAAGGCTCATCTTCCCTTTTGCTTGTTCTGTCTAAGCAATAAATGTAACTGCCTGTACCCCTAGTAACTCCCACACTTTGTAATTCTTTGTAATTGCCTGCAATCCATAGCAGCTCCCTCGCTTCGTAACCATCTGAGGACAAATTAACCAATCAGCCCATGCTAAATAAGTTCTACATAAGGAATGTTGCAACTGAGCTCTGTGCTCAGATCTTCAGAGTGCTAGCTCCTCTGGGACCTCCAGCGTAATAAACTTGAGTTCTCCAACTCTCCGAGTGCTGCTTGGTTTCTCGCCGGTCTGATTTTTTGCAACTTTTCTGCAACAAGAGAGCTTATAGAAAATATGTATACCAGGGGAACTTTGCCCTCAGAGATTCTGAGTAAATTATTCTAACCTATTGATGTCTTTTATAAACTCCCTAGATGTTTTTAATATACAGCCCAGAGGTTCCCATCTTTATACAAATTCACTGGAGGCTCTTGTTTAAAATATAGATTCCCAGGCCACATTATTTAGGAATTTTGCAATATTTCGTCTAGAGTTAGGACTTGAACACACACACACACACACACACACACACACACACACACCCCTCATATAATTAATTCTGATCAGGAAAGTGTTTGGAAATGACTAAATGTGCCTATTCCTTCAAAGCCAGGCACTAAATTGCAATTATACACCCTTGAGGAATTATTCAACTTTAAATGACGCTATTGTAGAAAGATAATTCTATGAAAGGATAGCAAATCTTATCCATAATTCTGATGAATTTAAATTCAAGAGGAGGGTACTACTTACACATAAGATAGTTCACTACAAACTCAATACCGCATACATTTAAGTGCCTAAAGGGTACGTTAAGTTCTAAAGAAATTGAGAGAGATAGAATACCGACTTTAGGCTGGAGTGGAAGTAAGAGGACTCAGTAAAAAAGGCAGTTTATATGGACCTTAAAGTATGGGTAAGGGTGAGTTGAGCTTAAAAGCAATAAGGAGACTTTCTTTTCAACAGAAAGGAAAAAAAATGAGCAAATAACAAGCAAAGTGGCATATTGATCAGATAGCAGGAGAGATAAGATTAGAACAATAGGCTGTAATCAAATGTAGAGAGACTAAAATTAGAGGCAGTGGGGTGCAATGACAGGAGAATGAGTGACATGATAAAAGACTGTAGTTAAAATAAATATTCCTATGAGTACCCGTGGTAGAGGTATGTCGTTCATTATTGTAGCTCTAAAATCTGTACCAGTGATTGCCAATCATTAAAGACTCAACAGATATCTTCTCATAAATAAATATGATTATAATGATTATGAAATAATTTATCAGTTGTTTAGAACAAACAAAAAATACATTAAAATATTATTTTATAAGGGCTTGGATAAAAGATGTTTGCAAAGCAAAAATGATTGCCATGGTATTATTTACTATTACAGCCCCACTATTTTACTAATGTCCCTTTCTCATTACTAGAGGCTCTTGGCTTCTGCTACAGGAGGTCCTTCATGATCACCTCCTATGTGCCATCTTATATAACTGGATTCAGCTCTAGCCTTGTGGTCCTGGAGAGTGGATTGCCCTGTGTAGTATAAACCCACCAAACACATTATTATTATTTAAATAAAGCAAGACACTTCTATAGAATGAGTAAGAAAATAATAGATAATTTAATGTTTTCGTAGTGGATTCAAGGAAGACCCAGGACAGTATAAGAGGTTTCACTGCCACATTCTTACATCTTAATGGTGGAGTCTGGAAAAATAATAGCAGTAGTAGGCAGAACTTCCCAGTTTCCTATTTGAGAATAATATCAAATTTGGAGGAATGTTAGAGCAGTTTGATTTCATATATTTCTTTTCTCGGTCAGCAGTTCTCAAAGTGTGTCCGGAGATTAAGAAATAAGTATGGCCTGAGAATTATTAAAAATGCAAAGTCTTTGGCCCCTGCCTGGATCTACTGAATGAGAAACTCTGGGTATATGGCCCAGCAACCTGGGTAAACAGCCCTTCAGGCAGTTCTGATACGGGGTCAAGTTTGAGAGCCTCTATTCCAGATTTTTATTTTATATTCTTTTGGCCACTTTCTATCTTGAAGCCCTCATTTGTCAATACTTTTTGTCATTGCTGCTGTTTTTCTGCCTTCACATTTGTCTACCTTCCACTCTTAAAAATTTAGTCCATTTTTTAAAATATTTGGTTGGATTATCTGCTATTTCAATAGTGAATATTAAGCCTTGTTTGTTTTTCTTGTGCCTGCCCAATTATTTTGAATTCTGCATTCAGCTCCTAATGCAGTTTAGAATCTCAGTACCCTCCTCTAAACACTGGCTTGGACAATTGTGCTCTTTGTCCGATCTGTGGAGCTGCCGATGACTTATAAAGCCGCTGAAATGTCGTCAAGGATGGTTTAAAGAATGGTTTAGAATGTGTCACTTGAGCCTCAACCGGTGCTTCCTGATTCTAAGGAAGATACTAGGTACTGAAGAAATTGTGAGAGTAAGTGACCAAAGTGTCATTGCATCTATCACAATTCTAATTAATTATTTACAAAATGTATTTATAATTTTTTTTTTCTTAAATAGAATATAAGCTCCGTAAAAGCAAGACCATTCTACTTTATCCCACATGTCTAACAAAGTGGCTTGTTCATTACAGGTAATCAGTAAATGTTTGTTAAATAAATGAATAAGACAATGAATGAATGAATGAAAGTATGTTTATTACACCCCACCTCAAGAAGTAGGTATGTTGAAGTTATTAGGATTGTTCATAAATGTTCTGCTCTTTCTTTCTCCCTCCAGGAAGGATGCATTTCTCTACCCACTGAAGGTAGGTATGGCTATATGACTGGCTGGGCCTGGTTAGGTGAGTGGCAGCTTTAAAACCACCTGGTAGGGGTGAAGCATGAATATTTGTTGTTTTAGCCACCAAGATTTACTAGGTTAATTATATTTCTTTCTCTCTTTTTGTGGTATAACATACATAAAGTGCATCAATCGTAAGTGTGCATGTCTATAAATTTATACATGCAGATACGCCTTTATAATCATGATGACACCAGACCTCAGTCTGTTTGACTACGTGCAGCCCTTATTCCTTCTGCTCCCACCACACTGCCTACCATGATACCCAGATTTCCAGTCCTGATTGAGAGACAACCTCAGTTTCCAGCGCTGCTAATCCAGCATCAGATGGTGTTGCATTTATGTATTCATACTTTAGCTTTGGGATGCTGCTTAGAACTTTATCTTCCCCAGGCCAAAGAAAAAAAATCATTTCAGACTTGGTGCCTCTTTAAACTCCCACCTGCCTTTGCATCTAGACCTTGCTGCCTTTTGGGCCTGATATTAGCGATCAAGGGTACACTTGTCTCCTTTAGGGGTGTGATTCCATATTAAATCACCTGCTAGGGCATCCATGCAGAAAATAATGGCTTACCTTTCTCTCCCAGAGGAGGAAAGTACCTGTCACTTCTACAAATCCCCTTTTTTTTTTTTTTTTTGTACTTGGACAGGGCACAGGCAGTTAGCATTTCCCTGATGCTTGTCTCCAATCCTGAAATCCAAGGCCAGGTCAGGTAAATGAAACCAGCCCCAGAGGAGCACTCTTGCTCCAGGAAGGGCTTTTGTGGTATGCTCTGGCTTCTGATGTCAGCGGTCATCCCACTGGTGGGATTCTGGGATAGACCCCATATTCTCCTTCCTAACAAGTGAAGTTCTATTATTATCAGTTTATTCTTGGATTTTCAGAATAGTTTGCAGTGGTGAAAATCTTTGTAAATGTAGGTACATTATCTGGAACAACTATCAGAAGATATGTCACCAGCAATAACACCAGGTAAAGGAAATTTCTCAGACCCCTTCTTCTTGACAGGAGAGTTCTTGGGTTGCATGAAGATACTTGGAAGGAAAGACAGAAAGAAGTTCGAGCGTAACAACTTCCTAGAAATTATGCCTGAGTTTTCTGTCACTAGAGGCTGAACTGGATTTTTCTCCTACCTGTGCTTAACTCTGTTTTATCACTCTAATAACTGTGTTACAATTATTTATTTAATTGTCAGTCTTCCCATCAAGCTGTGTTACTTTTGAGAGTAGAAACTGGTTAATCCGTGTCCCTCAGGACATCAACAGTGCGCTTGGTATGTGCTAGACACTAAGGACAGTTTGTCAGACTGTCTGCTGGAGCAGGAACCAAAGACAGACTTCTTTGATTTTTACAATTGGGCCTTAGACTGGCCTTTGGATGCTTTCGGGGACATTTGAGAATAGAATTCTTCCTAGAGGGAGCTTTAGTATTTGTGGCAAGGTCTAAAATCTCCCTCCCTTATACATACACACACACACACACACACACACACACACACACACACACACACACACACACACACGGCTCTGAAAGGACTGGGAGGAGCTAGTTTGTGGGCTCTCATTTCTGGAACAGATCAGAGATAAAACCCCAAAGTTGCCTTCAGAAGCTGGCCTGTTAAGAGCTTGAACACTTGAGTGTTGAATGCTATTGGAAGGGTTGTTCTCCAAGCAATTTTGTAGCTTTTTTGGTCCACTTAGGTAATTAAACTCCATACAGAAACTGCAGGATGAACAATCCCTGAACAGCTGCTGAGAAGAACACAGATATGACCTTTAAATCTGAACACATGCAAAAACCAGAGCCTCATTGAAAAGTGATACATTCTCCCTTTCTGAAGGAGTGAATTAACGTTGTTTCCTTTTGCCTTTCAGAGATTTGATAGTCCAAGCTGGTCCCCAAACAGCAGTCAGTATCACCTGGAGCTTGCTAAAAATGTAAGATTTCAACCTCCACCCCATACCTGCCGAGTCAGAACCTGTACTTTTAATAGGTGATCTGTATATATATATGAAAGGGTGGGAAACACTGCTCTTCAGAACCAAATGATTACAATTAATTTAACTTCTGTTGTTTTGTTTTTTGATACATTTTGTTTGGTTACCCTGAGGGAATAGAATCCATTCAATTGAGAACTGCATCTCAAAGATAATAAGGGAGAACTCTCCACCCTCCACACACACACACACACACACACACACACACACACAAATAGCTGGCTTTAGCTTCTCCTCCAGACTAGCCTCATGTCCTTGAATTTTATCTTAAAATAGATATTCTTTGTTTGTTGAGACTCTTAGCTTTTATCCTCTAAGTTGTTTTTTTCTCTCTTCTTGTTTGTACTTACTCTTTTGTTTTTCTTTCTTTTCTTTTTGTTTAATCAAAAAACCCATTTACAAAGTAAAGTGAATAACATATATACACTTTTCAGCTATTATGTTTCCAGCACTTTGGAAAATGGATAAGAGCATTATGATAAAGGCACTAAATTTCAAAAAGTACTGGAGTATGTGGCTCAGACAAAAATCAATAAAAGTTTAAATAAGAAAAAGACCTTTGCTCATTTCTCCATTCATTCATAGATGCATTTAATGCATTCATTGAATGTCTACTACATGTGAGGCATGGTAGCAGGCATGTGGGATACAGCAGTGGGAGATAGACATTAATTATTCGTGCAGTAATGTGACCTACAGTCCAGAGGTAACTCGACAAATCCTGATTTTAAAAAAAGATAAAAAGTAAAACAAAGATAGTTAAACTCATTTTGCTCATGTAATTCCTAAAAGAATTTTGATAAACTATTATATTCTCTACATATTTTTAAATATTTAAATATTTTCATTACGAGTTTAAATTAATAGACTTTATTTATAGTAGCTAGAAACTATTTTAAGATAAAATCATATTAATGACTATAACTGGAATAAGTATTTCATATGATTTGATAAAATAGGTTTTAAATATGTATTAAATTGAACACATGATATTTGAAATAGATAATGTAGAAATTTTACCCATGTGTTTTATATGATGTACTTTGAAAAATGTGGCTGTCTTTTGATACCTTTCAATTCCTTTTCAAGAAATCAGCTTCACTAACCTACGGCTCCAGCTGTATGAATTAAGTGTATTCTCAAATAGGCCAAAATATTTCTCTAACATCAAGCTGCATCTCCCCTTCACCCCATGGAAATAGTTCATGAGGCAGGAATAGACAGGAAACCTTATGAATTTATGGTGCCTAAATTAAATATTAAAATGTATTCTTTAAGCCAATATTTCAAATTCTGTTTGATGCCGTAGTGTACTTTACAATTCATAAAAATTGTACAACATAACAGTAAGATTTGATATGAGTGAGGAGTTTTGTTTATTTATTATTTGTTTATTATTGGTAAATTGGAAGCAAGAATATTGTGAGTGCTGGTTCATTCTCAAGCAGATCAGTTCTAGCAAAGATTATATCTGAAATTTGAAGATCTGAAAATTAGTTCCTTTAAAACTTTTGGTGTAAGCACAGCAGTGGAAAGTTTGTGTCACCAACGGTTCACATATCATCAAGAGCATTCAAACCACAGTTTTAAGATCACTGTTTTAGAGTACACTGGGGAACTTCTGGGTTCTGTGGACTTACCAAAACTAAAGTTTAGACATGAGGAAACAAGACTTAGTGATTGGTAAAGGATAAAGAAGGCCGAAATGCGAAGCAAATGTTCTCTAAGACTAACAAGAAAATATGAATTCTATAATAAAAGGCAGATAGCTTACTCAGAAGCTTTTGGCAAATCTGAAGGGATGATGTAAGTACAACAGAACTTTGCACCATCCAAAGCAGGCAACAAATGAAAATATATAGAAACTACCTCTGCCAAGAAAAAATAACATGACTCAGGCTCTCACTAAACATTGAAATTTAAATAGAAAAGATTTCAGGAAAACCTGGCAAAATAAATCATTGCAGTTTTCATACAAATAAATCATCATTAATATATCTTATTTTCTCTAAAGTCAGTCATCAATACCTTCTAAGATTACGTCCAGCCCCTGGTTATTATCGATTGATGAATATCTAACAAATTGTGCCATGTTGGATCTTTTATTCTAAATATTATGGGTTATTCACTTAGCAGACCAACAGATTATCAAATTGTATTGGTTAGTTTGGGCCATTTTTTTCAATGTTTCATTTTAGGATCACTGATAATACTAAGGACATTTTTTCCTTTACGTTTTTAATTAATTACTTTTTTATTTTTAAGAAATTTAACTTGCCATTGTTTTGAAAGGATTATCTCTATCTTAATTTGGGTCTGCTAGTACATCCTAGGGATATATTGATATTCCTCAATGTGGAGATTTATTTTTTTAAGTAATTCTGAAAACTTCCTGCCATCGTCTAGTCCTATTCTCTCTAGTCTATCCTCTTGGAACTTTGCCTAGATAAATGTTAGACATTCTCACTCTTTTCTACTCATATTTCCTACTCATATTTTCATAATTTAATTTCTTATTCATATTTTCTTTTTTTTCCCTTCTTTCTCTGCTGCCTTTTAGACATTTTAAAAATCTCTCAGTTTAGCAATTCTTTCTTTAGTTGTGTCTGATATGCTATCAGGCTATCTACTAAACTTCTAATTTTTATGATCGAATGTTTTAAAACCTAGAAATCCTATTTGATTCTTTTCTAAATATATCTATTGATAGATTCTTTTTGCTTCCTTCAAAGCCAGATTATCCATTGGACACAGAAGACACAGTGCCTATGGATTATGATGCTTTTAGGAGTGTACAAAAATACTTTATTTTAAAATCATAAGGAAAAATACAGAACTTTTAGGTAGAAGAACTGTTTTGATACAAAATATTAATACATTTGTCTTTATACCCAGCACAGTCATAAAATGTGTACACACTCATATACACACACACACAGGAGGAAAAGGCCTACAAAGGTAAAAGTAAGTGCCTAGGGCCCACCAAAATCATAATGTTGTTCTGACTTCCTTATATTTTCTTTTAATTCTTTAAGAAAATATATTTTATTGAATTATTGAATTATTCTACTAAATTCTAGTCAATGTAATTTCTGTAGTCTGTTGTTCTGATTCTGTAGTTTGTGTGACTCTTGCTCATGGCAGCCTTTTTCCTTAGGTATCGTGTGTGTGTGTGTGTGTGTGTGTGTGTGTGTGTGTGTGTGTGTGTTTAAATTTATATCTTTGGAACTTCTTCTGTGTAAACTCTTTTAGGTCTGATTTG
>NW_006442484.1:10666908-10697300 GCF_000325575.1 Pteropus alecto
GCCTGTGCTTTTTTCCTGCCAGATATGTGGAAAACTTCCAACTCAGAACAAGGTTAAACTCAATTTATGACTTGAGATTTTTTTTTCAAGACAGAAAATATATTCTGTATTCTATTTCTATTCCAATGACTGCTGGCTTGTAGTTAACTAAGCCTTCTCAGAGAAAAATGTTCCTGCTTTTCTCAGGATCTAGACTGAGAAAGATTTTTATCTCCACACATTTCCATAAAGTGGCATGATTTTTTTTCTAGAAATCCATTGATAGTATTGCTTTCTGGGGAATCTAGATTTCTGTGGGGTCTGTGATCTGAGTTTTCATTCAACTTGGTTTCAGTCTTTGTATGTCTAACTTTCAATCCACTAGTTGTTCAAAGATGCCTCAAGGTCAAAGCTAGCTCTATATTCATGATATTTTAGAAATTTTGAGGATTCTTCTTCCAGATCAAGAATTATTTATACATTTATCTAGGGTTTTAGATAATCTATACCATCAGAGATCTTTCATATAAACAACATTCCATCAGAAATGCAGCATTTACTGTTAATTATCCACATGTTTGTTATTACAAAATTGAGATTTATAGAGCTAAATCAAATTTTCTAAGTTCTCATAATTAATATATTTTATTAAGAAAAAAATAAAAGCTTTTAACAAATTTGAAATCTGAATTTGAAAATTTAGGTAAATGGACATGTTTCTAGAAACATATAACTCACTGAAACTGACACAGGAAAGAGAAGCAAATTATTAACAACCACCAAATACATTATTTAAAAATATTTTTCTAAAGAGAACTTAGGCCAAGGTAGCAGCTATAGAAATCTTCCGAAGATTTAAGGAAGAAGTAACACTGTTCTTATAAATGTTCTTCAAGAAACGGTAAATAAATGAATAAACATAAACCCCAATTTGATGGTAACATATATCAATACTAAAATATAACAAGTATCATTCCACCAAACCCCATTGCAAATATAAATACAAAATTCTGAGCAAAATGTTACTTAGGTAATTTCAACAATATATAAAAAGATATACATCATAATTAATATCAATTTATTCCAGAAATACAAGGTCGATTTAAGAAAAGAATATCAAACAAGATAATTCACCACATTAATTAAATAAAGAATGCAATTATATGATAATTTCGATAGATGTACAAAAAACATTTGATACAATTTAAAATCCATTCTCAATTTTTTTAAAAAAAAGAAATTTGCGAATGTTTATCTACCAAAGAAGAAAAAGCTTAATAGAAACATCATATTTGATAATTAAGTACTGAATGGTAGTGCCAAAAAGATGAGGAGGGGAGGTAGGAATAGAGCTTTATAAGATTAAAATTTATTCTTTTTACTGGAATTAAGATCGTATAGATGCAGATTCTAATGAGTTAAATTTATATTACAAGCCCTAAAGCAACTACTAAAAAAAAATAAAAATATGGTTTAAAATAATTAAAATTTACACTAGAAAATAGTCATTAAAAAAGAAATCAGTAAAGGAGGTACAGTGAAACAAAAGGAGACACAGATATATAGAAATAAAAAAATAGGAGCTATAAATCCAAAAATATCAATAACAATATTAAATTTGACTTGATTAAATAACTCGATCAAAAGTGAGAAAGTATTAGACTAGATTAAAAAAAATCAAAATACAGTTATACAATTTATAATGTATAGCAGATACACTTTAAATTTTTTTAAAGATTTATTTATTTATTTTTTTAATGGTGACATTGATTAACAAAATCCAATAAGTTCCAGCTGTATGTTTTAACAGAAAGGCATATATATATTTACATTGAGACACACTTTAAATTGAAATATCCAACTAAGTTGAGTAAAAACATGGAAAATGATATATCATATAAACAGCAACCATAAAAGAGATGGATTATCTACACTAATTTCAGACAAAATTGACTTTAAAACAACAACAACAACAACAACAAATATACATATAATTACTAGGAATAAAGAGGGATATTTTATAGTGATAGAAAGATCAATTTATCATGAAGATATAACAATTATAAACCTAACAATAGAACCCCAAAATACATGCAGCAAATACTGAAAAAATAAAAGGGAGAAATAGACAATTCAACAATAGTAACTGAAGACTTCAATATTCCATTTCCACTAATAGGTAGAACAAATAGAGGTTGAGCAAGAAAATAGAAGCCTAAACATCATAAACCAACTAAACTTAATAGATATGTTATAACACTCTACCCAATAAACCAAACATAGATTCTTCTCAAGTACACGTATTCTCCAGAATAGACCAAATGCTAGTTCATAAATCAAACCTCAAAAAATCTAAAAGAGTTGAAATCATTTATGATTTCCAACCAGAATGGAACTATATGTGAAATCAACAAGAAGTAAATTTGAGACATCCACAATTAAATGAAAATTAAAAATCAGCCTCCTAAATAATCAATGGGTCAAAGAAGGGAAAATAGAAAGTACTTTCAGATGACTAAAAATGAAAACATAAGATACCAAAATGTATGTTTCTAAAGCAATGCTTAGAGAGGAATTTATAGCTGCAAATGCTATATTAAAAAGGAAAAAAAAATCTCAAGCAAATATTCTAATTTTCAAAATTAAGATTCTGGAAAAAAACACAAACTAATCCCAATGCAAACATATGTAAAAGAACAATAAAAAATTAGAGCAGAAATTAATGAAACAGAGAATAGAAAAACAATGAGGAAAGTCAAGCAAACCAAAATTTAGTTCTTTGAAAAGATCAACAAAATTAGCAAATATTACCTAAAATGACCAAGAGAAATGAGAGAGAAATATATATATATACATATATATACATACACATATATACATATACATATATAATATGTGAAAAAATATATATACATATATATAATGAGTACTATGAATAACTGTATGCTTAAATTAGACAACTTAGATAAAATGGAAAAAATTATAGAAAAACACATACTACCAAGACTGACTCAAGAAGAAATAAAGTATCTGAATAGACTGATAACAAATAAAAGGAATAAATTAGAAATCTTAAAACTTCTCACAAATATGTCTTGGCAGAAATGGCTTTACTGGTGGATTTTACCAGAAATTTTAATAAGACAATACAAATCTTTCACAAACTCTTCCAAAACATAGAGGGAAAGCTCCCAATCGCCTTCTATAAGGACTTAATATCTTGGGACAATACTGCAAGTAAACTACAGACAATATCTCTTGTGAATATAGACAGAAAACCTAACAAAATACTAGAACACCAAATTCAGTAACATATAGATAAGATTATACACCATGACCACGTGGGCTTTATCCTAGGGATACAGCCAAAAATCAATTAATTGATTGCACCACATTAATAAATTAAAGGACAAAAACCACATTATAATCTCAACAGAGACAAAAAAATAATTTGGCAAAATTCAACACCTTTTCACGACAAATGTACTTAATGAACTAGGAATAAAAGAGAACATACTTAACCTAATAAAAGGCATCTATGAAAAACCCAAGCTAATATACTTAAAATGGTGAAGAACTAAATAATTTTCCAATAACATCAGAAACAAGACAAGATTATTCACTTTCACTACTTCTATTCAATGTTGTACTGAAGGATCCAATGAAGACAACATGCAAGAAAATAACAGGCATTCAGATAGGTAAGAAAGATGTAAACTTTTTACTGCAGATAATATTGTCTTCTACAAAGAAAACCCTAAGAAATACACTAACGACTATTAGAACTAGTAAACAAGTTTAACAAGGTTGCAAGATACACGATCAATATACAAAAATCAATCATATATCTATACATTAAAATGTAATATCCAAAAACAATTCAATTTAAAACAGCGTCAAAAGAATAAAATACTTAGAAATAAATTTAACCAAATAGACGAGGATTTGTATACTTCTTTAACCAAAAAAAGATGAATGTGTGATATTGCAAAGTATCTGCTTAGACAATTCTCCAATGAGGATACATAAATGATCACTAAGTACATGAAAAGATGTTCATCATCATTAGTTATTAGGGAAGTTTATATACAAACTATGATGACATATCATTTCACACTCTCTAGGATGTTTATAATAAAAAAGAGAATAGCAAATATTGATGAGAATGTAGAAAAATTTGAATACCTATAGAATATTGGTGAAAATGTAAATGGGTACAATCTCTTTTGGAAACTAGCAGTTCTTCAAAAAATATAGAGCTATTATTTGACCCAGAAAATCTGCTCCTTTTTTAAACACTCGAGAGAAATAAAAACCTATATGTTCATAAAAACATGTGCACTAATATTCACAGCAGTATAATTCAAAACAGGCAGAGTAGAATCAATCCAAATGCCCATCACTGATAAATAGATAAATATGGCCTACCCATAACATGGAATAAAAAAGGAATGAAGTAGTGCTATTAGCTACAAAACGGATGAATGTTGAAAACATTATGCTAAGTGAAAGAAGCCAACAATAAAAGACAGAATATTATATGATTCTGTCTATGAGAAATATACAGACTCGGCAGATCTATATGGAGAGAAGTTAGATAAGTGCTTGCCTAGGGTAGGAGGGGAATGGCTACTAATGGCTATGAATTTGTTTTTGAGAGATACTGAAAATGTTCTAAGATTTGATTATTTGGATTGTTACTTAACTCAATGAGTTTTACTCTTTGTTTTTATTTTTTAAATTTATTTTTGTTAAAATACATTTGAAATACAATATTATATTAGTTTTTCAAGTGTGGGAACAATTGGATATCCATTTGAAAAAAATTTGACACCTACATCACATCATAGAAGTAAATTAACTTTAAGTGTATTATAAGCCTAAATTTGAAAGGAATTTTGCTACAAAGCTTCTATAAGATTATATAAGAGAATACCTTTTTACCTTCAAGTTTGAAAAAGACATCTTAAAGAGATCTCAAAAAGCAATATCCATAAAAGAAAGGTTGATAAAGGATATGTTAACATTAGAAACTTCTGTGGATCAAATGAAATGAAGCAAGTGAAAAGATAAGCCACATAATACTTGAAACATATAAAGAAACAAAAGATTGTATCCTGAATAGATAGGACACTCCCACAAATAGATAAAAAAAAAAACCTGGTCAAAAAAAGAGCAAAAACTTGAGTAGGCACTTTGCAAATGAGGAACTCAAAATTGTTAATAAACATGTGAAAATGTGATCAATTTCAGGAGTTATTAGGCAAATGAAAATTAAACTACAACGAGATAACAAACACACTCATCACTCACCAGACTGCCAAAATAATAATAATAAAAAAAGACAATATCGTGTGCTGGCAAAGAAGGGGAGCCATCAAAGGTCTAATAAACTATTGATGAAAATGTAGATTATATACTTCCGAGTCAACAATTCTACTTTTAGGTATACATCCAATAGAATGTGTAAACGTGGCTACCAGGAGATATGTATAAAGTATCAATGGCAACACAATTGTAATAGACCCAAACTGAAACAATCCAAACTGTCCGTCAATAGCAAAACATAAAAATTGTTACATTTTCAGCAATAAAGATGCATGAATTAAGGATACATGAATTAACATGGATGAATATTATAAATATATTGTTGAGATAAAGAAGAAAATCAGAAAATAATAGTGATGATTTCATTATACAAGCTTCAAAAATTTATAAAATTAAAATATGGTATTTAAGAATGCATAATTAGGTAGTAAAGTATAATGAAAGTGAGGAACTCATTGCCATGAAAATCAAAAGAATGGTTTCATCTAGAAAAGAGGGAAGAATTTTAATTGAGAAGGGGCACATGGAGGGTTTCTGAGGTGCTGGCACTGTTGTATTTCTTGTTCTATGTGATAGTAGCACAATAGCTTATTTAATAGCAAACCATCGATGTTTAATGCATTTTTTTTGTAATTGTATATTCTATTTCTTAATAAAAAAAGCTTATAAGAAAAACAAAAAGCCTAAACTTGCTTTTAACCACTTAGTTGACTCTGGAAAATAAGATGACAATTAGCTGTAAAATATATGCATGCATAAAAAATTATTTTCATATATAGAATTTCTACATTTATTAAACTATCATGTATAGTCTTTTTGGGGTAGCTATCTATTTGTGACTATTTTGAAAAAAAAGTCCTGAAAAAAAAATTTATCTAAGTAGTTAACATGCATTTTTCCTGTGTCACACCTCTCTCCGTGTAATAAATTAGATGAGATTCTCAACTACCAAAACTACATTAAGATTCTAGTCCATATCAAGAGGATTGATTTAGGAGAGACTTAGAGAATTAATGACCTGCAGTTGTTGTGCATATTAAATACAGGCTACTCTATTAGAAAAGAAAGTGGGCAAATTGTTGCAGAGACATCAGGAAGAAAGTAAAACCTTGTTCTTTTCTTCGGTATGTCAATACCATGTATCTGAAGAAAGCAGTTTGATGAGAGCTTCATCTGTTTGAAATCAACATATGGCTTACTATTAAAAGCAAAAACTTCTGCCAACTAAATAGTTGTATTATTAAAAACATGATTTAACTAATTGTGCTATGTAGTATAGATATCTGACTGCTGTATAAGTACTAAGTTATTGTTAAATTTAGATTAAATGGTCATTTAGGGTCCTGCTCTTTTCCAAGCTTTATAACTATACTCTTTAATTCTTACAACGTTTATGATGGGACTTTTACAGCAAAGAAAAGGAAATTCAACGAGATTAAATAAATTGACTGAGGTTACATAGCTAGTAAATGTTAGTACAGTTTGGAGAGAAGTATCCTAACTCCTGTTTGAATAATTTTTCATTATTGTATATTACTGAAACTGATAAATAATCACTAAATCTAAGTGGCTTAAAATAATAAATATTCATATTTTATTATGCAATTCAACATTTTGGATGCCAGTCTGAGGAATGGAAGTTGCGCATTCATAGTCATTAGGGGACCCAGGTGTCCTCCAGCTCCAATCTCTTCAATGTAATTACATCTTCCACTGGATTCTTTGGCATCTGTCCAGCATATGAAGGATGAGAAAGTCCATCAAGTGTCCTGTGAAAAAGTTTGAAATTTTACCTTTGGAAATGGCCCACATATCTCTTGTCCATATTCCATTGTCCAGAACTCGTCACCTGGCCTCACGTTACTTGCAATAAGGCTGAGAAATGAAATTCTACTATACTCCCGCAAAGAAGAGAGAGGGATTTTATGAGTTCCTATTTATTACCATAGGGCCTCTTTCTCAGGACTGTGGCCAGTCACATGTGGGTAATGCTTCATTGATTGTAGATTTTGCATGTTTGATATTTTACCATGCACACTTCATTATTTTATTCTCAATCAATATGCTAAATACTCAGAGCCCTCATTTTCAGGTCCTTTAGCAAAATGATAGTAGACAATACTTATGTGGCTCATACTGCACTTCCTCAGTTTTTACAATTATTAACTAGTTTTGGCTTCTTAATGGGAACCATTGATGTCTTTTGTAGATTATGAACCTTGCCTAACGGTCATATTTCTAGTAAGTGCAACAAGGAACAACTGGATTTTTACTCTACTTAGTTGGCAGCCCATTAATCCTTTTCTATATTTCTCTTTGCCATAAACTATGTACTTCCCCATCTTTTACATATTGTTACTTACTCATTTATTTTAACTTTTTACATATTTTATGAAGGCATAATTCAAGCCTTTAAAAAATAATGTGATATATAATGACACATTTATTTTACTTTATATGATGTATAATGACACTTTATTCAGATAAATTACGGGCAGGTTTTAGAATTGGTTCGTTTCTTATTAAGTCGATTTTGCCAACCTTATAAAGTCAGGTATTAAAGCATCTGTTGAACAATTGTTAAGGAAAATTACCTATGTTGAGTGTTACTCTGAAAAGTAACTACTCTATTTCAGTTATTATTCTGCTGCTTTGATCCAATGTACTTCATAAATATCATTTAGACAAAGAAAAAGGAACGTTTAATATTTTCAGTGGATATTGATCAATAAATAAGATAGATTTAGATTTGACTAATTCCAAAGTTATTAAGCAGAGTAGTCTTTTACATAGAGTACACAAGCCGGAAACTCCTCTCTCATGGGACTTTGTTAAATATGTGGAGAAGTGCAGAGATAATAGCAGAGAGGGGTGGGAAAAATGGCAGATGTCCATGGGAAGTGGAATGAGGGTAGCGAAGATTTTTAGGCAGCAGGGAGCTAAATTCGCATCTAATTAGAAGATAGGGCCAGACTTAACCCAGATGAGGTTATACAGAGCAGGAGCAAAGGGCAATGTCAAAAACTAATTTTTGTTTGTTTCACAATTTTAACTGAAAGGTTGACTTTATATTTCTCATGTATGCAATATGAAAATGTTTTCATCATTAATATGTTAATTTGATAAAATTATGTTCCAACTTTAAAGGTGTTACTAATTTGCTTATAAACCTGAAGCAGGCTGTTATTTCCGCAGAGTAAAAATGAAGCTTCTTATTTTAGAAATCACAACTCTCCAGATTCGGTCCCACCAGCCTCTTAGACCTTGATAACTCCGTTAATCTGAGTTTCTCATTCTACAGCCAAGATAAGTTATTTACTCTTCCTCCCACTGGTTCTCTTTCCTATAGTTGTGCCTCATTTGCTATTTCCTCATCCTAGCATAACTTCTCTCTGCCCCCACCTCCAAATGTCCAAAAGCTGTCTGTTTTTTAAGACCACACCTAAATGCCATGTCCCTGAAACCTCCCCTGTCCGCCTTGGCTGGAATGAGAGTTTCTCCTTTGGACCCCGTAACATTTGATCTGCATCTCTGTTAAGGCTTATATTGCTTTCTACTTTATTAATTTAGATTCATATATACCTCATAGTACATGTGCAATATATTTAATGATGAATACATAATTTTCAAAATGAGTTACATGAAGCATTATTAAACTGTGAGACTGATATATTTTGAAAAAGAATTCTATGATTATTTACGTTGAGAAATTATATTTTTCCTTAGTTTATTTTTCTTGGAACCCTGAGACATTCAAGGAGATATTTAATATAGAAATGTTTGAAAGGTTATTTAATTACAGAATTAATAATTTTTAATAAAGATCCTTTGATCTTACAGTATATTGGTGTTCTGTGAAATACAGTTAACACGCATGTCCAATGGGCACTCGTTTTCCCACTGCCTCAGCTCAGTGGAATATCTTTAGTTAGCTCTGTTAAATCCCATCTTCCCTACTTGTGGGGATTTATTCCTTCCTATCACTGCCATTTCTCATGGCTCCATCTTTTATCCTTTGTTTTGAAAAGGAGTTTTGTCCACATGGGAAAGATATGTCGATGGGGGCTGAGGGTATGAGCAACCAGAGCGATTAAAGATCTCTATGCTGCAGTTGGTTGGCAGTCTTCATCAACTAGCTAGGAGAACAATTAATTTGACTCTGCCACAAAGAGTTTATCTACACGAAGACATGAGGTTTATCTACATAAAGACATGAGGTTCTCAAAAAGCTGAATGGCTCTGCTGGCTCACTGGGGCTGGGTAGTAACTGTGCCCATGGAGCAGAGCTCAGAAGGCTGTCTTTATTGAGTCCATTACAGTGTGTGTGGTCCTTGGCCTCATTCTCATTGAATTGTATCTTTCAAACTTTATATTGTCTTTCCTTTGTTCTCCTTTGAGAAAACACTCAAATGGACATTGTTTTTAGTACTGCCTCAGCTCAGTGGAAGGTCCTCCTGAAGTAATTAGTATATAAAGTCTAACTGGCTATATTGGCAAGGTGGTGGATGATCAGGACAGGGTTTTAGGATGCTGGGAAGATTGGAAGGGGTAGCAGGAGCAGATGGTTAATACAAAATATTATCTTAGCACACTGATATACATAGCCTATCTCCCTTACCAGCTGATAAGTTCCTTGAGATTTATCCTTGGTGATGTGTGGTCCATAGTACTTAGCAAAGAGAGTTAGACACTAATGAATATTTTGTTAAAAGAGTATGAAGTTTTTAAGACATTAATTGTGTGGAGAGTTTCCCAACCACTTCTGATCATTTTAGTGGGGTTATTAGTTTCCAGCCCACAATAGGTGGTAGGGGGTTCTTGTTCTAAAAGAGGTTAAAGATTCTGCCTCATGGAAAGCCAATACTAGCTTCAGACAAAAAGGCATGTGTTATTTCCACAGAAAGACAGACATCCTTAGCAGAGGGAACATTCTGCAAAGAAGGACTGGGGTGAAAATCATTATTTAACATATCCTATGATATTGAAAGAAAAGTGCAGATTTCCTCTCTCTAAATTGTAATTTTGACTCAATGTCCTTCAATCACTCATAACAAAAAGAGATTAACAATCTATTTAATCATCCACCAGGAAAAAATACTTTAAAGCCATTACAAAATGACTCTCCAGAAAGGGCACATGATTTTCTTGCAGTGATTTGAAATTGTTTGCTAATGACTGATTATGCTCTTTTTTGATAAAAGCACTGCTGGTGGCAATAGCTCTATGTGTGAGCACAATTAAGACTCATGTTTCATTCTCGGTTCATTCCCCATAACCATATACTTGAAGATAACCCTCCTGCACTTCTATCTACTTGTGGCATTTCTTGATGCAGTTAAGCTTAATTTTTAGTAATAAACCTTTCCATTTATATGATATTTAACATTATTAAGATACTTAATACCTGTGTGACACATCAAATTTGTGATAGCCCTAAGAGGTAAAGAGAGCCTGAATTGGATTTCTAATTGCACATTAGCTACACGCGGCAAACAGCATTTGTCATTTAGTTTGTGATAAGGCTTATTCTGTAACCTTATAGTGCCTTTTTTTCCTTGAACTTATACTTTAAAATATCCTTAGACTATCTTCCACCTGTGACACTTGCCTCTTTTCATACTCAGTTTGCCTCACCATCACACAATTATTTGAATTTGGCTGCCAACCACTCTCCACAGATATCTTTTTCACGGACTTGGTTGAGATGGACATTCTATAGTCCTTGAAATTTGTCTAAAATTTATTTTTTCTATGTCTTTTTTTTAAATGAGTTTTGATTTTACACAGTAGCATCTTTCATCAGGATATGATTTTCCAGAAGTATTGGAAGATGAAAACAAGTACCAGATATAACTTGGAGTGTTTGCTTGAGCAGGTTGACAGCATTTGTCCATATTCTTCCCTACTACCCTGCTCTACACATAGCATGTACTCAATAAATAGAAGAAATTAAGGTATTTTTATTTCTAAGTTGATATGCATTGTCAATGCCTCATTTGACTCTAAACTTGATTTAATTGGCCACTGAATTATTGGAACATAGTAGGCCCTCAATTAATGCTTCAGGAATAAATGATGCTAATAAGTATCCAAATGTTGGCTGCAACAACAAGTGAGTAATAATTTAAATTGCTCTAATTGTGTGGTTAATTTTCATAAAATTTTGAGAAGCTGGCTTGGGGATATTGAGGACTCTTCTGCATTTATGGATCAAATTCAATTTCTGTTTCTCCTTTGTGTATGTTCTATTTCAAATTCTTCTCTTTCCAAGGCCCCCACTCTGTGCCTTCATGGGATGGTGGGGGGATATTTTATATTTTATTTTCTATCCCTCTTTTCCCCTCAATATTGCTTTTTGTACCTTTCATCATCAAATTGCTTTCTCTCAACTCTCCTATTTCTTGAGCAGCATGTTTTCTCTTTGCCTTGCAGCACACAAAATCATTTAGAAAATATGTTCCTGCCTCAAATCCATTTTACTACCTGCTAATGCATCAGTAGATCTGAATCACTTCTTCTAGCTTGTTGATCAGCACTGGAATATACAGGTACCTCTCAGCACATCTTGTACTAAATGACATTAAACTATGTTTGTCTCTCCACCAGACTGTGAAATCCTCAAGGGAGGGAGACATGGTATATTTATGTATATACCCATACTTGATAGTGAGTGCCTGCTGGAATATCAGCCCAATAAACACTGGTAGAATTCTATCTCTAGTCTTCTCAGGATGGGTACGGGGAACTTGATCTTTGCAAATGACTTTTGACGTGAACAACATCTGAATAGACACAATAAAGATGTATGTAGTGTGAATTTCTCTTTTTGCCAAGGCCTTTTAATTAAAATATTAGTCATTCTTACTTTAGATTGAAAATATGAATTAAAAAATGGAACAATTTTGACAGTCATCTGTCATTTCCAGATGTCTGAAGGCAACATTATCATGACTTTTTCAGTTTTAGTATGGACATAGTGGAGTGAGAGACAAGTTGAAAACAACTTTTTTTCCCTAACTGATTTTTCTAAATAATGATTTTCTTTGGCCTTCGCCTAAAAATTCAAATGCTATGCAAGAAGATTAAATGAATGGCCCTATAAAACTGCTCTACAAAGTTTAGCTGCTTGCAACGTTACACAGAAATTTAAAAAAACATTGTATACATTCAAGCCCAAAAGTTTTATCATTATGTGTAAAGATGACAATGATGTGATTCCAGGTTCAAGTCATTGTTTTATTATTAGTAATATGTATAAACTATGTGTAAAAATTTTATGTTAGAGTCATACAGATCCAGATCTGAAGACCACTATTCAGATTAAATAGACTAAAAATAAAACATCTGAGAAATTTTTCTAAACCAGCTCTAGACACAGAATGAACAGGGATGTATTACTGTACTAGAGCTGTCAAACAAACACCATAGAATGGAGATTTAAACAACAGAAATTTATTTTCCCACAATTCCAGAAGCCAGAATCTGAAATCAAGGTGTTGGTAGGGTTGATTTCTTCTGAGCCTTCTCTTCCTAACATGTAGATAGACTTGCCTTTCTGGTAACTTCACATGATCTCCCTTCTGTGCATGTTCTCTTCTTAAAAGAATACCAGTAAGAATGTATTGGGGACACACTCTAATTACTTCATTTTACCTCTTTAAAGACCATATCTCAAAATACAGTCAAATTTTATGGTACTAAGAGTTAAGATTTCATCATAAGAATTTTTGGAGGATACAATTTTGTCTTCAACAAAGAATTAAAATATCTCCAGAAGCATATCTTCCTGAGGTAGGGCTGATTGTACAGTCCATGTGTAAATGAAGAGATTCTGGGCAAAGTTATTTCTGGTGGACTGTCTCATGATGACACCTTCATTACAAGAAGAAATTGAAAAAGATCCAGTGTGGATCTTAACCCAAAGAAGAAAAATCTTCTTTACAGTCTCTTAGTACATCATTATAAAAGAAAATGCATATATATACACATTTTTTAAGCAGAGAGGTGGTTGTTCTTTGAGTCTTACCTTGAGAACTTTAATCCAATCTTAAGTCACTCTCAAAATGAACTTCCAGTTCTATCTACAAACTAATTTCAACTTTAAATCATTAACTAGAACTTTTTTGATCATCTTTTATTTTCTGTTAGTTACTGAACTTAGTTTTCAAAGTAAAACTTTCTTTATTCTTAATCATTATACAGACAACATGAACATTTTTGAGACTTGTCACTTTGTGTCAACATCTTTATTAAATGTATCTTCTTTTTTTTCCTGCTATAGTCTAATGACCTCGTTAGTGTTTTTTAATGAAGCGTTCAAAGATACAGGGATCAGTCAATCAACACATTTAATGTGTTCTACTCTGTGCTAGAAAATTATGCTCAAAAGGAGAATTAGAGGATGCCGCTCTGTGCTGAACACTGATATTGATGTCTTATAATACAGAGACAACTATTATGATACTTGTTTTCGAGATGAGAGGCCTGGTCACATGGCACAAGTAACACATGTAAGATCAAACCACTATGTCCCATGAGCTAATGTTCAAACCCAAGCTTTCACTGACGACAATATTTCTATATTCTAATATGCCATACAATATTTTTCTCATAATGGTGAAATAGGGAAAGCAATGATATTATAGTAGTTCCAGACCTTAATGCTGTAATCCTTAGAAAGCTCTCTGAAATACATATAATTATCATCATTTTACAAATAAATAGTTTTGACTTTAGAGAAGGTGAGTAATCTCATAGTGGCACAAGTGTTGAAAGAGAATATGAAACAAACCTCAAGACTTTTAGGGGTCTTCTCAGTTTAAGACGTCAACCTTGTTCTTAAGGAGTTTTAAATTAATTAGATAGTTGCAAAACTATCAGACTAGGAAAAATAATCCATATTTACACCCAAATGTTGTTCTGGGAAAATGAATATGTTCTAAGATGACGTGTAGATGAAATGTATACATACAGACTTTTGATAATTTGAGTAAATAAAATAATATTTGAAATTTTAAGGAAAAAACAGACACAACCACAGATGTAATAGATGTATCTAAGCCTATATCTTCAATAGATAAATACATTTGCAATCACTGCCAGTCAAAATTATTTCAACCTGCAGATCATGATTTTTTTCAGAATATATACTGTTATACAGACAGATTCCATGAGAAAGTTAATCTCTCTTATAGGCACTGTTAAGAAGTTTTCTATATCATTATACTAATAAAAATAAATGATGTTCATTGGTAACCAGAGATTCCAATTTTTATATGATAAAGTATCTAATAGAGATTAGAGAAGGTTTTGCTGCTAGTGTGATGTTTGCAAAAAAGGATGCCTGTAGTAAAAAGTAATTGCTTCTTTACTCAAGAGATGTGAAAAAGTTAAAATTAAAGGTAGGTTGAAGGAGGACAAAGTTGGAGAACTCAAGCTATCTGAATTCAAGACTTAAATATAAAGCTACAGTAATCAAAAGAGTGTGGTATTGGAGGAAGAACAGATGGCTAGATCAACGGAACAGAACAGAACTCAGAAATAGAGTCAACTGATCATTGACAAAGGAGCAAAGTCAATACAATGGAGCAAAGGTAGTCTCTTCAACAAATGGTTCTAAAACAACTGGATGTCCACATGCAAAAAATTAACCTAGTCATAGACTTTATATCCTTCATAAAAATTTACTCAAAATCAATCATAGACCTAAATGTAAAACATAAAACTATAAAACTCCTAGAAGATGACATAAGAGAAAACCTCAATGGGCTTGGGTGTGGTGCCTTTTTAGGTGCAACACAAAAGACATGGCCTATGAAGGATTGATAACCTGACCTACATTTAAAAAAATAAAACAAACAAACAAACAAACAAAAACTTTGCTCTATAAAAGACAATCTCAAGAGAATGAGAAGATAAGCCACAGACTGGAAGAGAATATTCGCAAAAGAGACATCTAATAAAGTGCTGTTATCTAAAAAACATAAAGATCTCTTAAAACAATGATAAGAAAACTAACAATCCTATTAAAAAATGAGGCAAAGACTTTGAGAGATACCTTACCAAAGGATATATACAGATGACAAATAGGCATGTAAAAAGATGCTCCACATCATAAGTCACCAGGAATTGTTAATCAAGACAACAGTGAGATACAACTACACACCTGTTAGAATGGCCCAAATCTGGAGCACTGAAAACTTCAAATGCTGGCGAGGATGTGGAGCACAAGGAATTCTCATATTTTATTGTTGGGAATGCAAAATTTTACAATCACTTTAGAAGGCAATTTGGCTTTTATTTTTCTACAAAACTAAATATAGTCCTACCATACAATATAATAATTGTTCTTGATATTAACCCAAAGGAGTTAAAAACGCTTGTCCACACAAAAACCTATACGTGATGTTCATGTGAAAGAAAGCAATCTAAAAAGTCTTCGCATTGTATGATTTTTAACTACATGACTTTTTAGAACAGGCAAATTATGGAGGCAATAAAAAGTAAGTGGTTTCCAAGGACAAGAGGGGAAGAGATGAGAGTTGAATAGGTAGGGCACAGAGGATTGTTAAGGCAGTGAAAATACTCTGTGTGGTATTATAACAATAATACCTTATGTGATATTATAATGATGGATATACGTCATTATACATTTGTTGAAACCCATTAAATATACAACACTAACAGTGAATTCTAAGATAAACTATGAACTTAGGTGATTATGATGTGTCAATGTAGGTTCATCCTTGGGGAAAAAATGTACTATTCTGGTGAGTGATGTTGATAATAGGAGAAGCCATGCATGTGCAGGGTCTGGGAGTATATGAGAAATCTTTGTACCTCCTTCCTTCTCCATTTTGTTGTAAACTTAAAATTGCTTTAAAAAATAAAGTCCAAAAATTTAAAGATAGGAGTCCAAAAATCAGAATAGCTTCAGGAACATATTTATCCAAATATTAAGAATACTTTTATGAAGATTTTCATATCAAATGTAGTTTTAAAAATAAACGTATACATTCTTCTAGAAATATAATTTTTTCTCTCTCTTACCTTATTAATTTTTGTTCATAAGCAAAAATAATTTTATTAAATTTATAGATTTAAAGAAATATAAGTTTCTGATGGTCAGGACATTATCATGAATAACACTAAAAATAACATCTCTAATTTATTGAGTACTGAGTATATGATAAAACAACTTTTTATACATTATTCCTTTTAATTTTTTTCTCAATTCTTTGAGGATGAATTTATCATCCTTATTTTTCAGATGAGGGATTTGATACTTAAAAATGTTAAATAATACGCTTGAGTGACACAAATGGCAAGTGGAACAACTCGGATTACAGCTGGGGAATCAACTCTGGATTGCATGTGCTAAACCACCACACTCTACAGTCTTCATCTATAATATACTTTTGAATGCATTTGTATATCCTCTCTATTTTTTATAAAAGATTTGGATTTTAGAGATCATCCAGCATATTGGTGATGAACACTATCAATTTATGAACAATGGAAAAAGAGGACAACAAAGGCAAACAAGTTAAAAGGTCATGTTACACTGAGTATGCACATAAATCCCTCATATTTTAATAAGGACAAAGATATTCCAATATAAGATCATGCCCACTAAATGTTAAATGTTTGAAAAATATATTAGAGTGAAGGGAAGGTCACAAGTAGACATTTTTGTTGTTGTTGATCCCATCCTCAAACTCATTCCAGCAGTATCATTGTTGCTTTGCCCCTTCTATAGACAATTGTCTTCTAGTTCTAAAAGAATAGTCAGCAGCAACGGAGTTTCTCTTTTACAAAATCTGTCCTACCTATAAAGAAATTTTAAAACATCCCCAGCAATCTTATTATTCGGTCAAGGAGTTCACCACGTAGTATAAACTGATTAGATCATGTAGGGGCCCTTTTTAACACCCCCTCCCCCATCACCTAGTGCAGTGCCCTAAGTATAATAGATCCTTAATAAATTCTTCTTCATTTGATCAAGATATCGTTAGTACAGCAACAGGAAAAAGAACCAAGTCAATTTAATAGCTCATATGTATTTTATAAAAAACTAGAAAAAACTGAAATGAAGTAAAAGACTGTGGAAAAAGAAAAAAAAAGACACCAGTAATTCTAATTCCTTCCATTAGCAGATATTATGCATGCAGAGTCTTATAAAATACTTGGTTTTGTTTTATTTTTTGATTTTTACTCTCTAGATTTTTTTGAAATTCAAATGCCATGTGAAGAAGCCTTAAGTATCTGCTAGATGTCTGAGACATGAGGTCCCAATTGATCCCATTACCCCGACTGAATGCCAGACATCTGGGTGAGGCCATCTGAGATCTCCTCCTGAGCCCAGGTGAAATGAGGCTGGCCTTTGGCACATCTTAAGGCATCATTTGATGTTCAGCTGTTTTATAATAACAGAGTTCGCACTGTAGACATGTATCTATTTTTTAAAATTTTCATCACAATACTATTCGAAGCAATATTCATTGATCAAGTGAATAACGAAGAATTTTACTAATGTATTAAAAGAGGTCACATAAAATGAACAAGATAATGACCAAATGAACTGAAATGAGCATTTTAAACAATTAACAATATGTTTATTCATATATACTCCTAGTTCATTGAGCATAAAAATCTACCTGCTTGTAAGAAGAATCATATCCTTTCATGATATCCCACATTACTAATTTGCACTGGAAATTATAAATGCTATATAAGGGAAACTGTATGTCATCAATCAAGAAATATTGATTATTCCCCTACTATCCTCTCTACAAGCACAAGCTCTTGTATTCCTGTCCATTTCTGTATCACTTGGCCGTTGTGAAGCAAAACCAGGATCCTCAAACCCAGGCAATGTATGCTTCTAACCTAGTCTTCAAGGTAGTAGTGAACCTGGGATACTAGGAGAAGTACACTTGACCAGAAATCAACATACTTGGTTTCAATCTCAAAGCTTTCAGCAAGTAATTGAGTGATTCTAGAATTGGCATCTATTTTTTCTGCCCCTGCATTTTTTTCACTCACAGTTTGAGAGGTAAGTGATGTGACAATGAAATTTAGCATTTTAGAACTAAACAGCACAGATAAAGTTTATTAACTGCAACAATAGCTATTTCATTTTCTATACTTAAGAGAAGACTTGGATTAGCTTATTCTATTTTAGCTTCATCTGTCAGGAAAGTAAACTATAGCAACCATATGGATTTGACATTCAAATAAGTTTTATATTTTCTCCTTTCTTCTACTTGGCTTTTCATTATAATTCATATTTTTCCAGATCTTGATTTTTAGATTTTTTCTTTTTATTTTAGGTGTTTTTGTTTATTTTGTTATATGCATTATTTATAAATGACTCTAAGTCTTTTATGAAAAAATATAGTAAATAAAATTTTAAAACAAACATGCATATAGCACATACTCGTTGCAGGAGAAAGAATAGACTATATGCCTAATATAGCTTTAAGATACTATGAACTATCTGGTCAGTTTTTGGATTTTAGTAGTCATTATATATACTAAAGCAATTTTCGCTTTCAATGTATGTGCTATGGACTATTAATGTGCTATGGAGGCACTCAGGTGCCTTTCTGAGTTGCTTTGAAGAAAAAATATTCCCCGGACAACAGTGACATAATATTCAATGGTTTCATTATCTTTATAATTCTATTTATTCATAGCCTTGGTCACTCAATTACTCCTCATCCTTTATTAAATTTTTCTTATCAATTGAACTATTAGTTATAGATGATAGATAGATAGATAGATAGATAGATAGATAGATAGATAGATAGATAGATGATAGGTAATCTGTCCAAATGGCTCCAAGCAAATTCAATATAATCAATTAGAGCAAATGTACAAAGGGATTATAAATTTTTGGAATCCAAATGGCATATGAAGAAGCCTAAGCTGCTTCTAGATATTAGACAGAAAATATTTGCTAGATATTGGAGACAAGGGGCTGCAGTTTTTTCTATCACTCCAGCCAAATGCCAGGTACATAAATTAGGCATGTTACCCACATCAATGGTCAAACGGGCCTCTTATCCTTTCTATAGTGAGGTTTCTGTTTTAATTTTAAAGTAAAAAACAATTATTTTCTAAGATCTTTAAGTCTGTGAATACAGAGACGTAAACCATCCACAAAATACACAAGTAATATTGGCTCCATTTCTAATATTGATGATCAAATGCAAAGTAAAAGTAATGTGAACTAAACAAAACTTGTTTCAGAATGGCAATGACACCAACATCACAAAGATAAGCATCTATTATCATCACTGAATCTATTACTTAAACAAGTAAATGTTTAAAGTACTTGACTCATTTCACTTTTTAAATAAGTTTTGTGTACTTCCTTGCTATTTTATATAACTTGGCACATTTTGTATACTCTCTTGTTATTTTATATAATTGTATTTAGTGAAAATTCAGTCTTTGGAAAGGTCCTTAAATAATATTGCTCATTAATGACTGACCATAGCACTTATAATCCAAATGAATATTACACTGTAAGATTTTTCCCCCCTTTTCATGAGAAACTTATTTATTTTTTAATAGAACATTTTCATTAATTTTATCTGGCTTATTTCTTTGTTTATGTATTTCCTGCAGTTAAAACTAAACTCTGCCCTCCTAGATAATGCTCACCAAATTATATATGACAGTGCTGATGTAGTTCCTCGTTGGCATGCTGCAACCTGCTTCGTTAATGAATATTTTTAAGCTTCTTTGAAGTCTTGAATATGAAAATAGAATAAAAATGTGATTACTGTCACTATAGCACTGCCAAATTTGTTAATGAGGCAATATTCTTTATTTTGTCTTGGGCCAAATTTGATGGTTGTTTTGCAAACAGCACAAAGCGATGATTAATGCACGTAAGCTAAGCTTCTCAGCTTTATGTTGTGGATGTTTTTTATGTAGATTTATTCAACATTTTCCCCTTAGTGTTTGGGAGGAATCAAATTTCATAGCTTCGACTATTTCATTTGTTCAGTACAGGTCCTAAAAGTAGGTAAAATGGAGGCAAAAAACCTCCTCAAGGAATAAGTATACTCTCTTATATGTTGTCATAAAATACTTTTTTCAATGGCATTTGTCATCTAAACTGGATTTACTAAAATCCTGAAATCCCATTATATACAATAATTTTCGTCTTTATTAGTGCTGAATTCTCTAAGTTACTGAGCATGGTCTCTTCTGCCTAATTCAAAAGATCTCAGTATCCCAAAGTCTACAGAAAAGTTCATGGACAGCACAGGGAACTCCTGCCAGTGAGTTACCTCTTAAGTTAGTTACCTCTGAAATCAATTATAAATTACATTTTTTTATTTTGTTTTCGGTCAAGTATTTCAGTTACCACAAAGACACCCGCCCACCCATTCACTTCCATGGAGGCTATATTTTACAATATTTAGAATCATGTTTAATTTTATTTCTTACTATAATTTAAACTTTTCAATTTACACTTCAAAATTATTTGAGAATTATGCAAACTGTTTGCTTTTTTAGTGAGAAAAAGTTATATTTCAAATGTAAAGATACCAATTTATTTCAATCCCTAATATCCCCCTGAGACTGCTAAGTTGAATAGTTTTAAGAGTTTAGATAAATTGGTCAGATAGGTTTATAATAGAGTGCTAAAGAGAACTGAGGTGATCTGTGAGATGATGACAATAATAATATTAATAAGGTCAGGTAGTTTATTGAGCAGAAAACTAGTGAAATAACAAAAACATTAATCATTGCTAGATAGTAAATTCCTTGAGGATGAGGACCATATCCTATAAAAACATTTACCGCTCGTGCCCTACCTATACTATGGTTAAGTGGTCAGTAGATACATGTAAACTTCGGTTTAATGGTCAGAGAGAAGTAGAAAAAGAAACATATGTCAAAAAAAAAAAATGATAAAACAATTTACCTATAAAGTGATCTACTATTTGAATCATCTTTTGAAACCAAAGTAAATGAATAATTCAGTAATCTAGACAAGAAAATTATTAGCCAAACTGCCACTAACTCCTGGGAAGAAGAATAATGTACTTTCCTGGTAAATCTTGTTTTTTCCACATGGAAATATCAGGCATATATGATACAAATGAAGGATTACTTGGTCAAGTACATTTTGTTTTTAAGAAAATGGGTATAGTCTACGGCCATGCCACACTGAACGAGCCCAATCCTATCTGATCTCCGAAACTAAGCAGGGTTGGGCCTGGTTAGTACTTGGATGGGAGACCACCTAAGAAGACCAAGTGCTATAAGTGTAAAAAATTCGAAAAAAGGGATTATAGGCAACAAGGTCCTTGCGATCTGTGAGGTCAACCAAGGATTGCCTCGCCTAAAAAAAAATGAAAATAGGTATAGAATGGATCTTTTACATTGTGTCTACATAAAATGAATTCAGCTGTCTTAAGTGGATTCAGCTAATCAGCCTATTACTTTCTTCCCACTTGGTAAATGTCTGACTAAATTATTTTAACGTGATCTTGATGTTGTTTCTTATTTTAAAGTTTTTATTGATTAACTTATGATTTTTTTGTCCTTAAAGTTTTTAGTAATGTTATTTTTACTTTATTTTCTAAGCTTGGAACAAGTAAAGGAGTGAGATATACAGATAATCGATAGCTTTCTCTCAAGATCTTTCACTATTAAACATGGCCAAATAGGCTTTGCAATTGTAATGTTTTTTTCCTTAAATGTTCACGTCGAGTCATAGATACACATAAGCAAATAGAGGTAGGGAGACAGGAGAAAAATACTTGCAAATACGTGCAAAGAAAGAGAGGAAGAAATAGCCTGGTCATTAAATAGTTAGGCATTAAACGAATGCATCTGATTTTGTTAAACTTTTTAGCAAATACTTAAACTATAGTAACTCTTAAATACAAGCCAAGTAGTAATTAACATACAAAGAACAGAGATTATAATACCAACAGTCTGGGGTTTAAGGAAATTTCAAAACTAATCAGCTAATAATAATCATAATGGTAAAGACAATAATCTTGTTAATCACGATGCTGACGATAATAATGAGAATTTTTTGGGTCTGGCACAGGCAAGTCTATCTACATGCTTTAAATTAATTAATTTAATTTAAATGTCATAAAACTCTTATTAGGTCAGTAAAACTCCCATTAGGTTAGTTAAATGATTGGGCTACAGGTAACAGTACTGATCATGGCCCAATCATAACTTGTTTTGTTGTTGTTGTTGTTGTTTATTTTAATATTTTTTAAAAAATACTGTTCGACTTCTTATTTTGTTAAACTGGAACTGAGGCCTTGGGCCTGGAGCCCAAGGATGTTAGGAAACATCTGTAGCCTGGATTTAATGTCCTGTGTGAACGTCAGGGGAATCCAAGGCTAACAGTCCAAAACCAAAACTCTCAATTATATGGACTAGTTAAAGAAATGAATCGAAGATTTGGGACTCACTAGGTCTGAGAAATGAGGGGTGTCAGTGTCTGTGTCAGCACTAAGAGGTTCAGAGCAAGCAGAAAGAAAGCTAGATCTGGAAGAATTTCATGAGTCAGAATATCAGACACTTGTAATGCTTTGCATACACGGCAATACTGTGGTCATAAGGAGAAAAGTTTTTAAAAGGAGAATAAAGCAAACCCATGTAGCTAAAAGAGGGTATTGATGGTACTTACTCTACTTACCCAAAGACTTATTGTAGAAATCAAAGAACAAAGGATATGTAAAAGCAATTTTTAAACATAGATACATAGCATATAAACATACAGGTATTTTTTTCTAGAATTATTCATACAAAATTATACTGAGTTCTTAAAGCTAGAGTCATGTGTTTGAAAATGTATCATTCTAAAAGTTGTCTATGTTTAAATGAGGAAATTCCTGATGCTACTTCTCTTAAGGTTTGCAGTTATAAACATTAAGTACATCATACATATATTTGATAGGTTGATTTTACATGTGACTTAGTCATTTCTTCATCTAACATTTTTAAAGGCACTTATTTTTGCTCTTCCCTTCCTCATTCTCAATGGCAAAGACAGCCGTTCAACATAGTAAAATTATATAACAGCCTCTGTCTGGAGTATAATTTTAGTCTAACCAGCAGTCTTTTATCATAATCATGTTCCCCATGGAATCTCAATTCCATGTTCCCCATGGGATCTCAAATCATTGACATTATTAAAATGCATTAAAATATTTTTAATTCTATATGGCCTCAACTTCTTTCACAAACTATGAGTTTTATAAATTGTTTTATTAACAGGTGAACTTTGTGTTTTCCTCTTTAAGACCCTTAATTTAAGCAAACAAAAAGAAAGTACAAGTAGGCCAAAACCTATCTTTGTCTATACAAACGTTTCTACTGTTTCTCTTCATTCAAATACTTTGAACTCTGAGCCTATTAAAAAAATAGTTGAAGAAAATATATCTAATACAGAAAAGATAAAATTTGGCTTGAATGTCATAATTACTTAACGTAGGCAGGAAGCATCAACAAGTGGGTAGGCTAGGAAAAATAGAAGAATAGTTTAAAACTGAGGCAAATTAAACAGCCCATTTCCCCATCTAAATGTGGAAGCCGGCCCTCACTGCCGTAGTTTTCGTGACTTATGGGACTATGAGCTCAGTATAATCAAAATATCTCATGCTTCAAGAGAAAGCAGAAATCCAGATTACCCTATAGAAATTAATATTTTAAAGAGTGCGGCATAACATTATGACTAAGGAGAACATGACTGTAAATCAGTTTTCTTGGGTTTGAATCCCAATAATACTACTGACTTGCTATCTGTCCCTCAGTTTTATTATTAAAAATGGGATAGTAATAGGGTAATAAAATTCTATTTTATAGAGATACTATAAGTACCAAATGAGTTAATATTTGTAAAACATTAAAAGATGACTGACACATAGTAAGCACTGTATAATGATAACTAAATCAAAACGTCAATCAAACTTTAAAATGCAGAGTAGGGACATCATTGTATCAAAGAAACAAAGTATAATTATAAATTTCATTTAAGCTACATGATATGAATTTCGAACCTCTGATTTAGGGGAACGTACTAACCTGATACCTGGGAGTGGGGAAGAAATCTTATCCTGTGTTACTTCAGATGAGATGGAACTGAGATCAGTGAGTAGAAGTCAGAGGAAAGTCTAATTTGAGTCATGATCAGAAGCTACTTTCTACCAATTAGATGTGTCTAAACGTAGAATGAACTGCCTAAAAAACTAGTGAGTTCCCTGTCACTGAATGTGGCTCAAGCACAAACTATAAGATAAATTATCTTTTGGAGATGTGATAGAATTTCTGTAGTGGGTAAGCCTTTAGAAAAATGAACTGTAAAATGCTTTCCAACCCTAAAGTCGTGAATCTAAGATGACAAATACCAGAGAATCCTGGCAAATAGAATGCACGGCAACTGGAAACACTGCTGGCCCTATCAATAACCCACAAGCAGTAGTCAGTTACAGCAGTTACCACGGAGGCAGAAGGGAGGGAGGTAGCAAAGGATAACTGTAGGTGTTTTTTAAGACTCAACGAAGGTCCACTGTGGGGGTATGGAAAACCTATAGCCCCAAAAGGTTGCTGATATCAGAACCAGGTGCACAGTCAGATGAGGGGGAAAATAGAGCAAAATGACTGGAAGGGCAACTTGCCAAATAACGCCAACAACCTCTTTCTGTCCTTCTCTTTAGCCCCTACTTATAAGATAGCTATGGCTCTGTAGCACTCTGAAGAGGCTGCTTGGTTTCTGACAATTATAAATCTTTTCCCTCAAGTAGAAATTGATGGTGGGTGAATGGGAGGTAGATTGGGGTGATAGAGGATTGACAGAATGTCATCAAGATAAATGGTCAACCACAATTTTGCCAAGGGCAAGTACTACATCTTGTCTTCATTAAGAGTTGAAAGAATCTATTTGTATATACATTCTCCTATCCCTTCCCCTCCACACACACAGAAAGCAGAGAACCATACTAGAGAGAAGGTTTTATTTGTCTAATTTTCAGAGTTTACTTTAGCAAGGCCAGTCCTTTCTGAATAGCCTTTTCTACCAATGCAGTTATTAAAAAGGAGACAATTTTTAAAGTCAATTAAGTTGCTTTTACTCTGACATGTCTGACATGTTTTAATTTCAAATACAAATTTTTTGTTTCCCAAAGGTTCAATTTTCAAAGATTAGGTACCAACCCTAGTGGATTTTATTAAACAAATATATTACCAGTTGATATTTCCTATTATTTACCTACCATTTTCCTGAAAATTTTACAAAATTTCTTATTCTAAAACAATACTTATAACTTTTCTAAATTTTACAGACTTTTAGAACTTGGAGAATTTTAAAGAATCAGCCCATGTTTAAAGATGAAAAGGTGAAAGCCAGAGAAAGAGCTAATCCAAATTATAATGGCTAGTAAGTGGCAAAACTACGCATTTGACCCTAAATTTTCTGATTCTCAGTCTAGTATCTTCTCTACGCCACAATAGCAACAAAAATGTCTCTAATGACTCACACATTAGCTGAGCTTCTAGTAGAGTCTGCAACGTTGAATTTAGTGTTGGGGATACAGTAGAGTAGCTTCCTGACCCCAAGATTTGTCCAAGCTAAAAGGTGAAACTGAATAGTCTTCAAAGGAATTAATAAGATATGTTAAGAGCGGCTACCATAGTCTGTTGAATAGAAAGGAATTCTGGGAAAGGCTAGATTTAAATTATAAAGTGATGAGTCGCAAACAATTATGTTATGTGAAAAGGCAAAAAAGAGATATTATGACCTTTTAATTTTTTTCAACAATTGGTATATAATAGTCATTGCATTCTTATTCCATAAACATCCAACAATTATTTCTTGAGCACTTGCTCTGTTTAATGTGCACTGCTCGGTGAAGAGGGGGATAGAGAACAACAACAAATAGATAGGTCTCTATTCCTCTGGAACTTTATTTCAGCGGAGAGGAAGATAGACAACTAACATAAATAATTAAGCAAGAAAAAACAATAAAGATAGGAGTCGTGCCGAACATACAAATGCAGTGATAAAACAGAATGACTAGATAACTACATTATTTTGATGGTCAAGAAAGCTCACTTTGAGAAAGCAATTTTTAAGTTCCAAATCATAAAGAGGAGTCAGCCATGCAGAGATCAGTGGAGAGCATTCTGGCATAGACAAAAGCTGGGACAAATATCCTGATGTGTGTATGAGTTTGGCATGTTGATAAACATAAAGAAAGCTGATGGAGCCAAGTGCAGGAGGTAAGATGAAAGCAGAGATATGTTAAGATGGATAAGTCATCAGAGAAAAGATTTTAAAGGGCCTTTTGAGCCAGGGTAAGATGTTTGGATTTTATTATTGATGTGTGGATAGTTGTGTGTATATGTTTGTATAGGATGGGTGTGGGGGGAAGATTCTGTGTTTTAAGCAAGAGAATGACAAGACCTTTTAAAAGATCACTCTGGTATATAGTGGATGTAATTAATGTGAGATGAAAATCTTGAGAGCCAGAGAGGCTGGTTAAGAGCAAGAGAAGAGGGCAATTTGGTCGAGAGCAGTGGTTCTCAATGAGAGGGAGGGAGGAGTATTGCCCCTCAGGAGACATTTTCAATGTCTGGAGACATTTTCGATAATCATAACTAGGAAAGGAAAGATTGCTACTAGAATCTAGTGAGTAGAGGCCCAGGCTGCTGGTCAATATTCTCCAGTGCACAAAACAGCCCCCACAAAAATAATTATCTAGTGTTAACAGACACAACTTTGTGGATATAAAACCTGTGCAATCTCGTGGGTCCCAGCTCACAGATAAAAGGTAGCCATACTGTATTTATTGCTCTGCTGTCACTCCCTTAAAATTCTTAATAATTTTATCTTGAACTTGATTTGTGAGTGAATTCCATTGGGACTATAAAGTATGCCTGTAAGTAGAAGTAATATGTGCAACAAGCATGCCCTTTATTCTTTGCTGGCCCATGGACACACAGGTTTGCCATACGTGATGAGCACAGAGTTCCAGTGGTTCCATGAGCTGTGGAATTTTAGTAAGACTCAAAATGAGTACAAGGCAGTCATATTATATCTCTGATTGAGTAAGCAGATCCTGAGAGCTTCAAGTGAAGACACTTTCTGTTTGAAATTGTTTTCAATGCAGAAAGAAGGCAATGACTTTAGTCTAAACAATATGCATGACAAAGGAAACTTAAATGCCCTCTCTTACTCACTTTACTCTCCTGCATCAGCAAAAAACTTATTTGAAACAATATTGAAGCACACGGAAAGGAAGATAGGACTATCCTTTTTCCTTTTTTTCCCTTTTCTTATTCAGAATTAATTTAGATTGTGCACATATCAAGAAGGGAAATAAAAGTAGTTGATATAGTTTTATGCAGCATTTTCACTGTTCTGATAACAAAATACATATGCATGCACAGGCTATGAAATAGTAATTGTGTAATTTTGAAGATTCTGCATGTGAGTTAAATATTCTTATATTTGCATTTAAAACTGGCATTAAACAATATAAAGACAAATGACAAAATTCATGCTAATAATTTAACATTTTAATTTTTTCTTTACTAGAAAGACATTGAATAGAAAATTAACATCATGACAAGAAAAGAGAGAGATTACAGAAGAAAGAAAAAAACTTCATACTTTAGTATCTTTAATGTGACATTTTTCCTGCATTTTGAACAAAAGACTCCACATTTTCATTTTGCACCAGGCCCTGTAAATTATGTATCTTATTCCGGCTCCAAACATCAATAATGTCTAGGTTGAGAATTCCTGTTCTAGGGAGTGTCAGGGAAGATGAAGAAAAGTGAACAGAGACAAGATTTGTTCTGGCATTAAAGTTAACTGGACTTTCCAATAAAGGCAATGAGCAAAGGTGAGAGACCAAGGATAGCTAGTGTGGGGCTTAAGTAGCTGGCAAAATGGAAGGAAATCATGTGATGATGTATATCAATAAATTTAATCCTTACAACAATGATATAAAATGTATGTAATTTTTCTTATTTTATGAAGGATGAAACTGGTTGTCCCAAATCCTAAAGCTAGTAAAGGTCAAACCCAGAGTTAAAATCCGAAACCTTTGGAGTTCACAGAGAGTAAGTCCTGCTGGCTACTTTGTCTCCCAAAATTAGAGGGAAGCAGCAGGCTGATGAGGCTCACCTACAAATCATGGAGCAAATTGCAAATGAAAGCCAGTGAAACAGAGCAAAGAACTTCATTCCTTTTCTACTCTCATGTGTGGATTTTCCTGCTCTGCTGGTGATGTCAGTAATGAATATTCCTTTCAATGGGTCTTGTCAATTTATCTGTCTACCAATATTGCATAATATCTTAGAGCATAGTTATAGAAATTGAGAAATATGAGTGTATAAAACAGAAAGTATTTGCTGTGGTTTTTCATTATATTATGTTCTGTATTTTATATCATTCATATTTTTCTTTATAAACTCCTTGTCAAATATTTGAACAGTCATTTACTTTATCTTTAGTTTGCAAGAATACTGAATATAGTATCAAAAACCTAAAAAAGATCACCTATTCTACGCTATAAAAATTCAAAGAATATAAATACATTGGAATTTGTGAAAATTCATTCTAAAATGTCATATCCCATTAGACATACAATGATGTTGAACTTTACAGCTTTAAAAATTTCCTTGTCTATTTTTTCTTATTTATACATATATCTATTTGAAAATAATTGACATTCTAATTAAAGTATCTCTTTAAATTATACATGAATCCCTTCTACTAGAAACAATAAAATAGCATATGACATAGAAATGTATTTATGCCAGGAATTTCAGTAATTCAATTGTGCAGTAATGAATGTTTCATTATTTAACGTATGCTAATTCCTTAACTGTCTCCACCTGCTTATTTAGATAACCAGAGCCTGAATTTTTCTCTGAATATTTGGATCAAGTTCTAGTAAACTGAGCTGCCTTACTCCTTTTCTTCTTCTCAAACTTTGTTATTTCTCATCAAGCACATTGCTGAAAATTTGGGCTGAACTTACTAGTTTCTCAAACGAGCTTTCACTGTCCCAGGAGGCAAAGTAAGATTTATTCCAAGTCAGAGCCGAAATAAAGATATTCATTTTAGTTGTGCAATAAGCTGAAGAAAAAAATTCTAGCAACTTGCATATGGTGCTCACTATGCCATGTTGTAATTTATTCATTTACGTGTCTGCTCTCCCATTAGGCTGTGAGGTTTTTGTGAGTAGGTACTGTCTCATGCCTCTCTGTTGTCTTTCCTTTATAGCATACTGCCCACAGTAGGGCTTCAATAAATATCTGGTAAATGAATGAAGACTGAAGAGAAGTATTATATCACTGGCACAAATAACTCCCAAACCTTTGATACTTACTTCTGACTCGGGGTCATTGAGATTAAAATGAATTAAAGGAAAACTACAAAATTAAAATTTATATCACAAAGCCACTCTTTCTAACAATGCTTTCATAGAAGAATAAGATTAAGATCCAGATTATAGGCTAGTTATGCCTCAATGTTTTTGTTTTTGTTACTGTTGTTTTATAAAGATGTGACTTTGGGGACTATTTTATCTGGCATATTACTGCCTCCTCTCCAGTAATACAAGGAGTAGTTAGTAATTTCTCTTTTGGAGTCAAAGTGTCCAAGATCAAAAGCCTGCTTCTCCATTTACAAGCTAGGTTGCAGGAGACAAGTTGACAATACAAAGCCTCAACTTTCTCCTGCAAAATGTAGACAATAATAAAATATATATCATAAAGGTATGTGGTTTCCAAAATTTAAAAATAAGTGTTGAATATAGTTCTAGAAATATACTAAGAACTTAGTAAATGTTAACTCTTATTAGTGTGATGAGTTAGCTTTTTCATCTTTCAAGTTTCAAAGTGAACTCTACCCTCTTTATTAGGTCTTTCTTAGAACTTTTCCAACCACTTTAATTTATCCTTTTCCTAATGTATATAGCACATTTTGATTTCAAATGACTTGGGGCATCTTAGAATTTTCACAACATCCTGAATTTCTTTATAATTGTTTCATTGGCATAAGTCGTGTTTCTTTAACATTC
>NW_006442484.1:10697348-10702454 GCF_000325575.1 Pteropus alecto
TTTCCCTATTAAGGAATGATGGAATTTTTTCCCAAAGGGGTTAATGGCAGTAACTTCTAACTTATCCATAAAAGGCAAGAGGTAGGTGAGGTGAGGTGATTATTTCTCATGGTCCAAGATGGAAAGTTAGAGGGTAGATACCAGCCTTCTTCTAGGGAGCACCAATGACCATAACTAGGGAAGCCATATATTTATCATCTTTCATGAGTCAATAAATGAAAGACAAAGTAAAGCAGACAGGTACTGCTTAAACTAAAAAGAAAAGAAAAAAATAAAGACTAAAAGAAATGGAAAGAGAAGTAGATATTGCTGACATTCATTTTTTAATCTGATGCTACAGAGATGCTGCCTCTACTTCTGAGGGTTCACAATCAATTCATAATCAACAAGTTCTAAAAGAAACCTAACTAAGCCATGCTAAATGCCTCATTACAACCCCCCCCACCATCACCACTATATGTTTATAGAAATATCCAGATGGATATTTAGCTGTATACTTTGGAAGGAAGATGGATGTCCTATGGTAAAGGAAAGGTATTTAAAACGAACATTTTATCTGAGATAAAAATTCACTTTCCATTAGTTCCATGAGTTAATAAATATGTTACATTATCCCTAAGATCTCTTTATCTGACCATTGAAATCCATTTTTAGCAAAAATGGAGACCTATCCTCTGTTGTGATAATTATTAAAATCTCATATTTTCTTCAGATTCTGTAACACACACCTGAGGAGGTATCTTCACCTTTAATTGTCTCATTAGGCTTTTGTATATTTTATACAGTCAAGATTTTTTTTTCTACTTTCCTACTTTCTGCAGTTTCTATTGCTCAAACAATAGATTTTTTCCCACTTGAAATACTCTGTTGCTATATAGAGTAAATTTTTTAAACTACACACACTCCAGATATTCTCATCCCTAACTAGAATCATTGTGTGTGCTCTATGCTAAAATAGAAAATAGAATTCATTGAAGGTTTACTCTGGGTCAAATATATATTCAATGTTTTTCGTTCATTATACCATTTACTTCTCACATACACACACAAAAAAACCTATGAGGAGGCATTATTATTATAACCATTTTATTATAAAGAAAATAGGCTTTAAGAAGCTTGCCCAAGGTCACTTTTTAATAAGGCAGAACTGGATATGAAACCAAACTTAGCTATTAATGCCAAGGACAAAAAGCATGTGTTAAGGATGACAATGTTCTTTGTTGAAAATCATGTCAAGATCAGAGGACGAACCAAGAAGCAACAAGTTCGAATTAAGATTCATTTAGATTACTACAAACATCAGGTATGAATTTCATTTTGACTGCTCTTAGATAACTGTGACTTTCTCTTTGTCTCTTCTCCTATAATTAAAAACCTTCGAATAGCTGTATACTTTGGAAGGAAGTGGGGAGAAGTTGTGAAAGACTACATTTCCCTTCTGTAGTTAGACAAATACACGTAGATCACTCTCTAAAAGCAATGGGCGTAGATCCAAAAAAAGTCAGGTCAGTTTTGATATCTGTAAAAAAATAAAAATAAATAAGTCCTGTAAGTGGGAGGAGAGAATAACCTGTGTGGTGATCTGGGGACTACCTGGGACACTGCAAATGCACCTGAATGTGAGAAACCAGCAGAAAGTTCTTGGGGTTCTGCCTTATCTCATCCTTTCCTTCTCCAATCTCCACCAATTGTCTCCTCCAATCAGGATTAGGCTCCCATATTATCATAAGCTTAGTCTATCTTCATTTATCATACACCATATGATAATTGCCCATGTATTAGTCAGTGTTATGGACTGAATTGTGTCTTCCAAAAAATCATATGCTGAAGTCTTAATTCCTAGTACTTCAGAAAGTGACTGTGTTTAGAGATAGGGTCTTTAAAAAGGTAATTAAGTTAAAATGAGATCACTGGGATGGATTCTAATCCGAAATGACTGGTGTTCTTATGAGAAGAGGAAGTCTGGACACAGGCAGGAACAGAGGGAAGACCATGTGAGGGCGTAGGGAGAAGATGGCCATCTACAAATCAAAGAGGAGGGGCCTCAGAAGAACCCAATCCTCCTGACACATTGATTTGGGCTTCTCTCCTCTAGAATTGTGAGAAAATAAATGCCTGTTGTTTAAGCCTCACAGTCTATGTGGTACTTTGTTATGGCAGCCCTCGCAAACTAACACAGTTGGTCACCGTCACCAGACTTGGAGCATCTCCAGGAAAAGGACGGAGGCTCTTATCTATCATTCACTAGTCAACTAGTACAGGCTCCAGAAATTGATTCTTACATATTTGTTGAATAAATTATTGAATAAATATCACAAATATTACTCATCCTCCTCCACCACTACCAACTGGTGAACCCACAGAAATAGCTAGTTATCAGCTCTCGAACTGGTAATTTTCTGTTCATTGCTTGTTCTTCCCCACTCTTTCTCTTCTTTTCTTTTCTTTTCCTTAGGTGTAAAAACAGTTTCCTACAGTGGAAAAGATAGGGTAAGTGTTGGCTCACAAAGACTAAAGAATTCCTAAGTTTGTATTTGACAGCTTCTCCGCATATGATTATAGGGTCTTACATAAAAAAATAACTTGGAAAAGTCCCAAGAACACTGCAGAAATATGATGAGCAATTCTGCTTTGGATAGACGAGGAAATTATACTTTACAGTAGGAGATGTAATGGGAGATCCAATTTATAGTAAAAATTGATGTCTATACATTGTCATTGCTGATTAAAATCAACCATATATAATAATTGGTTCTTTTATGTAGTACTTATTATAGGCCACATAATTTTTGTGGTGTTTTATATTTGTGAATGTAGTTTTCACAGCCCTTAGAAAATTACAATCATTATTTCTAATTTATAAGTACAAGGAGGGTACTCGACTTACTCAAGTCCATACGGATAGCAAGGGTTGAAACCAGCATTAAAAACCAGGTATTTGGGCTCCAGAGTCTACGTTCTCACTGCTTCATCTTATGCATGTTTGTTATAGCTGGTCCTGTTTATCGATTAAGGCAGGGGTCCCTAACTCCCAGGTCCATGGACCAGTACCATCTGTGGCCTGTTAGGAACTGGGCTGCACAACAGGAAATGAGTGGCAGGCAAGTGAAACTTCATTTGTATTTGCAGCCGCTCCCCAGAGCTGGCATCACCACCTCAGCTCCTCTTCACATCATCAGGCATTAGATTAGTTCTCATAGGAGAAATGGTCTCTGGTGCCAAAAAGATTGGGGACCACTGGATTAAGGAAAATATGCTTGCATTTCAAATTATGAATAAAATATATATCTCATAGTCCAATAGAAGCCTAAACTCATTTTTATTGCATATACTGATTTTATAAATACAGCACAGTGTTTATTAATTGATAATCCTTCTCACATAAAATAAGCCATTAATTGATAATCCTTCTCACATAAAATAAAACTAACACCTAAATCCAATAAATATAACAGCATCTTTCATTTGCTGTGTGCTCTCTACAGTGCAGACATTGATCTCAATCTCTTCATGAATTCTCTTCTTTAACCTCCCCAGACCTGTGAGGTAGGCATTATTATTTTTCCAGTTTTGCAGTTGAGGAAACTGAGAGGCTCAGATAGGCTATTTAAGTTAACCAAATTCACATAGCTCTGGCTGACCCTAAAATTCATGATCATAAACACTGCACAAGACTTATTTAAAAATTTTTTCAGTTTACATTCATTTTAAAGTTTGAGTCCTAGATCAAGTTCCCCTGAAATTTCTGTCAGATTCAGTTGTAAGTTCTCCACCCGCCAGAGCATTCATCTTCCAGATCTACCTTAAATCCTAGGAATCAACCCAACTTAACTTATTAAGAAGTTAGGAGTTCTGTCATTCATCTGACCATACTAAGAATGTGCCTATGGCTTATTCCTTGTCTCTTGGTGTTGGCTTCATGACTCCTAGGTGATGAACTAACCATTTCCAGCACTCCTTCATGAGCTGAAGTGAAAGTAAAGGCGATACATTGGGGAAAATAAAATCACTCTTGGAGAATTAAACTACAAATCAACACTTTATGAATGAGGTCACAATCACCTTAAGATATAATGTCTTTTTTTACAAAAACCTCTTAAAATTTAATGGCCCCAAGGCTAACAATGCTTAACTGTGACCACCTCAAAAGCTCTATATTTTCAATCAAGTGGCTATCAGAAAGAAGTATTGTTTAATAATAGAACCTGGGAATAGTAAGTAGGTAGAGACAAATCTGGTAATATGCAAGTGAGGCCCTGAGAGAAGGGGTCCTAATCAAAGACTCACCTGTAAGGTCTAGGTAGCAAGTAGTTCTTTGGATAAATGCACCAGGCTATAAGATCTTGAGCTCCTTGAATATTCAAATAAAAATAAATTCACCTTTTTTTTTTTTAATTGAGGTATAAGTGACATACAACATCATATTAGTTTCAGTTGTACTACATGATTAGATATTTGTATATATAGTGAAATGATCACTACAATAAGTCTGGTTATCATTTGTTACTGTACATAGCACTGAATTTTTTCCTTGTGAAAAAGAACTTTTAAGATTTACTCTATTAGCTACTTTCAAATATGCAATACAATATTACTCACTCTACTCACCATGCTATTGTCACCACATCATATCCTCATAACTTATTTATTTTAAAACTGGAAATTTGTACCTTTTGACTCCCTTTATCCATTTTGTCCACACCCCACTTCTGGCAACCACTGATCTGTTCTCCATGTTTTTAGATTCTCTAGTTCTGGACGTTTCATTTATATGGAATCTTACAATATATGTGGTCTTTTATTTCTGGCTTCTTTCATTTAGCATTATATTGTCAAGGTTTATCCAAGTTGTAGCATGTATCAATATTCATTTCTCTTTATGATTGAATAATGTTCCATTGTATGGATACATCACATTTTATCTTTTCATCAGCTGGTTGACATTTAAGTTATTCTGACTTTTTGGCTTTTATGAGTAATGCTGCAATGAACCTTTGTGTACAAGTGTTTTGTGGCATGTTTTAAATTCTCTTATACATACTTGTAAGTGGAGTTGCTTAGTCATGTAGTAACTGACTTTTTAAAGAACTGTCAACCTCTTCTCCT
>NW_006442484.1:10702780-10719994 GCF_000325575.1 Pteropus alecto
TATTATATATATGTACATATATAAAATATTAACCCTGTATCAGATATATGATTTGCAAATATTTCATCCCATTTACTAGATTGCCTTTTCATTTTACTGATGATTTCCTTTGCTGTGCTTTTTAGTTTGATGCAGTCTCATTTATTTTTGCTTTTGATTTCAAATCCAGAAAATTATCACTAAGATCACTGTTAAGAAGCTTACTGCCCATGTTTTCTTCTAGGAGTTTTATGGTTTCAGAACTTGCATTCAAGTCTTTAATCCATTTTGAGTTGATTTTTTTTTTGTGATGTATGATCATAATCTAGTTTCATGTTTTGCATAATGCAGTTTAGTTTTCCCAGCACCATTTATTAAAAGGGACTGTTTTTTTCTTTTTCCATTGTATGTTCTTGGCTCCTTTGTCATAAGTTAATTTACTATACATGTGTTGGTTTCTTTCTGGGCTCTCTGTTCTGTTCCACTGATCTATGTGTTTGTCTTTATGTCAATATCACACTTTTTCGTTATTATAACTTTGTAATATAGTTTGAAATTAGGGAGCATGATGCTTCTAGCTTTGTTCTTCTTTCTCAAGATTACTTTGGCTATTCAGGGTCTTTTTTGGTTGTATAAAGTTTTTCTAATTGTTTTCTCTATTTCTGGGGAAAATGTCACTGGAATTTTGATAGGGATTGCATTGAATCTGTAGATTGCTTTGGATAATATAGACATTTTAACAATATTAATTTTTCCAATCAATGAGCATGGAATATATTTTCATTTTTTTGTGTCTTCTTCAATTTCTTTCATCAATGTCCTATAGTTTTTAGAGTATAAGTCTTTTACCTCCTTGGTAAATTTATTCCTAGGCATTTTAATCTTTTTTTATACCATTAGAAATAGAATTGTTTTCATAATTTCTATTTCCTATAGTTTGTTATTATTGTATAAAAACAAGAGTTTTGTATATTGATTTTTGCATTATGTAAATTTACTGAACTCGTTTTTTAGTTCTACCAGTTTTTTGATGAAATATTTAAAGTTTTCTGTATGCAGAATTATGTCATCTGAAAATAGTGACAATTGTACCGCTTACTTTCCCATTTGGATAATTTTTATCTTTTTTTCTCGTCTAATAGTGGTGGTTAGGACTTTCAATACTACGTTGAATAAAAGTAGTGAGTGGGCATTCTTATTTTGTTTGTGATCTTATTTTTTCACTATTGAGTATGATATTAGCTGTAGGTTTGCCATATGTAGCCTTTATTATATTGAGGTACTTTCTATACCCACTTTGTTGAGAATTTTTAACATAAACGAATGTCATATTTTGTCAAAGGCTTTTTATACATCTATTGAGATGACTATGTAATTTTTATCTTTCACTTTGTTAATATGGTATATTATGTTGATTGATTTGTGGATGTTGAACTGTATTTGCATCTCCAAAATAAATCTCACTTGCTCATTGCGTGTGATCTTTTTTAATATAGTATTGAATTTGGCTTGCTAATATTTTGTTGACAGTTTTTGCATCTATGTTTATCAGAGATATTGGTCTTTAATTTTCTTTTCTTGTCATGTTCTTATAATATGAATTTGGAAGTATTCCCTTCTCTTCTATTTTTTAGAAGAATTTGAAAAGATTGGTATTTATTTTTCTTTGTATGTTTGGTGACCTCGCCAGTGAAGCCATCTGGTTTGGACCTTTTGATTTTAGGGAGTTTTTAAACTATGGATTCAATCCCCTTACTACCAATTGGTTAATCAGATTTTCTTTTTTTTTCCTCTTTTCTTTAATTTTAATGATTCAGTCATGAAAGGTTTATGTTTCTAGTAATTTATCCATTTCTTCTAGGTTATCCAATTTTCTGAGATAAATTTGTTCATAATAGTCTCATGATTCTTTTTATTTCTGTAATATCAGTTGAAATGTCTCCTCTTTCATTTCTAATTTTATTTGAGCCCTCTCTCTTTTTTTCTTGGTGAGTCTATGCATAAATATTTACAGATGTCATATTCTCACATTATATTGATCCTTTTTTTTTTTTATTATGTAATGCCATTCCTTGTCTCTTATTACAGTCTTTGCTTTAAGGTATATTTTGTCTGATATAAGTATAGCTATCCCAGCTCCTGCTTTCTTTTGGTTCTCATTTTTACAGAATATTTTTTCACCCCTTTACTTTCAGTCTGTGTATGTCTTTACATTTGAAGTAAGTGTTGTGTAGGCAGCATATAGGTGTGTCTTTTTTTTTTTAATCTGTTTAGGCACTGAATATCTTTGAATAATTTAGTCTATTTACATTTAAAGTAATTATTGATACTTATGTACTTATTGCCTTTTTGTTAATTATTTTCTGGCTGCTAAGAAGTCCTCATAACATATAAGGCCAGTTTTGTGGTAATAAACTCCTTTAACTTTTGCTTATCTGAAAAATCTTTAATTCTTCTGCCTGGATCCCATCTCTCACCAAACTACTAATCCTGGGGCACTGCACAGACATAAACTAAAGCACATTCACAGCCTTTCTATGAAAGGGACCTATTTTCTAGCCCTAGAACATTGGCTTTAGCAGCAGGCTTAAGGTTTGGTACACATCTAGAGGCTACAGAGATGCTCTCAGGGAATGTAGGCCAGGGGATGTTATCTTTGCATTCTCTCATTCCCTTACTACAGCTCACCTGTGCCTCCCAGAAAGGAGCTTATATATATGTCTGGTGTCACAATTTTTTTCAGCTGCTTACCAGGAGACATTTCCAGAATGCCTCATTGTGGAAGACCGAAGGACATATGTTTGCAATCTCATAGGACTGGATATATTTACATTCATTAAAAAACTGACACTTGAAGCTCTGGCTTCCAATCAGGCTGAATCTAGGTGCTGACTGAGATTCTCCCCTTTGGGATACTGACTGGTCTTAGCACACTTTCAATTACTATGAGATATTAAAAATTAAAAAAGAGCTACTTGGATGAGTACAAAGTTTTAAGAGAAAAACCAAGACTTAGAGCTAGGTTGAAAAATAAGTTTCATCTTCCACAAACAGTCAGTGTTCAAGACGATAAGACATGGGTGCTTCATCTAATGCATAGAAACCAACACAGAGAGTTAAGCAAAATTAAGAAACAAATATGTTTCAAACATAAGAGCATAAGAAAATCTCAGGAAAAACCCTTAATGAAATGGAGGTAAGTAATTTACCTGATAAAGAGTTCACAATAATGGTCATAAAGTTGCTCCTTAAACTTGGGAATAGAATGGATGAACACAGTGAAAACTTTAACAAAGAGATAGCAAATATTTTAAAAGTTCCAAACAAAAATCAAAGAACTGAAGAATATACTACCTGAACTAAAAAATACACCGGAAGGGTTCAACAGAAGTCTAGATGAAGCAGAAAAAAAAAAAAAAAATCAATAAACTCCAAAACAAGACAGAGGAACTCAACCATTCAGAGCAGCAAAGAGAAAAAAAGATTTTTTTTTTTAAAGTGAAATAGCAAAAGAACCTTATGGAATGACATCAGGCAAACTAACATTCACATTATAGGAGTCTCAGAAAAAGAAAATAGAAAAAAAATAAAGGGAGTGTGGCAGAAAAATTATTTAAGATATAATGGCTGAAAATTTTTCTAACCTGGGGAAGGAAATAGACATCTAGATCCAGAAGATTCAGAAAATTTTATATAAGGTGAACCCAAAAAGACCCACACCAAGACACACATAATTCAAATATCAAAAGTTAAAGACAAGGAAATAATTTCAAAAGCAGTAAGAGGAAAATTCTTTTGGCACAATGTATTCAAAATGATACAAGAAAAAAATTTCAACCAAGAATACTCTATCCAACAAAGTTATCATTCAGGTGGGAATATGCTTCGGTCTGATGTCTGTGCAGTGTCCTGGGAGTAGTAATCTTGCTGTTTCTCTAATTGTTATAGACCTATGAGATTTAGAAGGCCAAGCCCCTCTGGCCACCAGAGCCAGGTGATTAAGGAATACTTGTAGGTAGCAACTATAAAAAAAACAGAGTACAAGGAATGAAACCCGCCCTGGTATCCAGAGCCGGGAGATCAATGGGTGTGGCCTGGGTGGCACCTGTAAATACTAAGTTACCAAACTTAAAATCTGGAGTATCACACAAGTATAAGAGCTTCTTTCTGAGAGATGCTGGTGCTCTGGAGTGCAGCAGAGGGAGAGCATGAAGATAGTATTCACCCTCCAGGTCTCAGGAAGGCTTTACAGCCAACCCTTAGATATGTGTTTAATTGGAAGCCTCTCCCTCAGGCTACAGCTATGATAATAAGTTAATAGGCCTCTTCCACAGTAATATTGATCTCCCTAGTCTGTTGCCTCTTGTTGTGCTCTGTAGGTCGTAGCTGTTTAAAAGCAGTTTCTCTATTGGTTACAGTCCTGTAGGATCCTGTAGGTCCTGCTTATATAATCGCCAAAGCCAAGCAATACAGATGTGTTCCCCAGCAGCAACTATAAAAATAAGGAAACCAGACAAAGGTGTAAGCACCTTCCTGAAAGATACCAGTGAGCTGGAACAAGGCAGAGAGAGTACAAAGACTGCATCCACTATTCTCCATTACCTAAAAGCACCTTCACAGCTTCTATAAGTGTGCCAAACCAGAAATCTGTCCCTTGGGCCACAGCTCTTGAACAAGCAAACAGACTCTTTCTAAGAAACTGGAGGTGTGTTTCAGTCTACTCTCTGTGTAGTGCCCTGGGAGTGGTAGTCTATCAAGAGCTGTCTCTCCAATTGTGAGAGTTCCATGAAACCCAGGAATGAGAGCCGTGCTGGCTTCCAGGACCAGGAGATCAAGGGGTGTCCCTTGGGTGGCAGCTGCAAACACTGGGTCACCAAATGTAAAAACCAGGTCACCAGATGTGTGTAGAAGCTCCCTTCTGGGAGGTACTGGTGCTCTGGAGTGCAGTAGAGGGAGAGCATGACGATAGTGATCACTGGCTGGAGCAAGGCAGAGGGAGAGTGCAAAAACTGCACTGCTTATAACAAGAAAAAAAAGAGAAAACAGTGAAAAGAAGACTAGGAAGAAAAATGTTAAAGGGAAATATAAAAAAGAAAAAAAAAAAAAAAGATGGTGCCTGGCAGCATCTTTAACAAGGCAGAAGGAGTGGAGAAAGATGGTGCCCACCAGCCTCCAACTCTGGAGAGCATCCCAGCAGGCCCTTTTCCTTCAGACCAACTCTTTAAAATTGGAAAATTAATTAGTCTCATTCACATAAAGTCTAGGTGCTTTTCAAACAACTATTTCTGAGTTGGGCTCTAGGGTGGGTGAATCTGTGTGCAGGCCCTTTAATAACCATTCCTCAGTTCACCAAGCCATACAGGTCTTGTGGGCAAGAGTCTCATTGGTCTTCAAAGCAGATGTCTTGGGGGCTTATCTCAGGTGCTGGTCTTAAAACTTGGGCTGCCAGATGCGGGGTATGAATACTTTGTTCCTCAGGGAGAAGCTTTTGAGTTTTGAGTTCTCTCCTGAGTGTGGGTCACCATGCAAGATTGTGTCTCAGTCTTTCGTACCCACCTCGATGTGGTCTCTCTCTTGTTTGCTTGGTGTGAAGGAGTCATTCCACCAGTTTTTAGTTTAGTTTTTTTTCCCCCCCAGAGGATATTGTTTCATATATAACTATAAATATGATGTGTCTGTGGGAGGAGGTGAATACAGAATCTATATCACCAGTTTGAACTGGAATTTGTATTTGTCCTATTTAAATGTTGATGAACTTTTAACCATAATTTGGCTTTAATGTACTAGGCCACAAGGAGAGAATATTAACTAGGGGATGTATTAGATTCCTCTGATAGTAATCTATCTAACTGCAAATTAACACCTAGACATTCTTGTTTTGAATATTATTTTGTGAGAGCTATGTCAATCTGATTCAGAGTTCAGATCTAATCAAGTCTGAGATACTCACGATGAAATTAAGTTTCTGAGCCTGGGGAGCTGAGGGTCAGATGTGAAGCCTGAGAGAACCCAATCTAAGGACCTTTACTGGTGACATATGACCTTTTTCCTTAGGATGCTTTCAGCAACATCTTGCTGTGCTCTTGGACTTCCTTAGAAGGAAAAAGAGCAATCTGTCAGGAGAGCCTTATTACCTTCCATGACATAGTGTAGGCATAAAAATGGTTTTAGTTTTAGTAAGCTGTAGGCTGGTGCAAAATGAGACATACAGTCATAAATAAATACTCTCAAAGTTTTTGAAGGATCATATTAAGACAGATGCCAAAGCTCATAATTGCAGTACACTGCGTATTACTGAAACTTTTCATAAAATCTAATGAGATTCTAACTTATAAGGGAAGAGGCATAAGGAAACTTGTAGCGACATAATTAAATGACACTTTTTGCCCAGAGGGCAAAAGAAGCTAAAAAGTATAACTGGTATTTGTGTTCCTAAAAGGAAGGGATGCAAGGAAATGTTTAAAATCCAATAAGTCTAGTTTTGATTGTATTATCTTTTGAAAACTAGAATAAAAATTTTTGAACAAAGGGTTTTGGAAAGGGTAATTAAAAAGCTCCCACTGCTCAAATTGCATTGAATAAGATCATTTAAAAGGTGAGGATCTTCTGTGATGGAAATGAGAAGCAGGAGTGAGCTAAAGACTGTCTAACCTAGGTTTTTAACTATGTGCCTGAACTCCCACAAGAATTGTCTTGTTTAAGATGTGGCACTAGGACCTAGAAAACCAATTCACATTGATTTAAGACAGATGTAAACAAAGATCTTGAAGGAAGCAAAGAAGTTTAATGAGTCCTGCGTTTCACCTTCTGTACCTTGCTCATTAATACAGAACACGAAATTCCTCATGGAAATGAACGACAGTAACATGTCAACTCAAGGAGGGAACCAGTGCCAACTTCTCCTAACCTAGAGAGCTGCTCAAAGTGGCTATTAACAAGCCAGTAAAGACTAAAGCTTGTCCATGTGAATATGATCATTTCTGAGCTGTTAATTAGCCTTATATTTATTTAGGAGAGTCTCCAGTCTGCACTTATAACCAGAGATCAAAGTTAAAGTCCTAAACTTTTAGCATGTTCCCTATTTTTTTAGGTCACATGCTACTAAATGCTGGATGAAAATTTACTGGGAAAAAAAACACTCATTCCATTTCTTGCATATGTGACTAAAATATAGGATTTAAATTTTGCTTTTCGCTTCATCACTTATTTGTTATGCGAACTTATGCAAGTCACTCAACATCTCTAAATTTCAGCTGCCTTGACTATTATTAATTATTATTATCATTTATGCCTACGGCACCTAGTCTTCCTAGGTGGTCTCCCATCTAAGTACTAACCAGGCCTAACCCTGCTTAGCTTCTGGGATCAGACATCGAGCTTGTCCAGGGTGGCATGGTTGTAGACCATGAACCATGGCTTCACTGGGGCGTGAACCCAGGACCTTCTGCATGCAAAGCAGATATGTTAACCACCACACTATGGAACCACATCCTGCTTTGACTATTAAATAGTAGTAAAAATATTTACTTCCTGGGTCCTTCTGAGAAATAAATAAGAAATAAATAAAGCTTCTAACACATTATCATTAATATTTCACAAAGCTTCATATTTACTAATAACAATCTATTTAATCTTTCAACAGGAAACCTAAACATTGCAAATTACATAGTGCTTTTCTTATATTACATATTCCACATATAATTATTTTGCATAGAATACATGTAGAATTGGGGATCTTTTTTACATGTATAGTAACTTATTAGATAACAATATTAAAAAAGCAAATACAGGGCCTAGAACAAGAACTCAAAAAATAGTTGTTTTATTTTTCTTTTTTCATTAGCTACCATAGACTTCAAAGGTAAATGAAAATCTAGGATGAAATTAATGATCATTCTTCCTTTATCATGATTTTTAAGTGTAATTATATTTTGAATAAACAAACATAAAACTTTAAATAAAATAGGTTTTATTTATTAGAACTGGACAGATGTCAAGATTGACTTAGCTCTGGTTGTTTTCCTAATGAATCAGAAAAGACTTTTGGAATAATGAAGCAGAAATAGGTGTATCAGAGAGTTAATCTTCCTTCCTGTTTCCTCTTCATCATGCCTAAGACAAAACCTAGCCAAATGGAATTGCTATTTGGAATAGAACGTGTCCCAGCATCTTCTCTCCCACTTGAATATTAATATGAAATGATTAATGAACCCGTTGCTCAACATGTTAAATAACAGTGAAGAGATTAAGAATGCCATTCCCATTATTGAGTGCTGCATTTTAAGTCCTAATGTGTAAACTAGACCATTAGTTTTCAGTCAGGCTTTGTAATAGATTTATTTATGAATTTATTTCACTTTTTCTGCAAGCAAATCAGGCAGCAAATATTTATTTATTCATTCTACATAAAGAATTGAAAGCTTTTTCCACCAGTAAATAATAAAGATCTCTGACCCAGAAATTTTATGTAACTGTCATTTTTAGTCTATTTAGTGTGGATAACTAAGATTTTGGGGACTTAATGCTTCTCCTTACTGCTAAGACTTCTTCAGTGAAACTACACTCTCCCAAGACTCATAAAAACATAGAGGTCTTCAATATGAAAATATCACGTATAATCATAGCATAACTTTAAGAACATCTGTTACTGATTACATAGTATCAGATATCCAGTAACATGCTTACAATTAGAATAGATATAAAAAGTGCCCATCCAATTCTCAAGTTTAAGATAAATTATTGTTCTTTATATATTTTCCCAGATTTTATTATATCTTAGAATAACCTCTCACATTAAAAAGAAATCTTCCTTTTTTATAGAAAAAGAATCTTCTCACATTATTCCTTAGGATGAGATGACCAATTGTCTCCCAAGAGGAAACTGTGAGATTTGTTTTGTGAAGATTCAGGCAAGAAGTTATCCATAAAAAGTTAATTTAGAGACCTGCTATTTATTTTTCAATTGATATTTATGTGGAATCTAATATAAATTAGATGGATTAGGTGCGTTAGATGCTTCACATTGTATTGGAACAAAAGGAGACACAAGTAAGACTAATAAATATGTTATCAGAATGTGTGTGCATGTGTTAAAGAGAGAAAGAGAGAGAGTAAGGGAGAGATGAGATGAGAAATTGGTAATCTCGAAATGAAAAAGTTTAAAATGTTTCTCCAGGTAATGGATTTTAAATTAAATACTAAATATCGGTCACTCAAATAGGGCTTTTCAGTGCATTTTGTCATTCATTTATTTAACGAGTTATGTGAGGTGCATGTCTTCATGAGACAGAATATTGTTACAACTTCTACTTTGTCTAAATTAATAATATATAGTATCAGAAAAAAATATTTTAAATATATGCTCATCCACTTGTCTAGGTAGTGTCCAAACCAGATTCTAGGGGTTAATAAAGAGGACTTTCACAATTATGTAGTAGATAGGTCACTGTGCAGTTAGACGATATCATGTTATCTCTCTGGATTAAACTTGAGTGAATCTCTGAAATTGTTCTGAGAGTTTTTTCTAGCATTAACATCTTTATTCTAATCTTTAAAATTTTACATTTGAAGTGTTGAACGTAGAATAGGATATGTCCACTTGGTTCTAGGCTTGCTTTCAGCCATTTTACTTTGAGAGTTTTAATGGATAAACAAAGATGTCTAGTGATTTTATGAGGTAGCTGAATATTATAGGTGACTTGCCCTTCACTTTTCTACCCTAACTATCCAAATAATTAACTTCTTAGAAATAACTGCAGAAGGGAAGCAAGTCTGAATGTCCCCTGTAGCTATCTTTCTTCTTCTTTTAACAAAACAATCAGCAAAAAGAGCTATAAGATTCACAGTTGAAACTGCACTGGCACACACACCACTCTGTGAACTGAGGTCCAAATCATGGATTTTGCTTTTCCAGCATGGTGTTTCACAGGACAGACAGCTCTTGTTTTAACATGACTGGTTGACTGCAGACTCGCTGACTCCTCCCAAGTTCTCTTTCACTAAGCAAAACAGCACAGGGGTGGGCTCCCTCTCTAGGAGCACAATCTATGGAATGTCTAGCTGTGATGAGTTCAAGAACAACTATCAGTAGGCTGTTAAGAGCTGGTGGGATTGTGTGCATTCTCTTGATCTCTTTCTCTGTTTCCTTTAATAGCTCATGTTTTATTCCTGGACTGTGAGTTACTAATGATGTCCCTACCCTCAGTCTTGATGATTATAGGGAAGGGATGTGGTTCTCTTGGCCAATATCATATTTTCTGTGCTAGAGCAGTGCCTGGAAGGGCACTAAAGAACTGTTTATTCATTGCTATGTTCACTGCAAATGTCACATTTATAAAGTAAATCTATATGACAATAGAGTGAAAAATGTAAATTTTATTGGCTTTAATTGGAAAATGAGAGAGAGTATATCTCACAGAATATTGCAAGCAACTTAATAAAACTCTCTATTGGATATTTCTGTTCTACATTTCTTTTTTAGCATTAACTCATCCTTTCTATTTAGTGCATTTTTTTCTAAAACAGTATTTCCAATATTCTCTATTATCTTAACATTTTAGCTCTATCCCCAAATTTCTTGTCCCCTGAGCAAAATAATAGTCCTTCAATTAACTGAACTAACATTTCCTAGAAGGCCAATGAACAACCAGCAAACATGACTGAGACATCGGCCCCCTGTCCCAAGATGTTTATTAAATTATTCATCTACATCTTTCCTTTAATGTGCAAAGGACAGGCACAGGATAAGATAGGCATGGGAAAGATCGCACTGCTAAGAAAAATATTTTCTCCTTTTAGTTATACAAAAATGAGTGAGAATGCAAATGTGGTCTCCTCAACCATGGTCATAGCCTTCCAGTATCTAAAGGAGTTGAACTTCAAAGCACTTTATCCTGTCTTAAGTCAAACAGTAGTGTAGGCCATTCTGTGTGTATTCATCAAGGTTATTTCAAGAAAGCAGAATCACCATTCCTGTGAAGTTTGGGATTTATTTTATTGATTTGGCCTTAGATAATCGTGGGAGGAGCCAGGGAAATAAAAGTCTTGAAAGGGGAGTAAAATCACTAACCAGCCCCGTTGCTGGTGAACAAGTGGGAGCTTGCAGGGAAAACACATATATTGGGATGTAGTCTATGACAGGTTTTTGCGCTTTGTGGCTGTGGATTAGTAGCCATATGTTTAGTGTCAGACCTGAGATCCATCACTATGGTCAACTATCACTAGGAGTGATAATTGAGAAGGAGAGCTGGGAGTGGAGAAGGGAAGAGTGAAGATAAACCAGAATGCACCAACCCCTCCTGTCTTTCTCTGAACACGACTAACTAATAGGGATCTTCAGAACATGATGGCTGCTGCTACACTTTACCTCCTCAATTTCATGCAACTTTACTTTCAATCAATTCCAACCCCTGAAATAAATGAAATCATACAGAAAAGGGATCTCCAGGAATGTAGTTCCCAGAATAACCAAGTTCACAGTAGAGCAACTAGCATACTGCCCCATGAGGAATCAGATTCTCACTAACTTATCCTTTGTCATTTATCCAGGAAACTAGTCAATTACCTTAATTTGAGCATTGGTAGCCATCAAGACAAAGCATACTTGTATCAAGGGGATGGATGGAGCACCAAGAATGCTTAGTCATATGAGGAAACTAAGACAGATATGTTGATTTCAAGATGCTTTAGATGCTTAGGCATGCCTACCCTCCCTCATGTGCACATGCACACACACACAAACACACACACACACACACACTCACTCAATCACTTGTAAAGCTACCTACTGTGAATTCTACCAGTGTCTTTGACACGTATGAGATGCTTAATTTATGTTTATTGAATAACTAAGGGAACGGCACAACAAATCTATAAAAATGGAGGATTTTTTTGTCTTAAAATAAACATTCTCAACATATACTGGGTTTAAAGAAGCCAGTAAAATGAGAAATTTGTTTACTACAAAGAGTAAATAAACTTTATGCATCATAGCCTGACTTTTGCCAAATATCACTGCTTCTTCTACATTGCTCCTGTTGACATAATCTTTAGCCTACATTTCTCCTTTTCTACTTTCATCTGAATGGCTGTTTTTTTTTTTTCTTTATAAGTTTCAGATTTATTTCTGATATAGTTTTCTCATTTGTCTTTTTCTCACCCCCACCCCCCACTTTTTTTGTTTTAACTTTTGTGTCCATTCCTTGTATAACTTCTTTTCCCTTTTATCATTACTCCAAATTCAGATAATCTTTTTTATTGACAGTTCGATTTCACAGGAGAGAAAAATCAGCCTATCTGACAAAAAGGTTGTCAGCATCTGCTTCCCGAGTATGAGATTTAGGTTTTTTCTACTCTGCTAGCAGACATGTCACCAATATTATATCACACTGTTCTAGCATTGAGGGGGAAATAGTAAAATGCAATTCAAGCTTCTTATGAGAGAGAAAAAAAATATTTTTATCTTACAGGAACTGTGAGTTTTTAGTCCTTTTTCTATTTTATTTTTTTACTTGGTCGGTTATATGTGATAGCTTTCCAGATGGAGTTGTATCTGCAGAGTCTTAAAAGTCTATTTTGTTTGCCTTTGTTCCTTTGAACTTTGCAATCTATGTCTGGTGATGCCGTCTATAATGCTTTATTGAGAAGAGGAATTTTGAAATGAGTAATAAAATTCTGGCTTTGATGGTCTATGAATTTGTAGGCTTTTTTAAAATTAAAGATTCAAAGGTCATTGGGCCTAAAATGAAAATATTAATTAAACCCTTGGTTTTGTACTACATGCACATAAAGCTATTTAAATTGAATATATATCGGCTAGTTGTCTTGCTTTTTCTGTGGAGCCACTATCTTTCTTCTTTCAGGATAACATACTACCAAATAAATGACACCCATCTCTACATTTTTTCCTTAAGCCCTATCTCTAAATACCAAAAGGTAAACTTTCCAGTCTCTTCAAAACAAACTACAGATATCTAGTTCAAGCACTTACATTATAGATGATTAAAAATAATGATCATAGAAAGATAGCCATTAAGAAACCTGCCCAGAGTTACTTGGTTATGTTGTGGAAGACCCTACTATAGGAAAAATAAGTTATTAAATTAGACCCTGCATAGTGAAAGTTATCAAATTTGCCAAACTATGGCCTAAACAAAGCCACCGGCCTCAGAAGCTGGACAAATCAATCTACTAGTTTGTTCATTTAGCCTTAGCACATATTTCCATGCATTATTGAGTTAAAAATGTTAGTCAATTTAGTTCAAGAATCAATTTATTTAAACTTATTCACTAAGTATCTTTAATAATTGAGTGAAAAATAAATTAGCACCATCATAATGATATTTTATTTTTTGGTAAATCCAATTGGATTTTGATGTTTATTTGTTTGTTTTGTTATTGGTACATTTCAATTAATTGAGAACCATATTCTTAATTTTTGTGACAAAAGGACTTTCAAGTGTTTGGCATAGTTTTCATAGTTTTCATGGACTATTGACTCATAATTCTCAAGGTTAGGTGCCAACATTATGTGTGAGATGGGTGGACACGAGTCCTTGAATTTTACAGCATCTGCTATTGCAGTGGACATGGGACATGAGGAGTTTGGCCGAGGAACATATGCTAACAAGGGAGGCAGGCAGCCTGTCATTCTCTGGCCATGGCTCTCTACGATCCAAAATATAAAGAAACAATGAATTTCAAGTCAAGGACACTCTTTGGACCTAAATATTTTGCTTTTGTAATAAAACATTTACACTCAAACACTGTATTGATAAGAGGGACATGCTATGTTGTGGAGTTTGAAAGTGTGGGCTTTTAATACAGACAGACCTGGGTTTAGCACCCAAGCTTCTCATGTAGAAAATTTAAAATGAATAAACAAATAAGGAAAAGTAAGAGAAGAGCTTTGCTACTATAAGTTTAAGACATCAGGAAGAATTTACAAGTCAAATATTGGCTGTCTCTGGGGAGGAGAATCCAGTGACTCAGAGACAGGATGGGGAGAAATACTTTTCATCAGATACTTTTTATGAACTTTGAATATTAAATCATAAGAATGTATTACCAGAAAAAGGCAAAACAGGGAAAAATAAAGATGTAAGCTAAAATAAAAAAATACAGTATTTAATATAATAATATTCAATTACTTTGTCACTAAATAATAAATCTTATCTTTTCTGTTTCATTATGCAGCCAAAGTTAAACTTTGAAAATTTTATTTGTAATGCTAAATTTTAGCTTTTTAAATTAAAAAACAATGGCCAAGATGTTAACAAATAAATCTGTGCCATTAGGTCAAATACATATGCAAAAATGTATTTACAAACCATACAAAAAATCATGTAAGATACAGTTTTAAACAGAAAATGATATGTTATGAAAACAAAATTCCAGCTGTAGCACCAATCATCCTACATCCTTGGGAAAAGTATTTTTTCTGTAATTCTCAATATTTCCATCTAAAAATAGGCTATAGTATTTATTTTTTTGAGTTTTTGTGAAGATAAAAATGAAATAATTTCTGTATAGCTTCTAATGCAATGCTTGGCTCATGAAAAATACTGAGTAAGTTAGTGTAACTGGCAGTTGTACTATTTTTAATATTATGATTGTATTCTAGAGCAGGGAAAGTGGCTAAGATAAGGACAATCATGGAATCATACAACCACATTTAACCTTAAAAAAAATCAAAACCTAACAACAAAAAAAAATTATTGCTTGATTAACTCATGTAGTTTATTCCTCCTATAAGAGTGAGCAATAGGATTGAATTAAACATGGCAGAGTGAGCGACGTCCCCAGATCTCTCCCTTTGAAACAACAATAAGTCGAACATCTGAAACTCAACAGAAAACACCCAAACTGTACACCAGCACGTCTGAGCGTGGGATCTGCGAATAAGAGCTACCATAGGTCAGAATCTTGGGTGCTGGGCAGTGGACTGAAAAAAAGAAAGAAGCTGCCTCTGGCAGGCACCAGAGCTACCTGTAGGAGGAAGGGGAGAGGAGGAGTGGTGAGCTCCCAGAACAGCCCTGTCTGGGAAAGCTGCTAGCTCTCCATGGCCGGCCGGCAGCAGGGCCCACTCTTCAGGGCAGAAGGCAGAGAAGCAGAACAGCAGAAAAACAACAGTTGATTTTTACCAGCAATGGTTGCAAAACCGAGGTTGAGCCACAGTCCCCATCCTTCAATCCAGAGGGTCCTTTCCCCCATATTCCCCAAGATAGAACACTCCACTTCCCCAGGGAAATCTGGGCAAACACTATTGAAAATGTCGCTAACACTGACAGGAACTGAAACTAAGGGTAGCAAGCATGATTAAATATCTATAAGTAAAAAAAAAAAAAAAAAGGACATTATTAAGACTTTAGACTTTATATACAGCAGGGATCCAAGAGGATTAGGCTAGGGATCATTAAATAATAAATCTTTTTTCAAGAAAGAACAAGCAAAACACACTTCCATTAATGCCCAGCTGGAGAAATAGTCCATTAAACACCATGGACAACCAAGATGACAAGATATCTCAGAAAGAAAGAGAAAAATCTACAGAAAATAAGCTTACAGACATAGAAATATGCGACTTAAATGATAGAGAATTCAGGATGGTGCTTCTGAAAAAACTCAGTGAGATCTGAAATGAATCATATCAACAATTTCAGGAATTGAAAAAACAACTAGATGAGAAAAATGAGTTCTTTAGTAAGGAGACTGAAACTCTCAAAAAGAAGTGAATAGACTTTCTGGAGATAAAGAACACACTATAAGAGTTGAAAAATGAAATAACAAGCTTAGGAAATAGAGTTGACCAAATAGAAGAAAGGATCAGTGAGATAGAAGACAGAAATCTAGAAATAAATCAGAAGAAAGAAGAGAGAAACCAAAGAATAAAAAATAATGAAAGAGAAATACAAGAACTAGCTGATACCATAAAGAAAGGAAACATAAGAATAACGGGCATTATCAAAGGCTGGGAAAAGGAGCAGGGATTATAAAGCATTTTCAGGCAAATAGTGGAAGAGAATTTCCCAAATTTAAGGAATAAGCTGGAGTTTGGAATTCAAGGAGTCAACAGAACACTCAATGATCTCAACTCAAGAAGGCCTTCACAAAGACACATTGTATTAAAATTATCAAAAATCAACGACAATGACAGAATTCTCAGGGTGGCCAGGGAGAAGAAAATGGTAACTTATAAAGGAAAACCCATGAGATTATCCTTGAACTTTTCAGCACAAAAATTACAAGCCAGAAAGGAGTGGAATCAAATATTCAAACTATTAAATGAAAGGAACTACTAGCTAAAAATAATGTATCCAGGTAAGCTCTCCTTTAGATATGAAGGAGAAATCAAGGCCTTTTCAGACATATAAAAATTGAGGGAATTCTCCATTAGGAGCAGACATACAAAAATTGAGGGAATTCTCCACTATAAGGCCTGCACTACAGGAAAAACTGAAAGGGGTCAGCTCACCTAAAACAAAATGACAAAAAAAAAAAAATACATAATTAGGAGTAAGGTGACTAGTAGGCTGTTAGAAGCAGAGGAATGCAACCCTTACTAGGAACAGGGCCTTGTAAACTTAAAAATAAGAAGAGGTTTTCTATAGCAAGATAGTAATGAACGTTCAGCATACATAAGGGACAAATCGAGACAACAATGACTGAAAAAGAGATGATCCAAAGATTCAGATTTGCAAAGGGGAATGGAGATAAGGCATGTGCAGAAGAAAAGGGAGGACATTGTATATATATAACTATCTTTTACGTATTCATAATGGTAAACACCACCAAAGATTCAGAGCCAAAGTATATGTCATAAAACAAGAAGGACCAGAGGGAAAACCCACAAAAGCCAATGAAAATAAAGAAAACAGAAACACAAGGACAAGGAAGCAATGGGAACACTGAGTTACCAGAAAGATAAAATGGCTATAAGAAGATCTCATATTTCAATAATCATCCTATATGTAAATGAACTGAACTCACAAATAAAGAGGCACAGAGTTGCAGAATGCATCAAAAAACAAAACCCAACCATATGCTACCTCCAGGAGACCCATCTTAATTCTAAAGACAAATATAGACTCAAAGTGAAAGGGTGGAAAATGATATTTCAAGCAAATGTAATTTAGAGAAAAGCAGGAGTAGTGATACTAATATCAGATGAAATAGACTTTAAAATAAAAAAGGTAAAGAAAGATACCGAGGGACATTTTATAATGATAAAGGTTACCA
>NW_006442484.1:10720432-10737606 GCF_000325575.1 Pteropus alecto
GAAAAAGCCGTTGACAAGATACATCATTCTTTTATGATCAAAACAGCTTAACACAATTGGTATAAAAGGAAAGTAACTTAACATAATAAAGACCATATATGACAAACCGTCATACAACATTATGCTTAATGGTGAAAAACTTAAAGCCTTCTCTCTAAGATCAGGAACAAGGCAAGGCTGTCTACTATCACCACTGTTATTCAAAATAACATTGGAGGTCCTAGCGAAGGCAATCAGGTAAGAGAAAGATACAAAAGGCATCCAAATAGGAAAGAAAGAAGTCAAACAGTCACTATTTGCAGTTGACATGATTCTCTATATACAAAACCCTAAAGACTCCACAATAACACTACTAGAAACAACTAGCAAATACAGTAAACTCTCTGAATACAAAATTAACGTTCAAAAATCCATAGTGTTCCTATACTCTAATAATAAAGTATCAGAAAAAAAAAAGTGGAAAGAATAATTCCTTTTGCAATTGCAACAAAAAGAATAAAATATCTAGGAATAAATCTAATGAAACACATGAAGGATCTATATAATGAAAACTATAAGACCCAATTAAAAGACATCTAAAAAAATACAAAGAAATTGAAAGACATTTTATATTCTTGGATTGGAAGAATTAACATAGTTGAAATGACCATATTATCTAAAGCATTATACAGATTTAATGCACTCCTCATCAAAATGCCATCGGCATTTTTTAAAGAAATAGTACAAAAAAAAATCATAAGATATGTATGGAAGCACAAAAGACCCTGAAATGCCAAATCATCCTGAGAAAAAAAGAACAAGGCTGGAGGCATCACTCTGCCAAACCTCAAATTATACTACAAAGCAACAGTAATCAAAACGGCATGGTATTGGCAGACAATCAGACACACGAATCAGTGGAACAGAATTGAGAGTCCAGAAGTAAACTCATCTTTATATGGGCAAATGCCAAAAACATACAGTGGAGAAAGGAAAGCCTCTTCAATAATTGATGCTGGGAAAAATGGAAAGCCACCTGCAAAAGAATGAAACTAGACTCTTGTCTATCACCACACACCAAAATTAACTCAAAATGGATTAAGGACCTGAATATAAGACCTGAAACAATAAAATGCATAGAAGAAAAAATAGGAACTAAATTCAAGGACCTTGGAATTAAAGAGGATTTTATGGATTCGACCTCAATAGCAAGTGAAGTAAAAGCTAAAATAAGTGAATGGGACTACATCAAACTAAGAAGCTTCTGCTCAGCAAAAGAAATCATTAACAAGGTAAAGAGACAACCATAGGAATGGGAAAATATATTTGCAAACAACACCTCTGATAAGGGCCTAATATCTAAAATATACAAAGAACTCATACAACTCAATAACAACAACAATGACAACAAAATGATCCAAACAAAAAATGGGAAGAAGACCTGGACAGATACTTCTCCCTAGAGGACATACAAATGCCAAAAAATATTTGAAAAGATGCTCAACATCACTAGCTATTAGGGAAATGTAAATCAAAACCACAATGTGATACTCTCTCACACTGCTAGAATAGCTGTAATCAACAGGACAAATAATAACAAATGTTGGAGAGGATGTGGAGAAATAGGAATTCTCATACACTGCTGGTGGGACTGCAAATTGGTACAGCCACTATGGAATACAGTTGGAGATTCCTCAAAAAACTAAGAATTGATCTACAATATAATCCAGCAATCCCTCTACCAGGTATTTACCCCAAAGACTTGAAAACACATATCCAAAAAGATATTTGTACACTGTTGTTTGTATCGGCATTATTCACAGTGGCCAGGACATGGAAGCAACGAAGTATTCTATGATAGATGATTGGCTAAATAAGCTGTGGTACAGATATACAATGGAATGTATAATTCTTCAGCCATAAGAAGATGAAAAACTGCCATTTGCAACAACCTGGATGGACCTCGAGATAATCATGCTAAGTGAAATAAGCCCAACAGGGAAAGGTTGAAAATCACATGATATAAACTTAAAAGCAACAAATGAACAGGACAAAAAAACAGAGACTAATGGACAAAGACAATGGATTAGTGGTTACCAGTGGAGAGGTGGAAAATAAATAAAATGCTAAATAAATAAATAAAAGGTTAAATAAATAATTAAATAAATGTATCCTAAGAAAAAGAAAAAAAGAGTAAGTGAGACGGCAGAATTCTCAACAGCTCAAAGTTCTTTCGAATGAATTCTTTATATTACTTAATAATATCTACATTGATTCTTGCCTCATAAAATGTGTTTCAAGGACCAGCTGTAAAGTATCATTTAATTAGAAATGCAGAATCTTGGGCCCCAGCATAGATCTACTACATCAGAAGCTGCATTTTAATAAGATCTAGATGATTCATGTACATACTTAACTTTTTAGAAGCCCTGGTATAGATTAAACCTGAAATTGTGCTAATTGATGGCAAAACAATAAAACAATACCAGGAATTCAGTTGAAAATCAATAATGTTATGTCGAAACAACTGACTGAGAATTGAAAAATGCTCAAAATCACTTGTGAGGTTGAGATCCTAGATAAGTGGATGGATGGATGGGCGGATAAATGTATGGATGGATGAACGGTTAAAAAGAGAGACAACGGTCATAAAAATGGTTAAAAAGAGAGACAACGGTCACAAAGACACAGTGAGACATATGTGTGTGTATTTCTGTATTATGTGGGAAAAGAGTTCCACTAAATTTAGAAGATTGGATTCTATTTCAAATCAAATATATGTTATTGCTATATCTAAATCAAATAACTAGTTTATTTCCTTGTATAATCTGTTGAAACAAATTGAATGGTTATTAGAATATAAATTTAAACCCACTTTAATTAAGTACAATATGAAATCCACCAAAAATATGGAATGATCATATGAACATTTAATAATCTACTGATTCACTAAATAATTCATTTCTCAAGTAGTTGTTATGACATATATAAATGCAAGTTGAATATCAGACGCTACTCCTATTGAGATTTATAACAAATGATAGGCTACATAGATAAGCTCTTTGTGAGGACAAGAGCAAAGGGTTTGGAGTCACACGAACTCAATATAAATCGCAGCTCTGCCTCTTAGCTATCCAGTTTCCTGAATTTCCTTGGACAATTTTCCATAATTTTCTATGTTTGTAAAATAGAAACATTAGAATGCACCTCTCAAGCTTGTTTTGAGGAACAGGAACTCCCACAGAATGCATAATAAACATCCTATGAGTGGTAGGTATAATAATAATTCTAGCATTATTATGTCTTATTAAAACCTCAACAGGAACTCAACTCAAAAGTGTAACACTCATGAAATAATCTGATCATTTTCAGTTTCAACAGACAGTGTACATGTTTCAATTACTGCTCTAAGTGAAGCATAGAGAACACCGCCATTTTTGCAAAGCTCCTTTTAAGAAAATGCTCAGCCCTGATAAGACTGATATACATTTCATTAGTAACCTACTGGATAAAAGATGATGCAATTAACTTCTTTTGATAGATAGGGTGAACCAACTCATAGAAACACAAAATACTTAGAACTGTTTTTTTTTTTTTTTAAAAAAAAAAAAGGAAAAGAAGTGAAGATACAAAGAGTACTTAAATCATGGCCTATGATTTCCGGAATGGGAAGCAGATTTTAAAACTAAATAATAATATTAATTAAACCTCTTTATTTTCAGAGTATTCTATAAGTCACAAGAACATTTACATAGTTTACTTCATTTAATTAAAATTGTCACAGAGCTATGAGTTAGACATCCTTATCTCTGTTTTACATATGAGAAAATTGAGATTCAAAAAGCCAAGCTACTTTTTAATGTCATGTGGACAATAAGCATGTTGAACTCACTACCTTGAACTTGCCTCACAGAAGCTCGGGAATCAGTTATTGATCTAGAGTGGAAGATTAGCTGAGTGAATGCTGATTAAAGGAAGATCAACTGCTTCGTAGAGATTGTTCATCAATTTCATCTCTAACTTTTTCTATAGACTTATTTCAGTCAGATATCTTACTTTTTTCCCCCAGCAGCTAATTTTTCCCTACCTAGGAGTCTTCATAACATGAACACTACTACTAATACTCATCTAAAATTTCCTCCTAGAAAATTTCAAGGAAAGATTCCAGGTCTTTGGATGGCTGTGAGGAGCTAGAGGAACTGATCTCCAGAGCATGGAGCCAACATCCAAAAAGGGGGACAAAAACAGGAAGAAAAACTGAGCCCAGCAGAAAGTCTGCCTAAGCATTCATCCAAAGGGGTTGGCCCAGTACGTTCAAAAAATCTCATACACACAGCATTTCTGGAGCATGTTGATTCCTGCCAATTAATAAGATTAAGTATGTAAGAGGCAAGCAAGCCTGAGAGAAAACTGGAAGGTTCTGAAAAGGACACTCCCATCCATTTTCTATTTTGGTAGAAAGACAACCTCCTTCACAAAAAAAAAAAAATAAAACCCCCCTCAAAAAAAAAAAAAAAAAAAAAAAAAAAAACTAAAAACAACAACAACCAAAACAGGCATTTTCTTTTTCTAGACTACAGCTGGAAAAAGTTTGCAGTATTTTTATGCAGTGTATAAATGGATCTTTTATTGATTTAGAAACTCTACTGGAAATACTGGAAGCTAAATTCGTGTCTTTTGAAAATCAGGCACAAGTTGAAGGAAAAATTATAGGCTTTGGGCTCAGAAGGACCTAGGTTAGAATATTGGTTCTATCTATTTCTAGTTCTGGGAGATACTAGATGGTTGCATCCTCTCTCTAACCCTCAATATCTTTAGTTTCAAAAGGAAATAATATACATCTAGTAAGATTAATGTAATAATTAATTGCTAGATTATATTTATTATAATAGACATAAGGCACTCTAACATAGTAGTCATTATTATTATCATTATCCATTGAGTTTATAGTTTGCTGTACAGAAAAGTGCACAAGTTACAAGTGTATAGCTAATTAAGTTATCACACAGTGAACATACTCATATAACCACTGTCTAGATAAAAACAGAGTTGGCTGTCCTGCACCTTTCCTACCAACTCGTATGTAATCATGATTCTGACTTTTAATACTAGAAATGAGTTTTGCATGTTTTTGAAATTTCTACAAATGTAGAAAACTGTGCAACTGTCTTCTTCAATATTTTGCTTTTTTCATAAAATATTACACTTGTGAGATCTATGTTATGTATGTAGCAGTAGTTTATTCATTTTCATTGCTACATAGTACTTTATTTTCAATAAACATTTATGCTGTCAATGAACATTTGAATTTTTCAAGTTTTTAGTTATTTACAAATAGTGTTGCCCTGAAAATTCTCCTACTTGTCCCTGTGACATATGTATAAAGTTCTGTTCTACAGAAACTTAGGAATGAGATTGTTGGTCAAAGCTACATGTGTATTTGATTTTAGAAAATGTTGTAAGGCAATTTAAAGAGGGATTCTTTCCATTTACTCTCTCACCAACATCTTATGAGAGTTCCTATATTTCTGTTACTTCACCAACAATTGCTATTTTCAATTGTTTTAAGAAGTCAGCCATTTCAGTGGGTGTGTAATGACATCTCATGAAACTTTTAGTGTGATTGCACTGATAATTAATAATGTTGAGCTCCTTTAAATATATTTATTGCCATTTTAATATTTTCTTATGTAAAGTTCTTATTGAAGTACTCAAATCTCTTCCTATTCCCTCCTCCCCCATTTTCTTACCTATCTCTTGCTGGTTTATTATAAAATTTTATTTATTCAGATTACAGATAATTTTCCAATTGAAGGAAAATATTAACAGTATGACATTTCCATTACACTCAGTGATGCTTGAAGATGTGACCTTTGTCAAATGTTCCTTGCAACACTAATTTTTAAGAGATTGTTTGGACTATAGCTATGTCAAAGATAACAGAGTATCTCATCCAAGACTATGTACTAAGATAAGCCACTAAAAAACTAGAATTGCCAAAAAAAAAAAAATAGAATTTATAACTTGCATAAACATATGCAATTTAAAATTTTTCTCTCAGAAATTATTTCTATGGTATAAAATACTGATCTATGAGTGTGGTAAGAGTCTCTAGTCTCTACTCAGCTTCATATGTTACATGCATACTATATAACAGGGTCTCCTTGGTCTGTATAGAAGGGAAATAATAAAATGTTTTGAGATTTATTCCATGTTAATATCATATAGAGAAGAAAACTGTATTCATATATGGGCTACAGATAGTTTGAGGAAGTTTCAAAGGCTACAGTTTAATTACCATACCAGAAATTTCTAAAATATATGACTGTTATGTCAAATGGTGTTTTCAGTGGAGTTCCACAATGAAGATCTGTTATTGCCAATAACTCTAATATGTTTTTTTTAAATCATTTTACCTCACTCTATTTTCTTCTCTTTCTTCTTTTTTTATTCTTTCTCTTCTTCTTTCCTTCCTTCCTTCCTTCCTTCTTCCTTCCTTCCTTCCTTCCTTCCTTCCTTCCTTCCTTCCTTCCTTCCTTTCCTTCTTTCCTTTCTTCCTTTCTTTTTCTTTTATTCTTCCCTTCCTTGCTTCTTCATCTTTCCCTCTTTCCCCCTTCCTTCTTTTCCCCTCTCTTACTTTTCCTCTCTTTGATCACATTTCAAATTGGATCTACCTGGAATGAAAAATGAGCTTGTTGTATTATATATCAATACATACATTTCATCTTTGTCTCTTTCTGTGGACTCAGTGAAGGATGGAGGTAGAAGCAGATGAGTGATTTCACACAGATAGTAATCTTTCTGCATTAAATTACTTGTGAATTATCTTATAACATACGGAAAATAAATTAAGTATTTTAATGTAAGACCTGAAACCATACAACTCCAAGAAGAAAATGTAGGCAGTTAGCTCCTTGATGTCAGTCTTGGAGATGATATTTTGGATTAGACACCAAAAACAAAGGCAACAAAAGAAAAAAATAAACAAATGGGACTATATCAAACTAAAAAACTGTGTACAGCAAAGGAAACCATCAATAAAACAAAAAAGCAACCTATTGAAAGAGAGAAAATATTTATAAATCATATATCTGATAAGGAGTTAATACATAAAATGTCTAAAGAACTCATGCAACTCAGTGGTAAATAAATTAACAATTTAATTTAAAAAAATGGGCAGAAGATTATTTTTTAAAATAATACATACAGATGGCCAACAGGTACATGAAAAGATGCTTACCATCATTAATCATCAAGTGAATATAAATTAAAACCACAATGAGATATTACCTAATACCTTTTAGAATAGCTATTATCAAAAAGACAAGAAGTGACAAGGGTTGGAAAAAATTGGAGAAAAAGAAACTCTATGAACTGTTGCTGGTGTGTAAATTGGTGCAGCCAACATGAAAAAAAGTATGAAAATTCCTCAAAAAATTAAAAGCAGAACTATCATATGATCCAGCAATTCCTCTTCTAGGTATTTATCTGAAGAAAACAAAGACACTAACGCAAAAAGATATCTACACCCCATGTTAATTGCAAAATTATTTACTTTAGCCACATATGTAAACAACATGTGTTCACTGATGAATGAAGAAACTGTGATATATATGCATACCATAAAATATTATTCAGCCATAAAAAGAATAAAATGTTGCCATTTGTGACAATATGGATGAACCCTGAAGGAATTATGCTAAGTGAAATAAATCACACAAAGACAAATAGTATATGATCTCACTTCCATGTGGAATCCTAAAGAAAAAAACAAAACAAGACAAAACACACAAAGTAAGTTCATGGATACAGAGAACAATTTGATGTTTTCCAGATATGGAGAGGAGTGTGGGCAAAATAGGTGAAGGTGATCAAAAAGTACAAACTTCCAGTTATAAAATAAATAAGTCATAAGGATGAAATATATGGCACAGTGATTACCGTTAATACTGTATTGCATATTTGAAAATCTCTAAGAGTAAAGCTTAAAAGTACTCAACAGAAGAAAAAATATGTTTAACTATGCATGGTGACATGTTAACTAGACTTGTGATGATCTTTTCTCAATGTATACAAATATTTAATCATTATGTTGTACATCTAAAACTAATATAATATTATATGTCAATTATGATGTAATTTTTTAAAAAGAGAAATATTTGTGGATTAAAACACGTATACAAAAATGCACATAAACATGGGTCTGCATATTCTCGCACTGTGAAAGTTATCTACTCCCAAATTTCCACCCCCCAAATTAAATATGACAAAGCATGAGTGTTTTTCAATGACAAATTAAAAAACATAAAATAAATAAAGATGCTATGTATCTGATGCTCCCATGGTTTAGGTAATACCTATTTCTACTTTCTTATTATTCAATAGCAATATTCAAGAACCCTATCCTTGAAGTCTTTACAATTACCATAACAAGGACAGCCTTTCTTTTTTGAGAGCTTCTTCAAACCTTGTATCTTTACCACACAAGGTCATATCTGCCCTCCAAGTATAGCACTTATTCTTGTTCTTCTAAGATTGTAAATTCTATTGAAGCTTTCGAGCATCAACAGACTTCTCTGCCAGAGGTTCATTATGTTTTCCATCAGTACTCATATAAATTGAACAGCTTTTAAATATTGCAGATGGAAGATCTCTTTATCCTTCTTTCTATGTGAAATACTTGAGGACAATTCAGTTAAGGTAAAGATATAACATTTATTTTATATTGGATCATATTTTGTAAAGGTCAATCGTGAAGGATAATAATTAAATTAAAAAGCTGACATTGTCAGCAACTTACTACACGTTAAAACTATTTTAAATGTTTTAGAAATATATCTCTTCTAACATTCACAATAACTCTAGGATTTAGGCAACATAAGAGAGGAATCTGTGCTCTAATCATGATTAAGACAATCTCCATGTGTGATCTCATACAAGCGACTTAACCTCTTTAAGCTTTAGTTTCTCAATGTGTATTGGTTATCTATTGCTGCATAACAAGTTATCTCTAACTTAGTAGATGAAAACAACAGATATTTATTTTCTTATAGTTTTTCCGGGGTCAGAAATCCGAGAGTGGTTTAGGTGGCTGGTTGTGGTTCAGGTTCTCTAACAAGGTTACAGTTCAGAGATTGGCCAGGGCTTCAAACATCTTGAAGGCTTGATCTGGGCTGGGGAATCTACTTCCTAGCTCACTTATGTGGTTGTTGGAGGACTGCTTTAGTTCTTCACAAGCTACTGTGGAGTGCTTGATTCTTCACCACATGGCTCTCTATATAGGCCCTTCATGACAGGGCAGTTGGCTTTCCCCACAATGACTGATCACAGAGAGAGTGAATAAGACAGAAGCCTAGGTGCTTTCTTAAAACCTAGTCTCCAAAATTGCACTTTATCCTTTCTCACTAGCTTTTTACTATTCAAAGAAGCAAGTCACTAAGTACAATCCACATTCAGCTAGTGGGAAAATAGGCTCTACTCTTTGATACACAGACATAATATTAAACTATCACACCTTCTGTAGAAATTAATATGGTGAGAGCCATGATTTGAGTTCAATGGGTCCTTAATATCCCTGAAATTTTACAAAAATGGGTTTTAAGCCTTCTAAAGCTGATGAACCATGTCTCCTCTTTAAGGCTAAATCTAAATGGTGGTCTTGCTGATATGTCATATTGAAAGTCTTAGAGCCAGCTTTACCTATAAAAAAATTACTAGTAGTTGTAGTAGTAACGGTATTTCATTGGTAGCTTGATGAATTTTCACGTATGTTCATATCTGCGTAACTACCAGGTAGATTAAGTTATAGAATATTTCCAACACCTCAAAAGGCCTTCTCAGGAAGTAAACAGACCAAGAACAGGAACCCTATCTGTCTAGAAGTGACAGAGAGATGATGTTTCAACTATGCCCCACAGGCTCAATATGGGTAACTACAGAGTTCAACATAGAGAAAGGGGTTATACTCAAGGGGTTATACTAAAGGGGTTATACTAAAGGAAAGATGCAGTAGTTATAAAAATTTGCTTTAAAATCACTTAAGACATTTGAGAGATGTTATGAGTGAAACAATGAGGGTAGAAAATGATGCTGCCAAGGCAAGTGGTGCCCAGATCATAAATCCCTGCGTACACCATGGTTATCAGCTTATATTTTACCCCATAGGTCATCAAGATCTTTTAAAAGTTCTTAAGTAAGGAAGTGGCATGATCGAAATTGCATGAAAATAAAACCAGAAACAATTAAGATAATGAGTTGAGAAAAGGTGACGATGGAAGCAGAAGTAGGTAAATGACTGTATAAATGAGAGATGATGAGGCCCTGGATTTGCCCTGGAAATGGGCACAGAATGGAGTAAAGGCATCTCAGAGATGTCCCTGAAGTTTACACAGTTGCCTGATGGCTGCACTACTGATATCCTAGCCTTTCAGCTCATCTCTTATGTCTCACAGAGGTTCTTTCCAACTATCTGTGAACTCTGACACTTCTCTAGAAGTCCTCAAGTTTCCTGACATTATGTGTACAACTGTGTTAGTTACAGAAATGTGCATTATGGGGATGGGAATGTACTTTTCCTGCGCTGAAGTTTATGACTCACATAGTTTAAAATCATTGCATTAAAGGATCATTAATGTAAATTAATGTAGAATTATGTAAACTACTGTGTAACCAAGTCTTATTGTTGTTTACCAATTTAGATATTTTATAATACCTAAATTATATTTTGTTGATATGCCAATAAACCGAGAACATTAAGAGTAGGAATTTTACTCATTTGTATTTAAGCTCCTAAAATCTAGCAAAGTGCCTGGCACATATTTGGTGTTCGACATCTTGTTAGTGAATGAAATTAGTAATTCAAAATACAAATAGTTCCTGTAGAATGGGGATGTTAATACAGTGTTACGGTGAGGGTTAAGTTAAATAAACTATAGATTTAACCTACTTAATACTCCATGATACAGAATAAAAATTCAGTACATGGCAGATGTTAATTATATTAGCTTTGCCTTCAACAACACACGTAAATTCCCATCTCACAATATCTATAAAGAAATCATTAAACCATGAATATGGATCAGGGTAATAATTTTCCAAACATTGATTTAAAAAATGCTACAAATGATATGAGCCAAAAATGCTGTCAGGAATAAATGTTAGAAAGAGAAGTTTTTGACTACTTTTAATTAGCTTTTGATCTTCCCTTCACCAACCTTTTATCCTCTCTGTAATAATAATAAAAAAAAATGAGGGAAAAAATGAGTCAAGGTACTAAATCAAAATGAAGCAGTTATAGAAAATTCTGTCTAGAGAATTCATTCACATCACATAAACATTTCTGATTCTAAGTGTTATAAATGGTAAAAGTTCCTTTCCTATGAAATATTCTAAACTAAACAGTCTCTGGAAGGTTTCCAAAGAAACTGAAAAAAAAAAAACCATATGGAAAAATATACTAACATAATGTTGCTGGTTACAGTGTAGGAGAAAAAAAATATCCTTACAATTAAATGCAATAAACAGTAATATAAAATGTCTAGCATGTGAGGCTTCTGTAATTATTATCTTAGGGAGATGAGGCCCCTTCACAGTGTGTTCTCTCACCTCTTTGAACCTCTATGATGCCACAGAGAGAAGTAGATCCTCATTCTCAAATCTGGCAACAGAAATTGGTGAGATGTAACTTGAGCACCCTCCACAAAGTTCCTTTCCATCTTTATCTTCTAGTTCTAGTTCTAGTCTCTAAGATCTGTACTGAGATTTTCTCCAGCTTAATAAAAATGAATCACGACTGGAAACAATAAAATGCCTTTCTCATAAAGAGGGATAATAATAAATTTTAAAATAATTTGTGCCTAGCAGTGCAACTTAAAAAAATAAGTAGTAGTTTATTTAATCCCCAATATTTGTTATTCATATTAAGGAATTCTGTGCATAAAAAAATGTTACTTTGATAGCCTTTCAACTTACCTCAAGTTTTTTGGTGAATAGTAATGTAATTTTCTTCAAAAATGTTAAGATAAAGCAACAGAGTCCTCAAAAATAAAAGGTGCCTGCGATCAGGGCCAAATCAGCGATTTGGAAAACAAGATTGCAGAAAACACTCAATCAAAACACATAGAAATCCATAAGTGAGAGCTTGGTAGTCTGAGTAAATGTATATGCAAAAAATCAGACTAAAGCAAGAACCAACCAATTCAGCACCATATGGGTAAATTTGAATATGGGCAATATGAATATGGGCACCAAGATATTTTCAATGGATCCCATATCATGTAGCTACTATTTTTTAATGGCGTTGTGGTCATTATTAGGCACTTTTGCTCTAAAAACTTTCTGAACTTTAAAGTTCATTTCCTCTGAAACAAAAAGCTTTTCAGTACTTCTCAAATCAAATAGATCTCTGATAAGACAAGGCTGATATGATCATTTTGGCATGTGTCTGTCACAGTGACTTTACTTTCTTCAGCTTCACAACAAGTTCATCTGTAATGAAAATCCTAGTGGTAGTACGTAACCCCAGGTATTTGAATTTCAAAATTTTGGAATGTCAAATAATGTTCTCTTATTTACAGTCCTTGGGCATCATATTTTTCACTTTTTGTATCTTCTGACTCTCCATTGTTTGTGCTTATCTTCTCAAGGGAACTGTTTAATTTTTATTAGAATTTATTTTTGTTTGGAGTTGATTTGTTTACTCTGAGTGCTATGTGCTCTGATTGTAAAAGTGTCCCTGTGGAATATTTTTAAATTTCTTTTGTTAGAACCCGAAGGGTTTCATGAATCTTGGATCCATATCCATATTGTATACTTTGCTTTGACTAATGTAGAGTAAATCTGACCCCATTTCCATGTACAGCACTAGACAGGGAATTAAAGTTTCTCGTGGGAAATTTTCTCCACCACAAATACTGGGGTAGACAGCAACCTTCCTTGTCATTTTCTATTTATTGGCCAAGTTTATCTAGGTTTTGTTTTATAGATTTGGGCTGTCCTTTTAAGGTCCAAATCAGTTCCACTTCCCTACCTCATCTGGGTGTAAGGCTATGGATCTTGATCACTTCTGGGCTTTAATATTCTAGACACATAGGCCCTTTCTCAGCTCTGGATACTTTCTTTCAGTGTAAGTCAACTACCTTGACATTGACATTTACCACAACACCTCTGAATTTCCCTCTCATTGTCTTTAAACTCTTTCAGATGAGATGTTGTTATTGTTATTATTATCATTACTATTAATATAATAATAATGCATTAATGTTAGTGGATACACATAAGATTGGTTTGCCCTGTTACCTAAACCATGGTTCAATATTCTTTACCTAACTATAGTGTTAGCTTACCATTTATTTTGTTCATTTTAGCTAATGAAACCAATGCCTTTACATAAAGGAATGATTATTGTATTAGGCCCCTTGGGAGATAACTTTTATGCAGATGAAATTTTACCAAGACTCTTAAAATTACAAAATGTAAATAAAGGAGACAGTTGCTTATTTCACTATGTAAAAGGTTGTCCCTTTATGCACTTGTACAATATCGATTTTCTGCACATGAACTGCTTCTTTGTTCATTCATTTATTAGGACAATCTTTCTGGAAATATTTCTCCATAGCAACAATTGTGTTAGGCATCATTGTAGAGGTTGGAAGTACAGAGATAAATAAGAATGTGTCCCTATTCTCAAAGAGATTTACAAACTAAGTGTATATAAATTTAGTGATCAAATACAGCAATTAGGACACAAGGAGGAAAGAGATGGAAACTGCTTGAAACATAAAGAAAATGGGCAGGAGTAAATCAGGCTGACCAGTGTTCGTAAGCAGGGAATAGAAAGATAGGTAATCCAGGTGTGACATTGTGAAGAAACCTATAGATAACAGTTGTTAAGAATCGGTATGCAAGGAGCAGAATTTGAAGCAAGGTCCAGCAAGACTCAAGGTATTGAAAGTAACTAGAGACTACACCATACTAAGGTTTGGAAAGCAATGAGGAGTAGCAATACTAATGGGAAAAATTAAGCAGGGAGTTGCACAATCAGACTGTTTTAGAAAAAAATTTTGGCTTCCATGACAATCAGATCCAAATATCTGACCACGTGAACACATGTTATCAGTTCCTATTCTTGTCTTGATCCCCATTAAGCACAATTTGAAGACAATTTAGCAAGAAATCACTAAGATGATCAATAGAGAGTTTTTCTCCTTTATATTTCTTTAGATTACTCTGCAATTACAGTGTACTGATAGAGAATGTGGCATTTGATGATATTGGGCAGTTTTCATGAGGCCTCCATTATAGCCAGCTTTGTGTTGGTACAAAGATGGATCTAGAAGACTAAACCTTTCAGGCAACTTGAATCCTCATCATAAAACAAAAACCAGAATCTGAGTGTGCAGCTTATATTTAAGAAACAGTAAAACTACAAATTATCTATTTAGGTATAAATCGTAGAAGAGAGGGAAGAGATAGGGACACGATTAAATTTCCTGCAAATTACTCTGTTATAGATTTTCAGATCTGTTTTTGCAATTGAGAGTTAATTTTTCTTTCCTAAAGACTCATATTTCTGACATTTTGTAATCAAACAGATCCTCAGAGCCTTCCTCTGGGGTATTTGTTTAGTAATTTATTAGCATATCTAAATTCACGAAAATAACTTGAATGACATGGCTTGGTAATTTTCTCAATATTATATGTCATAGAAATGAAACAGCTTTAGAGAATGTGGGTTTTTAAACAGCCTCAATTCAATGTAAACATATATTAATATGATTTTTAAAAATAATAATGACTGATTTTATTAATACAGCATTAGAGGCATATTATACATATAATATATTATGCAGAAATTAATAGTAGAATGCTGAGATTTGATGGCCCCAGCTTGGTTATGTTAGAACAGCCTGGTCCTTAAGTTTGTTCTCAGTGAGATCCAATATGTGAAAATATATTTGTATGAGAAAAAAAAAATATCTGCAGTGAGTCTGAGGAAGATGTCATTTAAAAAAAAATTTATAGTCATCTCATCAAGATCCTTCTGGTCTACTCTTTAAAGTCTCAACTAGTCTCAACTAGGGAAATAAACAGGTATGGATGGAACTTGCCTCTTTTATACTTATAACTATCGTACATTAGCCCGGCCACAAAAGCAAGTGAGAAACAAGAAAGGAAATATGTTTCCTGCAAAAGTGTCCATTTATAAGTGATTGGCAATATTCCGATGGCTAGATTTTTCACACCTCTTGACAACCCAAAGGTATTTCTTCACACCTTTTACCGATGTCAACCTGCAAAGCTACTGCAATTCATTTTGTGGTTCAGATATACTCACCTGAGTGAGCCAACACTCTGGGGGAATTCACTGACACAGAAGTTGCTGAGAAACAACTAAAATGTTGTTAAAAATTGTTTAAATTCCAGACCTGTTCTTGATGGCTCACTTTGCCTCACAGATGTTTTAGATGCATTGGGTTGCATTAGTGATTGTGTAGGACCCTTATTCTGGAAACTAAGAATTTTAAGGAATCATCAACTCTGACCAATTTTGTTATTATTATTATTAATTACCTTAATTTTTTTAGCAGTTTTTGTTTCACAGAAAAATTGAATGGAAAGTATAGAGAGTTCCTATATACCCCCTGTTACCACATATATGTATTATTAAGTTTTTACACAGTATTTATTAATCATTTCATATCTGCTATTCTTGTTTCCCTAATGAGATTGTAAATTTGTTGATTAGGAAGATTATGTCTTGTGCTTCTCAGCATCCCATTTTTGGGTGGAGCTTGATGCAGTTTGGTTGACTGATCTAGATTCCAGGGTCTTGTAAAACCTTGAGATGATGCCATATGTTGAGATGCCTTATCACATGAAGCCATTTGACATAGTGGGAATGGCATTAACTTTGGAATCAGACATACCTAGGTTTGAATTCTGCCCTTTTAATTTATGAACAACTAAATCTATTTCTCAGAGTCTCTTTTGGATCCTTGTAAAATAAGTAAAACATCACCATAATGCATGACTGTTAAAAGAGAATATTTCCACTGAGAATGTGCATGTGATACATTTAGTATAGACTTTGGTCGTAACTTAGTGAACATTATCTTCCTCCTATTATTTCCTTCCACCCTCAACTCTGTTTAAGATTAATTTTACATCAATTCTTTCCTGAAATTCATTTACTTTTACCTTGCTTAAGTATTCAATTAAAATGTATAAATATATAAATTGATAGCATATATCACTGAAGCTAGTGGGAAAAAGAAAGGAAGATTGATAAAAGAGGATCATAGAGAAAGTAGAAATAGGGTTATTAGAGTTTCAGACAATGAGAAATATTCTTGAACACTCCCAAAGGCAGCTTTAGGAGAATCGTGTAGACCTCAGTCATTTTACTACATTTCACCTTGTGTATTTGAATATTGAGGTCTTTGACATGATTATGCAAATATACGCAAATTTTGTTGTTCCTGTAGTCACAACAAGTTACTCTTTCAACCTTATCAAGAACCTTGTAATACCCCCTATATTAAACTCATATATCAAAAATATCTCTAGTTTCCAAGTTATTAGCTTAGTTGGAAAAGCAGAGATAAGGAGATATGGCCTCTTATTTTGGCTCCTATAACCTATCATTTAATCTTGGACGAGGCATTCAGTCTTTTAGAAAGCTTCATTTTTGAGGTGTTAGTAGCCATGCTGCTTCTTTTACAGAGTTGTTCCAAGGATCAAGTGTAAAGCATACAGATACTGACCAAAGATTTGTATGTACGATATACCAGGGGCAGTGAGCAACTGCCTGTTTTAGGTTACAGGAATATGCCCACTCTAAGGAGTGAAGAAAAGGCAAAATAAAGAAGAAATAAAGGACAAAATGGTACTGAAGGGAGATCAAAGCAATATCCACTCTAATAAGAAGCCCAAGAGAAATGATTTTATATAATACACAGTATAAACTAATCCCAATTAGATCACAGCAGCTGAACAGTATTGTTTACACCAAAGACATATTTTACCCTGGTTTTTGATGAAAAAGAGATTGGGTAGTTTCATTGCAAAATTAGGATTGCTTTTAAGAACAATAAATTTATGAAATAGGCTACAAACATGTCTTGGGAAGCCAGACAATGTAATGGTGGTTGATTAAATACACTCAGTGACTTACCATTTGAGACAATTTCCCTCAG
>NW_006442484.1:10737657-10750470 GCF_000325575.1 Pteropus alecto
GGGAAAGGAATAATGTCGCAGAAAAGACATTGAGGAGGCAAAAGAAATTGATGGGACCAGAATGATAAATGAGAAAGGAGGTAATATTACTTTTGAGAGCTAGAAAAACTGAGATTACAATAGCTGAAGAAAAGACATTGAAGAGCAGAGATATGATTGAAGCTTTTAAGATGTTAAAAAGGATAGTAAAGGTCAATACAGATAAGCTTTGCCAACGATAATGACAAACACTGAAATTTAAGGACACATTTTAAAAATAAGCAGTGGATAGAAGGAGATTACTTTTTTGTTGTTCAAGAAACCCCTGCATATTCTGTTTACTCCTAAATTATCTTTATTTTGTTGAACAATCATAGCACAGGAAGGCATGGAGTCAAAAATATTATGCATCATGATAAAAAAAAAAAAAAGACAAAGATTCAAACCAGAATTAAAATAGCAATTTATACACCATTCCTGAGGCTACACATTTATTTCTTCAGAGGATAAATGACAGAAATGTGAGTAATGTGTAGATTTGTTTATAAGTCCTACGGACTTAGTTCTTTCAATAACATTTTGTAATGGCTTTGACCATGAATCATGTGGGTGTTACCAGCCTGGGATTACTTTTAGTTAATTTATCATCCTGGGATTCAGAGCCATGCAAGGGATTGGTGTAAATTAAAAGCACATATGCTATGAGGGCATATTCATGACATGAGCCTCAAACAACTTTTTGTTTGATTGTTTGCTCCTATCCCAGTACTGACATCGTTATTATCTCCCTGACATTGGGCAGATTTTTTTTTTTCAAGTCTACCCTATTACTGAACATATCACTCTTTTAGGGCCCTACCTTAATACCAATGTCTCATTTCCAATGTCTCTTGCTCTGGACCTGGTCTGCCATCACAGTGTGCCTCGGGTTTTTGATTGTCTGTTTACTTTTGTCTCTGGGGATTTACCTTAATTTCTGGCAATTTAAAATTGTACTTAAAGGATGTTTGCAATATTTTATTCATCATTTCCAGCTTTTTTAAAAGTAGTCTTCTACATTGCTTGGAAACACAAGTTATTGAACTTTTATGAATGTTCCAGGAAGGTAAATAATAAAATAAAATTGATATATTTACCTAGTTATGTGGGTTTGTTAGGTAGCCATGAGTGACGGGAGCAAAGGCCCAGCTCTGTAACCACAGAAATGACAACACTGATGGCTCAACCCAAAAGGCTGCCCCTAAGACCTCCCAGAAAAAAACAAAAAAATACCAAAAAAACCCCTCATTTTTTAAATAACTATACCCCTATATCTTCGAGTAAAAACACAAATGACCATAGCATAGCAACCAGTTTAGGTCAGCCATGAATGCTTGTGCAGTAAGAAGTACTCTGACCTTTTCACTTCAGCCTCGTTATATCATCATGTCATGCATATGCCTGCAACTTCGTGAATCTAATTATTAACAGACTGAATTCTGAATTCTGGGAAGGTACATGTGCAGATGTCCACAAGTTATATAACAGCCAACTGTCATTCAAAATGACCTCATGCATCAATCAGCTAGGATCATGCTTGTAACCACAGACCCTGGCCCAAATATAAGATAGACCTCCTCACCTCTATGACACTACAGCACTCTGATGCAGTCCATTTCCTTCATGAAACGTACTTTAATAAATCTTACGACCCTGGCCCAAATATAAGACAGACCTCCCCACCTCTATGACACTACAGCACCTCTATGACACTGTAGCCCATTTCCTTCATGAAACGTACTTTAATAAATCTTACTTTTCCTAAACTTCGTTGATCTGTAATTCTTTACTGCTTTGGCGAGTAGGACCAAGGCTCCCCCAGTACCACTGGGGCAATGACAGACTTAGATCGTTCCAATGGCAACAGATTGATTAGTAATGATAGAAAATCCACAAATGTCATTGCCTCAAATATATATCCTTAAGACATTAAAAAAAATGTTCTTGTATAGTCACTTCAGAGATGTTGTTGGGGAAGGGAAGATCTCTCTCTTTTTGTATCTGATCTATATGAATTAGTTTCATGGGAAGTTACTTCTTGTCCTGTAGGCTGAGTAACTCACCTGGCCATCTAATTTACAACTGATTCAGAAATCCCAAAGTATAGGGCCATAAAGAATTTTCTGTCAGTATTCTTCCCTTGGGCCCACTACAAACCTCTATACATTAGTGGCAGAGTATCATTAGCTTCATCCTATCTAATCTAGTCATTAGTGTCTTCTGGGAAGGAAGAACAAATAACCCTCACATGTAAATAAGATACAATTATTTCCAAAAGTAACCCAGTTTCTCATACTTCTATCACCTCCACTCCTCCCAGGGGGAAAAAAAAAATGAAACTCAGATCCCAATACCTTCTATCCACTCTGTTCTAGTGAAGGAGACAATATATCCTAGTCTGCCTAGGACAATCCAAGCTTTCGTAAGTGGTCCTGACATAATCATTAAAGTGCTTCCTTTCATGCTCTAAAGTGAGCTCATGTGGAAAATAAATTATATGATCATTTTAGATTTGGTCCAGTTTATATACAAAGTCTGTCTAAAGAAATGCTATGTCTTTTTTCTCATTGATTCAGTCTTAGAGTAAAGCCCATACCCCTTTAACTTGGTATTCCCTAACATGTGTGCCAGGCTTTTCTAATTTTCTCTGCCTATCCAAGACTCCTTTACTGCCTGGCAGAACCTCAATCTGAGGTACCACAGCAATACCCAGATTTCTGTGTAGCCCCAATTCATGGCTTTCCATATTTAAATTCTGTACTGGTGCAGTCCATAGGATTGCATTTTCACTTTGAGTCTTAATTTCTTGGTAGATCTGTTAACTCTCCTAACATTCTAATTCTTCTTTAATCCTGGAAGTTGACCGTGAACCCCAGCTCGTACCTCTTCTTGGGAGAGACTTCAGTCCATAACTTGGCTCCATGTGAAAAATATCAACTCAACTCATTACCCATCACACAGAATATCTTTTTGAAATAAATTAGTATCATTTACTGAACCCAGTATCTTGGAAGAAATTGTTGACTGGATCATGTCCAAGTTGGTTTTGTCCAGTGAATGTCTGTCTCAGACCATAAGCTACCCCCAAACCTCCAAAACTAACCTCACTGGGCTGCCTTCATCTGTAGTCTTACTTCATATCATTTTTGGGGGGAGTAAGGACTACCAGCCTTTCATTGTTAATGATCCAACATGCTAAGCATAAGCTTGCCCGAATCTCAATAATATTAATTTGATAACATCAATTTGAAAAGAAAAAAATTTTAAAAATTTAATTTAGCTATACATTATTTTTATAGCTCTTCCATTCTTGGTATACAACTAATTAATACCTACTGTTTTATGATCAATAATTGCTTAAATTGCTTAAATTGTTTAAAAAACACAATGTGTATTCAAGACTTACTATTGAGTCTCTACTGTGTGATTGTGAGCTGGACTCAGTGTAGGATTTGGGGATAAACATAACATATACACTATCCCCAGCAGCTTCCAGTCTGGGAGAGTAGCTTGTTACTTTAATATAGTTTGCATATATAAAGCTTAGTCTGTATACCCATGAAGCAGATGCAGATATGGATAAGAAAAGTCCATCTGCCCAGGATTCAAGTCATAATTAAATGAGTCACTTGTAAGGCTCAGGAAAAATCACAGTAAAAACCACAAGCTTGTCAAAGGAGCTGTTTAATAGTGTGACAATAAAATTCCTCTCCCTTATGTTGATTAGTGGGAGGAAAACAACCACAGAGCATAAATACTCTGTGACTGCTGTCATCAAATACTGTTAGAGAATGAAAAACAATAGCCAACCTCTAACTAAACAGAGTGACAAGTGTTCTGGAATAAATCTCTTAAATTAAACTGAAAGCTTCAAATATTTGGAATATAAAGGAGCTTTTCTTTTCACTTGTTTTCCTATTTTATATGGAAGAAAAGGGAGTAAGTGTTTGGGGGTTTTAATTTATTTTAAATTAATTCCATAAACAGATTCCATAACCTGTCCAAGATAACAGGCTGACTCAGTTCTTCTTACCCTACTTCTTTCTTGAGCAGTAGTTTTTCTTACTCTTTCCATTTGATTGATTGTATTCCTTCTTCTTTTCAAAAACTACTTTTACTAATCTTTTCAGCCAAATAAAAACCAACCAAAACCAAATCAAACCAAACCAAACCAAACCAAACCAAACCAAACCAAACCAAACCAAACCAAACCAAACCAAACAAACCATTCAAGCCCTAACCACTCTTTAAGGACTCACGAAGTATGTACACCTTATGAATATTTTCAAGAAATTTCATTAAATCTGGTACTGAGTTCTGACTTATTTAGGAAAACATTGGTTTGCTGTTTAACAGGCTTAGGTGAAGGACTTAGAGGGATTTTCACAGAGGCAGAGATATTACTCTAATTCTGCATTATACAGAATTAGAGAGAACCACCACATCTCCTGAAATGCTATGTATATCAGTAGGTCTCTCTTGCATTTTTCATGCACAAAATTGCCCAGATTCTTATTTTAATTGTTGATCCAGAGTATTCAATGCTACCCAAAAGTTTATCAAAGGTAATTCTTAAAATCCTATATTTTTTCTGAGTCTTTTTAGATTGATTAGAATTTTACATCTCTTCTTCTTATATATGTACTATAAACAAGGACTTTGAATCTTAAATTTCTCCCTTTTGGTTTTGCAGTTCTAAAATTGATTTCTCTCAATCTAGGTACAAAGAGAAGAGAACAAAATTGAGTGAGAAGAGAAAAGAGAACTTTGAAAACAAAAATGCAGAATGGCGGAGGAACAAAGTAGTTTAAAAAGAAAGTAATATGTATTACAGTTGATAAGCATCAGAATTTCTGTCAAAGGCATGAAAGGAAAATTTTGATTAATTAAAAAAATGACTAAGTTAGCAGAGTTCTTTTTCTTCATAGCCCTATTTTAAATGTGAATGAAAAATAATTAGTTTTCAAAAGCCTTATTATTTTTCTTAATATCTTTTGTTGGTGATCACTAATAGAATTTGACATACAGAGAAATATGTGTGTTAAATTTAATGAAGTCACTTAAACTGATATCACCTTTTATGGAGTCTGTTATAGAAAGACCTAATTATTAATCTAGAAATTCACTAAGGTCACAAGAAAGCTATTTTCCAACTTAAATCCGTCCTTCTCGCTCATATTTAAAAAAAAACAAAAACAAACAAAAAAAACTTGCCATTTACCTAGATGTTACTCATATGACAACACAGATTACACAATTTGCCATCCCAGATATAACTGCTAAGGCAAACGACTATCATATTGCAGTGAAATAAAGTAATATATCTGTTAATTATGGATCATTTTTAAAGTATAGTCAAAACTATGTTTTTAGAGTTGAGACCATGTTGAAGCATTAAAATATATATCATAATATGAAAAAGCACAGAAAAAAATGTTAGCTGTTGTTAGATAAGCTTCTTCTTATAATTGATTAGCTTTAATGCTAAACAAGAAAGTGGAAACACACTAGCCTCTTTTTCCAGAGACTCTGGCAATAATAGGGTGATGCAGTGCATTCTTAAAACCTTGAGCAAGATCTGAGAACATACTTTTATGTGACTTACTTTTAATAGTGGAATAAAAAGCTATTTCAAAATGCTTTTTTTGTAAAATGCTTTGAGTATTTCATAACCTAGGACCAACTCAGCTCTGGGAAATTGGAAAAAATAAAAAGTAAATCATCAATAACAAATTTAAGCAAAAGATGTTACTCTATTAAATGCGTCTAAATGAGGTTCTGAAATAATTTAAATCTTGAGAAAATAAAAATATGTGTAAATATACATTTAAAAAGAAGGGAGGAGGAGGATAGGTCAGACAGCATCAACAGGATAGTCTCTCAGTTTCTGCTTCATTGAAGTCCCATGTATATTTAAGGACTTTAAAAAAAAAAAAAAAAAGAGAGAGAATGAGAGAAGCAAACCTTATTAGGATATATAACCAGCGTTTTTTTAAGTCTTCTTGCTGATAAACTATTTGAACTATCAAAGTGATATTTTACTTAAATTGTACTTCTACGCAACTTAATTTTCAATTTCGTTAAATAGAATTTTGATCTCTTTTGATGAGCTTAAGGTTTTGCAGTTTATGTGCAGAATATCAAACTCTACTCTTATGTCTTTTTTTTCTTTTCTCATGCTTTTTCTGCAAACCCAGCTTTCCTAAATGATTCTTTATGGTAACACAATGCAGACTGACAATTTTGGCAAAAGACGCTTAATGCCTGTAATTAAAACTTAGATAGATAACTTTTCTTTGCTACAAAAAATAAACATCATTTATAGAAATTGGGTCATATTTATTTGCTTTCCAAAGTCAATATTTCTGAATTGGTCCTAAGTTATTAACCCAAAGCTAATTTTCAACTTGGTGGCTCTGTTCATTAATGTGAAATACTAAACTGCTGGGTATTCGACTCATTTTTTAATTCCAAAAATATATTACAAACATCCCCTATCATGAATTATAGGACACACATACAATGAACCTATTATAAGGAGAACTATTTTTAAAGGCATTTTCTATTAAAAACCTTTTAGTATAAAAATTTGAGAAAACAGAGACAATGATGTGCTATAATTATGACATTAATACTTTTTATTTTGCCCATTTTTTCTACTACCATGTAATATATGCCTTTATTGCCCTATCATCTATTTTTAATAGAACATTTCTGATATCCTTGAAAAACATAGCAAAAAATGTCCTTGCATAATTGAAATTTTCCACTGCAGGTTGAAAAACAAAACTTTTTATTAAAAGCTATGCAGATCACCTAATGCTAAACAATTGATTTGAGCAATGTTTCTTTCTGATATTTTAAAAAAATAATGAACTGACTAGAAATTTAAAAGTGACTAACCAATTTGGTTAGTGCAGTCTAAAGAGTTAATGCTCAAATCAGTTGCTTATCTAATTTTAAGTTATTTAAGTTTGTTTTTATGCTCATATAGTAAAAATGATTCCCTATTAGGCCTAATAAGGAACCAATGTACAAATATTCTTCTATATATGGCAGAGATATAGGAAAACATCCATTAGGATGATGAAATTAACAAAAGATATAGTGGTTTAAAACAAATAAGAGGTTGTTATAGCTATAAAAATTTTAAAATAATCCCATTTGGCAGTTCACAAGAATGTACTGTGTACCAAGCATTATCTGTGCGAGGTGTAAAGAGAAGGGAAAAGGCACATTTATGTAAATAATTCAGTGTGGAGAGTGGTATATAAATAGAATAAAAGAAGAAAATATCATGTTTTACAGTGAGCGACTAAATAGAATGTGACATTTTAACTGAGTCCTGAAAGGTGAAAGGAATGTTCCAACCAAAGAAAGAAAGGGAGAATATTCTAGGCATAGAAAAAGCATGACTAAACAGAAAGGGGGATGGAATGCACATAGGATATTTGAGAAATTAAAACAGCTTGATTGAGGGCTCGCAAGATGGTGTAGAAGGTAAAGGCTGTACACGCCTCCTCTAGGAACCACACCAAAAGTATAACAAAACTACAGAGCAACCAGTATGTGGCATTGCCTGAGGTCTAGCTGAACAGAAGCCCTACAATTAAGTCACTTCAAATAACAGGTCACCTCAAAATGGTTGGAGGAGCAGAGACGCGAAATGGCCCAGTCCCACAACACGCATGATGATGGAGAATTGGGGGGCTATCTTGACTACAGAGCCCCCTCCCCCACCTGAGGAGTGAGGGGTCCTGGCTGACGTACACTGGGATCTCCAGTTGAGGGTTCCAGCACCAGGAAGAGAAGTCCCCACAACCTCTGGCCATGAAAACCAGCAGAGGTTGAAGCTGAGTGAGACAGAGGGCTGCAGAAAGTAGAGACTTTTTTCTTAAAAGACCACGCCCGGTCTTATCTGCTGATGGACTTGCTTGCTCTGAGTTCTAGCTTTGGCTGGAGGGGTGCCGGGGATACAGGAAGGCGCTTTGTTGTCGGGCTTCAGGGCGAGGACTGGAGGGGTGGCTTTCTCCTAGATGGAGGTGCAGGCAGAAGCTATATTTCTTTGTTGGGCTCCCCCTCCTCTCAGCCACTCAGGTGCCATTAATCTGGATAATACAAGTTACTCTGCCTGGGGAAAACCCTGAGACTTTACCTCTCCCAACATGTGGGCCCACCCAAGCCACTTTCAGTGATTTATTCCGTACAAACAGGTTGTCTTGGCTCCAGCTGTGAACTTTCATAAAATGTCTCAAAGACTCACAAATCCCAAAGAAGCAGCATCTGGCCTCGGTGTGCCCTGTACCTCTTACTGAGCAGCCCTGAGCCCCGCACTAGTGGCAGCCGGCCTCGGTTTCTAACTTGGACCCTCAAGGCACCTATAAGTCCAGCACAGGTGGCAGCCATATATGGATTGCTTGGTGACGCTTACCTGGTGGCCCTGGAGGTGCACAGGCTATAGCTGAACTAGGCCTGCCGCTGGACCCCTTCCAGGACTATGCCATTGGGCCTCACAGCACACCTACTATATAAAGCAGATCTACTAAGACTTGGAAACTTAGGAGCCCTAACTAATTCATAGAAACGGACACAGGGAGGCAGCCAAGATGGGGAGACGAAGAAGTGTGTTCCATATGAAAGAACAGAACAAAGCTCCAGAAAAAGATTTCACTTAAATGGAGACAAGAAATATATCAGATGCAGAGTTCAAAACACTGGTTATAAGGATGCTCAAGGAACTTAGGAGAAGAATAGATGAACTCAGGGAGAACGTTAACAAAGAAGTGTAAAACTAAAGTATGGAGATGGAAAACAATAGGGAGCCAGGAAAGAAAAGAAGAATACAGTATCTGAAATGAAGAATACGTTAGAGGGAATCAGAGTGGATGAAAAGGAGAATTGAATGAGCAACATAGAGGATGGGATAGCAGAGGATACCAAATCAGAATAGCAACAAGAAAAAGGAATCCGAAAAAAAATGAACATAGTTTAAGAAGCCTGTGGGGCAACATTAGCATCATTGGGGTACCAGAAGGAGAAGAAAGAGAGCAAGGAATTGAAAACTCATTTGAAGAAATAATGATGGAAAACTTCCCTAACCTGGTGAAGGAAATAGACATTCAACTCCAGGAAGTTCAGAGAGTTCCAAACAGAATGAACCCGAAGAAACCCATACCAAGACACATCGTAATTAAAATGCCAAGTTTAAAACAGGAGCGCCCATAAGACTGTCAACCAGTTTCTCAACAGAAACCTTACAGGCCAGAAAGGTTTGGCACAAATATTTAAAGTGACGAAAACCCAGGATTATAACCAAGATTACTTTATCCAGAAAAGCTATCATTTAGAATCAAAGAACAGATAAAGAGCTTTCTAAACAAGAAAAAGCTAAAGGAATTCATCACCACCAAGCCAGTATTATAGGAAATGTTGGAGGGCCTTCTTTAAGAAGAAGAAAATATGTATTGAAAGCCTAAATAAAGGATGGCAATAACTATACACATATTGACGAGTACTTTAAATGAAAAAGAATTTAAATGTTTCAATCAAAAGATAGGGGGGTCGAATGTTTAAGAAAGCAAGACCCTTACATATGCTGCCTATGAGAGACTCACTTCAGATTAGAAGACACACACAGACTAAAAGGAAGGGGATGGAAAAAGCTACTGCCTTGATGGACTTAGAAGGTATTGTGATGACTGAAGTCAGATAAAGACAGATTTCACATATATGTGGAATATGTGGAATCTAAAGAACAAAACAAACAAACAAAAACCAAACTCATAGATATAGAGAAGATTTTGAGGGTTACCAGATTGGGGGGTTGGGGAAGTTGGTTTAAAAAGAGGAAGGGATTAAGAAGTACAAATTGGTGGTTACAAAATAGTCACAGAGATAAAAAGCATAGCATAGAAAATATAGTGAATAATATTGTAATAACTATGTATGGTGTTAGAGGGGCACTAGATTTATTGGGGTGAGTTATATAGATGTTTAATCACTATGTTATACCCCTAAAATGAATATAATATTATATGCCAACTATAAATGAGTTATATAGATGTTTAATAGATGAGTTATATAGATGTTTACCCCTAAAATTAATATAATATTGTATGCCAACTATAACTGAAAATTTAAAAAAAATATTAATAAACAAAGCTGGTTCACTGAATCTCAGATGTAAATGGGATAAACAAATGGAGAAAAGTATAAGAGAAGTGATCGATGGCCACATTATGATGGTTATAAATACCTTATTAGGGAGTTTGGCATGATCTTCTGGGGGATAAGAGGTGATAAAGGCTCATAAAATGGGAAAACATGTAGTCATACCAGCATTTATAAAGAAAATTCTGAAAGAGCTGTGAAAATTAAATTGGAGGCAGGAGAGACTTAGTTAGGGTGAAGAAATCACAAAGGAGGCATTTAAAATCGACAGCCCAGGAGAGGACAGCAGTCAAAAGTAGTGAGAGGTTAATAAGCCTGTAAAGACAGTGGGAGTAAGAAGGAGATGTGCATATTCAAAACAGACTGCAGTAGTTGCTTGAAATCAACTTGATTGTTTAGAAGTTGTAGTGGGGAAAGGAAGAAAGAATAATGTGTGTTCTGAAATGAATGTTCCTGTTGAGGAAAGATATCATCGTTATTTCGATATTTTTAATATGTCTTATAAAACATAGTATAAACCTCAACTATTTAGGGACTTTTAAAAAATATTGAAAATTTTGAAACAAATAAAATATATTTCTTTAAGAAGACATATATCTTGACTTCAGTCATTCTCTCAACAAGAATATACTATGTGTCAATTCGTAAATGGCTACACTCAGTAATTACTGTATTTCTAAGGAAGACCTTAGATATATATATACTTTTTATGTTGTGATTTCTCCCATCCACAAACCTCCTGTCCTTTTCAAGTCTGTTAACTATTTTCCCTTGAACGTACTTTTTTCACCATTGCACAAAAGTTTCTATGCCTTGCATTATTTGTTCACTCTTTCTCTCTTAAAAAAAAAAAAAAATGAACCCAGACTTCTTTCTTATCGCTCTCTGTTCAGCCTCCCTGCCCCAACCTACTTACCTACATTCTAGTCCATGTGCCCCATCCCACTTAATCTTAGTCATCTCAATGATTAACTTGCTTGTGAAACATCAATGGCTTTATTGGTTTTCAGGCTTCTTTTACTTTTCTTTAAACTCTTGAACTTTCTAGTGCATTTTTAGCTCATCGGACAGTATATATTGCTTTGTAAGTATACTGTTTTATGCATTCATTTATTTCACAAATATTCATTGAGTTCCTTATTCATGGAAGGCACTATTCTAAGGATTTCATGTGCACTTTTAAACTCATCTCCAACTAAACTCCAAGATCACTGATAGAAAAATTGTGTATAATACATCTTAGTAGTCCTACCACAAACTGGTTTGTAGACACTTAATAAATATTGACTCCCTATTTGTATGTATGTATAAATATGCATTGTGTTTAGATATATATGAATATATATATTATTAAAAACAAGATAGCAAGCCCCAAATGGGGTTGCTTATTCTAAACCTCATGTCACCAAACCAAAACTTGATTATAGTTTCCTCTCCCAGAAATAGAATATTAAACAAATTAGGAATCACCTGATCAGCACTAATTAAGTAGTCTACCTGTTACGCCCCTGCCATCCCTTAAAGAAAAGTAAACTTGCAATAATCAATCTGTTTTTTTTGTATAGTATAACTTCTTTATTCCTTTTCCTTTCTGTCTATAAAAGTCTTTCATTCTGTACAGCTCCTTGGAGCTCCTGTCTATCTGCTAGCTTAATTAAAATTGATTTTTGCTGAAATAAACTCTTAAAATTTTTGATATACTTCAGTTTATCTTTTAACTATATATATGTATTTAATTGTATCACAGTCTATAAGTAACAATGACGGAAACAAGTGCTAATAAAAATAAATTAACTATAATGAATCTTATGTATAAGTATACAATTGTATATAAAATTTATTTTCTGTCCCTCATAAATCCAACTTTTCCTTATAACTAGATTTTTGAGAATATTTGACCATTATAAAAAGATGAAACTTACACTATTCTCCATGTTCTCTCTCTTTTGTCTCTGAAAGAACTGTTCATCGAATTATGCCACTTGGGTTTTTTTTGTTTGTTTTTTTTTGTTTTTTTTTTTTTCCAGAAATAGCATGTAAGCATTGAAATGTCAAAGTAAATGGAAAAAGCAAATTTCATTTTGACTGTGACAATAAAAAATGAATAAATAAATAAATGTGGCTTTTTCTACAAAGTGAGAGAAAAAAAGACACTGTACATATGAGTAAAAATCTACTTTTTATCATTGTGAAATATGAAAATGTAAAACTCAAGCTAATTATATATATATCTGAAAGCACTGTTGCCAGTGGAGTGAAGTAAAGTTACATGTTGACCTTTGAAAAGCAGAAAGGATCACTAGAAAATAAAAATGTTGAGTGTTTTGAGTTCTCACAAAATTGTTATATGTGCTTGTTCTATCTGCCCCTACTCAGGCTAAATAGGTATGCATATTTAAAAAAAAAAAAAAGAAAGAAAGAAAGAAAGAAAAAAAAGACAAGACAAGACAAGAAAAGACAAGACAAGAAAAGAAAAGAAACTATCAAAACTTAAATATGCTAAGAGACATTAATAGATTAAACGCGTGCATGCATACACACACATACACACATCTATCCACTCAAAAAATCGAATTATCAATTAACAAGAAGACAAAAAAAAAAGGTGGTTTGAGGAGACTATCC
>NW_006442484.1:10750739-10784477 GCF_000325575.1 Pteropus alecto
TCTGGTTCCCTTCCTGTTCTCTACCATCTTTTCATAGCTCCACTTCTAATGACTGAACACATCCTTTTATTTATTTTCTTATCTTTTGTTTAAGTCGGTTTAATGAAGATCAGGTTTCTACTTTTAGAACCCATTCAATTTATTTAAACTTGCTCAATATGTGCATCAAATGTGTTAAGATAAATTTCTGGAAAGGATGCCATTTACCTACCCTGTCCTTTCCAAAAACCATACTGCTCACAGGTTAGAATTTACCTGGGTCAGATATGCATCTTATAAAAACATCTCCCAAAGTAAATATGCAAAAGCACTTATTCTTTGAGGCTTTGAGGAAAAATACTTGCTGGCATATTAAGTATGGGAACTCCTACAGATTTATTTCTCTTTTAATGTTTTACATACCTATAAAAGCTCTGAAAAGTCATTTATCAACACTGTAACTAAATAAATTGTTTTTATTATATATCAGCTAAGCCCTTTTCACGTATTTTTCTTATTTGAGTTTTCCCAATTTATTTTCTTAGTATGATTACATCCATATTTGATCACATGTCTCCACAGACAATGTTCTCGGTCCCTTGTCTGCAATTTCAAAGTTAAGACTTTAAATGCTAAGTTTCAGTTACACTTTCTATGGGCTTTCCAACCTCTCTTCTTAATTACTCGGTGAAAAATTTCACTCTATATCTTACATATGCTGCAAAATGCTAGACGGAGAATATTTATTCATTGAAAATGTTGTTTTTCTATTTTTAAAGTCAGAATTTTGATCTGTTTACTTCCAAATGCTTTGAGTTTGTATGAATTAGTGCAGCAATTGGAAGGTGTTTTATACATCACTTTTTTTTGGAGGAAAGAGTAACTTTTCATGTAAAGCCTAAAACAGATTTATAGATAATAAAAGCATGATAAATTATTGATAAAAAGATGATAAATTATTTGCTATGCTATAAATCAGCTCTTTTACTCACCAGAAGAAGTGATCATAATTTTACTCTTTTTACCTTCTTATACCTTTCATTGTTTAGGCTACACAGCATCACAAGCAAACAATTCCCATTTGTCACTACATACTTCAAGCTCACTGAACTGGATATCTATTCTTTCTGATTAGACTCATCATCTATTAAAAAAGGCAAATTATATTAAGCTACTGAATACATCTACACATTTTAAATACTAGGTCTGTGTTTGGGGTGGAGGGAACATAAAATTCACAGAAAGCTTCAATGAAATTATTTTAGGCAACATATAATTGAGCATCCCTTTAGTTTATGCCTAAACTCATAAGAAAGTAAGCCTTTAGGAAAGAAGAAGGAGAAATAACCTCTCTTCTTTATATTCAGGAAATATTCCACAACCCAAGAAAATTCTAAGACAATCATATACATAACTGAAATAAGTATATTTGTTTGGGGGTCACCTGGGTTCCAGTTGGCCAAAGATTCAGTTATCCAGCATGCAAAGGTAAAGAAAATAAAAATCGCATACAATTCATATCAAAGGCAAAGCAGGTTAAATGTATTCCTCTCAGCTTTTATATCATCCCCTTCCTAGCTCCCAGTATTTCCATTTTTCATGGCATTTTCTGCCTTTGAGGAAGTTTTGAATATTAAGTGTTAAAATAATCATATTCTTGGATAAAACACTTTAGAGGGGGAGATATGCATTCTTCTTTGAGTCTACTGGGAAGACTCCTGGTAGATTTTATGCCAACAAACGAGGCTACAAAAGCACAAAGTGTGCTTCTCTGAAGGTCTTGGTAACTGCACTCCTCTTCATCGGTCTATCTTCCATTTGATGATAACATACCTTCCACAGCACTGAGTTAACTGCACAGCAAAGATTCTTAATGAATACCTGTTGAATGAATCAAACCAAAACCTACTCTCTGAACTATTTGCTGGAGTATTCACTGCAGAAGGGTTACTGAGCTTTCATTTTGCTTATTATTTGAGCATGTCTCTTTTTTATCTATGGCAGCATCTTTATTAGATAGAATATAGAGCTCTCTTAGAAGACTATTTTCTCTTAGTTTTCTGAAATTTTATTAAATAAGCCTTTCTACATATTTCTCTAGCATTTAGGTTTGAATGATGAAAGTCAAGATTTCTTACATAATTCATTTGTTAAACTATTAATGATATTTCCAGAGTCTTCCTAGCAATAAGATAATTTTCTAATATTCTTTTCATTGACCAGTATCATAAGTAAGCTTCTAACAATTAATTCTTAAGATAAAAAAATCTAACATAAATTTATAGTCTACCAAATGTTCTAAAAGACCCACACTTATTGAATGCATTGACTGGAAGCTATTTGAAAATGTCACAGAATCAGCTTTTGCCTAAACTTCCCTCAAAAAAATCATGCATATATATATTTTTTTTGCCTTCTATAAAACTGAATCAAGATTGGAGACTATAATGAACCCTCATTACCATTGTCATTTCAAAATCTCATCTTCACTTCTGATGGTCTATCAATATTATGAGTCTTTCTCTCAGTCTTTCAAAGGCACACAGCCCCTAATGTTATCTATAAATTCATCATCAGTTATACGCTATTATCTCAACAATAAAAAAGAATGTAGGATGAGAATTTCTGCAACAAAATGAAAAAGGGCAATATTTCTTTCATTTTTCACTCTTAACACTTAGGTCATAAGAACAGATTGATTTGAGTTCTTCTTATTATTCCAAAAAAAAACGTGTAAATCTGTTCTAGCTAAAACTCCATAGAGATTTTTGATGTGTAGAAGCTGGGAAAATAAATCAATTAAAAACTGCAAGCACTTACTCTGTTTTGAAATAAATGGAGACATGGCTTTATCTTTGAGACACAGTATTCCTTCATTTTGGAGAGTCGTCTTGGTGATTCCACATTCTTCACCACAGTCCATTTTCCATCATTCCTTGCCTGCTCTGAGTCACTAGAGAATGACTTTTTCAGGCTAGGTTTTTGAGAAAGCTGGTATCTGGTTGGATTCAGCTAATGGGAGGCACCCTCAGGAGAACAGGACAAGAAAGAGAGAATAGAATATTTCTTCCTCTCATCCTTCTGGCCATAGCATTTTATTTTAGGAAGTAGCTGAGCCCTCCAGAAATATTCTTCCTACTGGGTAGCAATTCATTCACTGTTCCACTTTTTACTGGGCTTCAGTGACACTGTTTTCTTTCCTTATCTATTAAGATTTGAACAGAGGAATTTTATCCTGAATTTATTGTCTTTAGTTGTTTCATCATTCAATGTGTATCCTCTTAACCCTGAGTTGATAACACTTTTTGGCTGTAATCTCCTTTGGGGCCAGGGATTTTGGTCTTGTTCATCACTCTATCTCTATCAGCCACTGAAGAATACCTGGCACATAATAGGTGCTTAAGAGATATCAACGCTGAAAGTTCAGTCTAGAATAAGACACTATTTTAGACTGTTCACTTGTGTTTACCGCACACTAGATAATACTTACAACTTTCAAAACGTGAAGACTCTGATACTCTGAAAAGTACATAGATGCCCCTTGGTATCATACAATCCTGGGATTATTTTTGTCTCTACCTTTTACTTTGAGGTGTTGTGGTCAATTCTCTGCGCTTCAATTTCTTCATCCGATAATACTGTTTTATAAGTGATGTGGTGAGGATTACATTAGATAAGTTGTGTAAAACACCCAGCACTGTCTCTGGAACAATAAAACTAATCCTACTACTCTTGTTTCAGGATGAATGTATTTTTGAAATCTGGACAATCTTCCTCTTTCCCACAGAGTAATAAAGCTCTTAAAAAGAACAGGCTCAACATGGCTACTCAATTAAAATTACCAGATTTTGAAAAGGTCAAAGCAGTATAGCATACCTTTATATTTCATAGATTATTGAATGCATTAACATTCCAATCCTTCATTCTTAAAGAAAAGATTATAATAAGAACCAAAAATGGGCACACATGAATCCTTTCCTATGACAATACTTGTTCCTTTTCTGGGAAAGGTACAAATGTAACCTCTGCTGACACTGAACTTCAATTTGGATGCCACATTGTACTTCTGGTTTTGATAAAAAATGGATACCCAGGAGGAGAGCAATAGGAAATATGCTAGATGCTCACAAAAGAAAAACGCTTTCAAATATGCTGTGGGTTAATTTCAATCAAATTGCCATGTCTAGAAAATTATGTAATTGACATCCCTGCTTAAGAATATTTTGAGTGTTCACAAGGCTGGGCTGGGCTTTTTACACAGGATTTAAACAAGCAATCAAGCATCTGTTTCCCAAATTAAATAGCCAAAAGACTAACTGATATGAGTTCATGATTACAGTGTTAAATATTACAATGTTAAAATGCTTGATCATTTTCAAGTCAATCAGTTTTATTTTTATTTTTCATGATATTTTCAGGGATAACATAGACTTGTAATCACTGACTCTTAGACTCACAAATGGCTTTAGGGACCTCTTAACCCATCTCTCTCACTTTATGCATGAGAAAACTGAGGATCACAGAAGGTAACTGGCTTGTCTAAGGTCAAAAAGTTAGTTAGTTGCTAAACCAAAATAACACTGAAAACAACTTTAATTTCAAACAGCCAGCTATTGAAATTATTTCATGCAAATTATCTTCTCTTCTAAATTTGTCTTTAAGAAAGTGTTTGATAACATCTGTGATGAGAGAATTACAGAACAAGTTGTTTGGATCACTTGAAGACAACTATGAAAATCATGAAGGATAAATACCTCAGTATTAAAGATTTCAAGGTGTTCCTTGAAATCTCCTAAAGAAAAGTCCAGCACCTCATTCCCTTCCCTCTAGTGGCCATTTGGACCAAGATTTTGCAACAAGGTTAGGCAAAATGTCACTTCAGTCCATTCAAAAAGCAACTAGTTATTTGGGACAATTGATTTATCATTTGATAATAGGTGTTCAAAATATAGTTACTTGAATAAATGTGATGCAAAATATACAAAATATATTTTCACATATTAAGACATGGATTTGATACAATAATGAAAGGTGGGAAGAAAGGGTGCATATGGTAGAAAAGACTTATAGGAATAGCATAATATTTATCCTCTAGGCAAGCATATATTCTATAAAGAGATGGATCAGCACCTAATCCATGTTCATTCCAGTAGATGTTAAAGTAAAATGGCCTTCTGTTAGAGATTATAGTCCTAAAATGCTGTTTTCAAAGATCTGTGCTACAGTCTGTAAAAAGGCCTGGTTTTATAACTTTTGTTTTGGCAGACAAAACAAATAATTTAGCTTGATAATAGTTTAAAAAAAGAAATATTGTTAATGAGTGATTAATTCCTTCATTTAAAAGAATATGTCGGATATTTCTCTTTTTTGTTTTTGGCAATAACGAGGATTCAGTGTTTTCCTGGTTATGGAGGATTTTACTCTATGGTTTCTTCTTTCCAGGCAAAAGATTAAACTTAGTTCTGAATGTTTTTCCCCAGGCATCATGGGTAGAAAGCTGTGTTTTAACCCTTCAAGACTCTGATGGCATTCAAATGGATTAGCTTGAGTTAGATAAACTCTGCCAGTAATCCAGGAACTCTTCTGATTTACTTTCTTAAGTGTTAACAATACTTGCCCCTAAAGGCTTCTTTGCTCCTTTATTTTCTGTTGCATGCCTATATTGCAGAGTAGATACAATCAGTAGAGTAAATGTAGATTTCTGAGATACAATCTCTTGTCACGTAGCTTCTCTACTCTTACATACTATCTAGTTATTTTTCATCTGCTTGCCCAGGCTCTCAATGGTCTTACTTGGTCACCGGGAAGCCTGGCTTCTATAGACTGCATTTGCCAGTTCTCGAACCCTCCAACTTCCTGTTAGGTTTGGCAGAGTGCAAGGAAAGAAAAGTGCTGCTGAGGTTCTGGTTAGAGCCACATTTCTCTGTGGTCAGAGTTCCTGTTAGCTGGCTTCTACTCCAGGCCCCAGCCTTCACTGATCTCTGGTAATATCATCTTCTTCCCTAATTCCTTCTGGACAAAGGGTTGGGATGACTTTCAACTGTTGCTAGTTCCTGAGTGCTTCATATTCCCCAGATGGTTTCTTTATCCACATCCATACCTCTGTCTATAGTACTGTCACAGCTTCATTAACTTCTCTTTGGTTAAAACTTTTGTGTGAGCCCTTTATCACTTGCCAGGACACTGAATAATATGCTGCTATCACTATATTTCTAATCTTTGTCTGTTTTCCATTATAATAATTACTTTTAATGTCAGACAAGGTAATGGCTGCCTCATTTTGCCAAGTTCCTCAGTATCCACTGCAAAGCCATGCAAGTGGCATTTGATTGAAAATACCATTTAATAGTATAGAGTATAAACTGCTTTGTCTTATTAAAAGTTGTCATTAAAAGTCTTCATTAAAACCATTTGAAAACACACAGGTTGCTAAAGAGCTAGAATTGCTTATGCCTTTGATTTGGACCATGATGACCAGTGTACCATAGCAAGAAAAAAAATATTGATATTCACAGTTTATATTGTGTCCAAATATCAACAATAAAAAAATTCCTATGTTTTGCATGGGTATAGCTTTTTATAAATCTTGTTTGTGAAAGATAATGCAGAGGGATTCATAATTTGTAGGACTCTTTGAACTTCAGTTGCCTCTGATTGTCCTCAAAGGATCTTGATTTCCTATCACTAAAATTTGGGATTTTGCATCTGGAATTTCTTTCATGTGGGCAAATTATTTATTCATTTTTGCAACAGAATATTTGTTGGGTGCCTACCACATATCCTTTTATAGTTCTTGCTCTAGGAACTGGTACTATGGTGGTACAAGAAGTGAACATGTAAATAAATCAATAAACAAATGAATAACAGATAATTTAAAATATAAATACATACTAGAATGGCAAGAAAACAGCAATACCGTCAAGAAATGGGGCAGAGAGACTTTCAATAGTGTTGTCAAGGAAGATCTCAGTTTCTATTCGATCTGAGACCAAAAATGACCAGAACAAGACAAATGTGCAAAGGTCTAGGGTAGGGGTCAGAATACTATGGTGGCTTGTGGACCAAATCTAGCTCATCACCTGTTTTTGTAAATAAAATCTTTTTGGATAGAGGAGCAGAGCCATGATCACTTGTTCATGTGTTGCCTATGGTTGCTTTTTTTGCTTCAATGGTAGAGTTGAGTAGTTGTGACAGAGACTAAATGGTTCCCGAAGGTGAAAATATTTACTATCTGAGCTTTTAAAGTAAAGTTCATGGATCTATGGTCTTGGAGAAGAGTATCCTAAAGATAAAAAATGAGCTAGTTCATGGGCTGAAGTCAGGAACAAGTTTGGAGGCCCATGTAACTGAAGTGTGTGTGTGAGGTAGAGAGTGGATGGAGACCATGGTCTGAGTTGGGCAGGGTCAAGACCATGATAAGCAGACTAGATTTTATTCTACATGAGGAATAAAGACATTTTTGGTTTTTATTCTGAGAGTTAAGTAACTTATTGTTTACTTTTGAAATGCTGAACATTCTAGAGATGTATTTTCATAGATAGATTTGATTCTCATTTTTCATAACAAATATCTAGCTAGATAACATAACTGGTCTCATTTTAGAGGTGAGAAAAATAAAAACTAAGGGAGTTTAAGTGACTGGTCAGAGATCAAAAGGTAAGTGGCCCAAATCCAAGAGGCATGCGACTTCATGAGAAAAAAGAGACATTTTACTCCCAACTGCTAGTTTGTGGTGTGCCAGCCTTCACACCTCCAACATTCTCATATACAGTAATAATATAACGAGGGAGTACAAAGACAGTCTGTGACTCTGAATGCATGTTCTGTGTGTTTATGCTTCGCGATGCTTGAAATTCCAGTATTAGAAGGTCCAAATTAGACATTTGGCATCTCTGACTAGGTTACAAAATAATTGTTCTTATTCATTTTGTTCATGTAGATGCTAACTTTTCTAAAGAACAGTTTAAAAAGTGCACTTGAGTAAAAATAAGACAATAAGGCAAGATAAAGTATAGTCCTTCTACCAGGCAGACACCCTCAATGAAGGAACAAATGCTTTTGGAAAGTTTCAGTTCTATGACACCCCCAAACTTCCTGGCCAGTGTGTGACAGACTCTAGAGAACAGGGAGCTCTTACTTTTCCTTGTATTACCAATCCTTGGCTCAGTCTTTGGCAGGCTTTAAATGAAGGGATGTTTTCAAAGAAAATGAATGTCTTAGATACAAATAATTTCAGATCGAGCACCAAAATAGAAATTTTCTTGACTTAGAACATGTATGGAAACTCTAAGTACAATTATGTAGTGAAATTGAAAATTCCCAAATCAATCTCTTTCTCTTCTCTTGACTCTTGACCTGACCATCTGCCAGCATCATCCCCTTGTGGGAAAGTGGGATTTGGCAGATCATATTAATGGAGCACTGAAGTGAGAGGGAGCAGAAGGGAGAGAGGATCCTTCTGTTCAGGTTTGCCACCTTCTCCTGACATGGCATTCCTTTCTCTCCCACATCCATAATCCTAATTAAACAACCACCAGGTCCCTCTGGATGTTCCATGCCCAAGACCTGTCTACAAAACCTGTGCTGGCTCCTCAGAGGTGTGGCTCTGTCCTCAGACTCAGCTGGGCAGCAGCAGCGGCAACTGGAGGAAGGAAAGAAAGGCTGAGAACTATAACAAAATTCTTGCCTGAACCACTATGGACAAACAGGAATAAAATAAGAAAAGAAGAAGGCCCTTGACAGGAGAAAGTCTCTCTTGTTTCCACAAAGCTGAACCTCCATTGAGGGAGTCGGCTAATTTATAATAAGAGATCTGGTGATGCTCAGGTCTCCCCAATGTTGATCGGTGGTGATTCTCTAGAACTGCTGTATCTGATACAGTGGTTACTAGGCACATATGACTACTGAACACTTACTAGTACATGTTATTAATGCAATGTGTTTAAATAATATTTTAGATTCAATAAATGATTAAAATTAATTCCATTTGCTTATTTTTACTTTTTAAAAATATTTTTATTAAAATATAGCTAACATGCAATATTACGTAGTTTCAGGTGTACACTATATTCAACATTTATATAGCTAAAGAAGTGACCCATGATACATCTAACAATCATCTGACATCATGCAAAACTTCACAATATTATTGACTATATATGCTATATTTTACATCATATCTCTATGACTTATTTGTTTTATACCTGGAAATTTGAGCTTCTTATTCCCCTTCACCTTTCTCTTCATTTTTTTATTTTTAATTCTAGTGACATTCAATATTATTTTATATTAGTTTCAGGTATACAGCATAGTGGTTAGATATTTAAATAATTTATTAGTTTTACTTTTTTTAAATGTGGCTATTAGAAAAATTTTAATTACATATTACATATGTGTTATCGTACAGTGTTGTTGGAGAATGAAAAAAATAAAACTGGAGATCAAGGAAGGTGAAGATTTAGGACATAAACAGAAGAAGAACCAAAAATCCTCACCAAATATCTCAATTTGAACATAAAAATACTCCTAATATCATTAATTCAATAATTTTTTTTTCCAAAGAAAATAGCACATTAACCCATTGACATCTTCTGAAAGTTCAAATCACTGAAAATCACCATTATTTCAAACTGTTACTTATTCTTAACTGGTATCAAATGATTTTGTTTTGCTCCCTCAAAGATACTGTAAGCTCTTTAGAAGCAAGGATCACATCTTAATATTTTTTTCTTTATCTACCATAATATCTACCAAAACAATGACACATATAACTATTCAATAAATATTGATCGTCTGATTAACCAAAATAAAATAAAAAGTAGTTTTAGAATAGATAGTTATTGAGTTAATGGACAGCTTGGTGTGTGTGTGTGTGTGTGTGTGTGTGTGTGTGTGTGCATGTACACCAGTGTAACAATAGTTAGCATGAAGTTACTGGCCATGACTCCTACCTCGCAAGCTATTGTTGCTAGGGAAATATTTAATAGTAATAATACACAGTAATGTCATAATGGTCATAATCCTGATCAGTACCCCATATTAAGTATCTACTCTGAGCCAAGAAAACCTCTTCCCACTAAAAATGGTTTCCTTTATTTCCCACCCTAGAACCTTATAGTGAAGAATAATGAATCCCAAAGATATAATGCTTCTGCCAAAGACACTGGTGAAAATAAAAGTTTAGATTTGAGACTTGGAGTGTTATAGTACCATTCAGCCATGTCTTCCACGAAGACCTAAAACTAGAATAAAACATAAACTTTGAAGAAGAAAAAAATGAATAGCATAGATCATTCAGTACAGCAGATACCAACCAGCAATACCAGACCTGTTTTCTTAAGTGCAGTGTCGTTGAGGAAGAACTAAAGACTCATAGCAGAACTTAAATTATGTAGAGACATTTCTTACTGAGTGATTACAATGTATGGATCCAAGCACTTGGCAAATATTGTTTATATTTTAGGTATTTTTGTTCCCATTTTACAAATTAAAAAAATAAAACTCTGAAAAGCCAACTCATCAGAGTTTACAAATCTCATCTGAGGTTTGGTTAGGATTTAAAATCAAATACATCTATAATGAGTTTTCATAATTACTTCTTTTGCATATGTGCATTTTTTGAACATGATTATTTGTAATAAATTGTACATCGATCTAATTCCTGAGTGTTTGTTCATTTGTTACCATAACATTTTCATTTGTTTTAAAAAGTACACAGTTAAAGATCCTTTTGGGAAGTGTTGTGTTGTATCCAGACTATCACAATCATGACTGTGACACATGTGTAGAAAAATCTCAGATGAGTAACTTTCTGTACGTAACTCAATTGTCATGAGGCTTAATTGTATATGAGTAATACTCTGTATGCTACATATTGCATGAAAATAATTGGACACTGATGCTAAAGGGAGCCACAGCACCCTAAATAAACCAGAGAAACAGAGGCACCATTCTACCCTGGATCATTAGGTAAGCATACACTGTTTTGTTCTGGCCCATGTAATCCCCAAACCATATATTTATGAGTGCAATGTTGTGAACATTTTCATTTCATTTTTGTGACTATCACCTAGTTTTTCATCTTGGAATGTTTACAACAGAAAAAAACAAAAACGAAAAACGCTTAAAGACTATGACAGTAAAAATGGGGATGGAGAAGGTTGTAGTGATGGAGAACAAAAACTTTAATGCTACATGTTTTTTTTTAACTTAAGTTATGATTTTAGAGAAAAAAAATATATAATCGTTTTGAGAAAAATTTGAGTTTTTGAAATACAGCAAACCAAGGACTCGAAGCTTTCTAACTTCAAATTTCTTTCAGTGCTGCCCACTGGTTCCTGCAAACAACAATCTTGTAGAGTATATAGATTTACATGTTTCTCTATAAAATATTTAAAGATTAAAAGTAGAAGCTACTTTCAGGCAAAAAAAAAATCCTTTGATATTGCTTCTCCACAAAGGCTTTGATTTTATTTTAAATAGATCTGATTTCAGTTTGGAAACCTGCACAGAGTAACCCAGGGCAAAGCAGAGTGGTGCTCAGAACAGACTGCACATGAGTGGAAATGCAGAGCAGAGATACTAGGGCATTCAGACGTCCTTTCCTATCAGGAATTTTTGTTCTTGAAAGCGTGGCCTGAGAAAAACGGGAAATATGAATCATTCATGTGAGTTCATTAAAAAATTGGATCTCTTGGTTGTAGAGAGGCAGACCTCTTCTATCATTTGAATTTTAGTATTAATGAGATCTTTTCTTCAGAGGGAGAATGGGAAGTGAGCAGGAGAGAATTGAAAAGCAGGGTTTGGCAGTGGTGAGAAGAGGCTTCATGGTGGTGGTGGCATTACGTGGCAGTAGAGTTGGAAATGGAAGTGATCGTAATAATGAAGGTGATGATGATGGTGGTGATGGTGGTGGTGGCAGTATTGCTGGTGGAAAGAAGGTATGGAGCAAGAAAATGTGAACAGAGGCAAGGATTCTACAGGAACACCTCCATTGTCCCCTAGTCATTCATTCTCTGATGTAGCCCTTCCTTCACTATATTAATTTAGATTTTCTTGAAAGTTTGCACTTGACTGACTAAATTGTATCATTTGCAGAATTTCTGTATCAGCCATTCCATTCAACTGAAATCTGAATAAGGGATGTTGTCTTATTGCTGTTGTTATGTGGAGGAGAGGCAAAGGGTCTCACAGCAGCCTCTTCTGTGCCAGGAAACTTCACAATAGGCCACAGAGCATTGGCTTTTTTGCCTTCCTGCTGGTTCTGCCTTAGAAGTCTCTGGGGGGAAAAATGCATCCAGAAGAATAACCCAGAGATGAGAAAGACATAACAGGTGGGGACAATCATTTTGCCTGAAAAATATTATCTATTCTATTTTTAACATGATGCCCTTTCTGTTGTGCCTCTGTGTTATCAGAAAAGTCTTCTGGGGAAAACCTCTGGGCTGTTTCATTGACAAATAAAGATAAGATCAATTACGTGAGTAAACTGCTGTGGCAAACTTGAAGAATACTAGCAGAAGAGGCCCAGAGGGAAACTCAAGGTGAGGACCCTTCTCTCTGTCACATCATTACCCATGTGTTTTGCATGCAGAGTTCCAAACAGGGTATCAGCAGGGAATAAAGAAAATAACACCAAAGCAGCAACACAAAACTAACATCTATTCACACACACACCAAGGGAATGTTGGATAAAGAAGAGTTGGAAATATTGGTATTGCTGGAAAACGTGACTCTCAACTTAATCTTTATAGGTGGAAAGGCTTGGAATATTCTAAACTTAAGCAAGCAGCACTGAAATACCTTATACCACCATCTAAATTAGTGGTTTGCAAGAGTTGGTCCAAAGCCTAGTTTTTTTTTAATGTTAATTATTTGGCACTATCCACATAATTTTTGATTTAAAATTTTAAACCTGCGGTGGGGCTTAGAAATCTTTGTTTCACTTTTAAACTCCTCGAGGAGGTTCTTGTTCAACCCACCAAGACTGTGTACCTGAATTTAGAAAGAGCTGTTGATGTTGGCATTTTGTCCACATGATAAATTTCTCTGTCATCTGTAACTATTACTCTGGCTAGAAATCACCCTTCAGGTTTATGATAATCATATAAACAAAAATAAAAGATAGAGAGAAGGTAAAGCAGGTGGAAAAAATATATTTAAATCTAGATAACATGAGAAACAAGGGCACATTATTTACCAAAATATAGAAGGAGGGGAAAAGCTGGACTTTAGAGGATGGCCCCAAGGTTGATGAGTATGAGCTGTTGAAATCTCATTCAGTTAGAAATGTCTACTGATGACTTAGAAATGTAAAAGCAGCACTTCAAAAGAGATTGGAACTGGGGATAAAACAGAATATTTTACATAGGCCTTTGGAATCTTGAGGAAAATCAAAGAGCAAGAATTCAGAGATTCAGAGAATAAAGAACAGCTTATCTTGAAACTGGTTCTCTGAGTATGGCACCCAGACCAGCAACACAGGTAGCATCTGGAAACTAGTGAGACACACAAATTCTCAGGGTTTATCTCCAGTCTGTTAAGTAAAGTCTGGTCCAACCAATCTGTGTTTTCACAAGCCCTCTACAGCTGAAGTTTGAGAATCACTGCACTGAAGAAAGCACGCTCAACTGAGATGTGACTGCCTCCGACTAAGATAACCCTTTATATTTTTCTCCAGAGCAATGTAATTTCTTCATACCAGCTTCTCAACCATCTTCAATTCAGAAGTTTTAAATTCACATAATTGACTGACCCATTCATGTGACAGTCAAACCGAATGGGAAAATTTCAACCAAAATAATTTTCAAATCTCCACTTATTGCAAAACAAAGAGCATCGAAAAGACAGTTTTTCTAGCATCTGCTACTGTTATCACAGTTTCAAAAATATTGAAGTAAAATTTCAGCAACTTTTTTTAATTAAAAAATTTTTCAATGACATTTGACACACAATATTATGTTAGTTTCAGGTGTACAACATAATAATTAGGCATTTATACAACTTACAAAGTGATCATCCCGATAAGCTTAGTACCATCTGACACCAAATATAGTAATTACGATATTATTGGCTATATTGTCTATCTATACTTTACATCCCTGTGACTGTTTTAATAACTGGCAATTTGTACTTCTTAATCTCATCTTTTTTACCATCCTCCCAACTCTCCTCTTATATGGCAACCATCAGTTTGTTCTCTATAACTATAAGTTTCTGTTTTGTTTACTCATTTATTTTGGTTTTTAGATTCCATATATAAGCGAAACCACATGGCATTTGTTTGACTTATTTCATTTAGCATAATACCTGCCAGATCAGTGGTCCCCAAACCCCAGGCCACAGATCAGTACTGGTCTGCAGCCTGTTAGGAACAATAGGAGGTGAGCAGCAGGCCAGTGAGCAAAGCTTCATGTATATTTGCAGCTGCTCCCCAGTACTAGCATCACCACCTGAGCTCTACCTCAGATCATCAGGCATTAGATTCTCATAACAAGCACCAGTCCCTGATGCCAAAAAGGTTGGAGACTGCTGTTCTAGGTCCATCCATTGTCACAAATATACAATGAACTATTACTCAATCATAAAAAAGAATCAAATTTTAGCATCTGAATTGCTTGCAGCAGAGGTCTGAGCATTATCTATAAAAGAGTGAAGGAGAGACAATAGAAAGAAACTAAAAAAAAAAAAATTTAAAAGGGGGAAAATTGATAATGATGGCAGTAAAGTGAGTTTTATCCTTTAAAATGCCTTTTTACACTCAAGAATGAACATAGTTCTTACTAATTTCTCAGACTACATGGTGAACAACTCAAAATGTTGAGAGCCAGTCTAGACCATGAGATTTCATTTAATTTCAACATTAATTTTAGCCAAATTATTCGTTATTAATATTACTGAACATTTACCTTTTCCCAAGCGCTGTACTAGGTATGAATAAATACGTAAGGAGAATATGAAAAATAGTTCCTGTTTTCAAATAACTAGACAAGCTTCTCAGTTATTTAATTTATTATGAACATAATGCATTAATTAAAAAATGTCTTCTACACATTTCAAGTCACTGTGGATTCTAGCAGTAAGATATATAAAATAAATTAAAAAAATAAAGATAATTTTTATATTAAATTTATTGGGGTGGCATTCGTTAATAAGATTATATAAGTTTCACATATACTTTGATAGATGATTGATTAAATAAGATTTGGTACAGATAGACAATGTAATACAACTCAGCCATAAAAAAAGATGAAATAAAGATAATTTTATGTGATACTATGTGATCGATGAAAACAGAATAATATGAAGGAGAGAAATGAAGGGTGAGGAATTGAGATGCAGTTTAGATTGGTGCTCAGACAACAGAAGAAACAGACATGCAATGGTCCTATTTAGACAATGAGTTTGTCCTGTTTTAGATCTAATAAGAAGGCCCATGGATCTGGAGCTTTATGGCAAAGTAAGATGTTAGATGATGAGATCAGAGAAATGTGCAGAAACTAGGTTTTATAGTCCCTCTCAGGCCATGGCAAAGAGTCCAAGTTCTATGTTAAGTGCTGTTGGGATCTCTGTAGAGCATTTAAAAAAAATAGTATATTTTAAAGAGATCACTCTATGTTGTCAAAAGTATTCTCACTTTTAAGCTTGGGAGCAGTGTAAATTGGTAAAATCACTTGGATAAATACATTGACATTATCTAGTAAAGTTGAATATTGCATAATCTAAAACCCAACAATTCTACTCCTATGCATATTCTAGAAATGTATGCCGATGTGTACCAGAATACACACCCAAGAACGTTTATAGGATCATTGTTCATAATAGCCCAAAATGGAAATAAATTATAGTACATTTATACAATGCAACACTATTGTGTTATTTAAAACATGATCAGAAATTTTTTGACCCTTCTCCACTCAAGAGGTGGAATCCATGTATCCTCCCTTTGAATTTCATTGGGCTTGTGACAACTCTGCGCAACTGAGTTTGATGGAAATGCCATATGTCTTCAGAGCTAGGTCATAAAAGGGCATGCATTTCTGCCTAGGGCTGCTAGAATACTCACTCTGGGAATGCTGAGCTGCTATGGAAGAAATTTGACTACTCTGACACCATCATGCTACAAGGAAGTCCAACCCATACTGAGAAGACAGTTGTAGGCACTCTGACCTATGGAGTAGTAGCTGTTTACCTTCCAGCTGCCAGACATGGGAGTGATTTTAGTCCCCAGACATTTGAGTCTTGCCATTTGAAGCCCCAGATATGTATCGGAGACAAGTCTCCAAGCTGTGCCTTGTTTGAATTCTTTGTTTGAACCCACAGAATCCATGAGCATAATAAAATTGATTTTTTAAAAAATTATTTTGTTTTGGTATTTTTTGTTTGTTTGTTTTTTTAATGCCACGTTGGAGTGCCATTGAGAGTGGTTTATTACACAGCAATAAAGAAGTGGAACAACCGTATCCACAAAACCACAGTTAACACACAAGCAACATGGATAAATATAAAAGAGGAATAAAAATAGTACAAATGGTAGGATTCAGTTTACATAAAATTCTAAAAAGAAGTTAGAAAATGTATATTATTTGAGGGTGCATACAAAGTGAAGAGAGAAAGGGATTAGCATCGAATTTAAGATAAATATTGTATCTAAGGAAGAGAAAAATGGTTTTGATCATACTGAAGCTGCTGGATGTAGCAGCTTCTTGGTCACATTGGTAACTATGTGAGTGTTCACCATAAAACACTTGGTTAAGTTCTGTGTTTATGCTTTATGCACTTTTCTGCATTATATTCTATATTATATTATGCAATAAAAAAGTGTTTTAAAAAAGGATAATGCTGAATTCTGGGTGAAAAATGAATCCAGCAAGCAAGTGAGGAAGCAGGAAAATAAGTTGGAAGGCTGTTTTCTATCCACCGTGAGAAAAATGCTGGAGGTTTGAACAAGCTATGCAGATGGTGAGAGGAGGTTGGTTCTTATATATTTTGATATGAGAGCTAGTGGAATTTCCTGCTAGATTAGATGGGGGTGAGTGAGTTAAAGGAAGACTCAGGAAGGATTATAAATTTTTGACATGAGTAATTCGTTGGATTATGACACTATTAACTGAAATTATTATTCACTTCAATATTACCAAGTAACATTACTTTTACTGTAATATGCCTAGTTTTCCTAATATGTAATTTGAAATTAGTAAACAGTAAAAATAAAACTCTGGTGGCTACTTATTCAGATTTTCAAGAGATTAATACCTTTACAATAATTCATTAAGATTTAAGAATTTTTTTTTTATTTAAACTTATATCCATCATTTCCAGTTATTATGAAAAGAAGACAATGCAATTAAAATGAAAAAAAAATTCTCTAGAGCTTCTATGGTATAATTCCACTTATTCCATTTCTTTTTTTTTGAGAAGAAATTTAAATGTTTCAGTAAGAAAATAGTTAACCCTGAACTTGAAGATTACAAACTACATTTTACTATTAATTAGCTTGGTAGGCTTAAGAAAACCATTCAATCATTCTGTGATTTAGCTTCATACTGTCAAATAAGCTTACTTTAATCTTAAATAATTTTGTGAGAGTAAAATCAGTTTTTAAAGTAGCTCGTAATGGGAACATCTTTCAGAAATAATACTGTGTTATATTCAGGTCTCTTAGCTGAGTCTTAATTAGATTAGTTAGTGAATCTAAAGAGTGGGGAAACTCTAAAGATATCTTTTTGCATTAATTGATTTCCTGAGATGCATGAGCAATTTTGCTTATTTCCTAAGGAAGAGGTGACCTGGTGTGGAGGTGACTGGGAAGGGGATGGAAACAGTGCTCAATCACATAGGCAACATGCTTGCTGCTCTCACTTAACCTGGTTTTGAGCCCATTTACAAACTGGTAGTGTACTTAATAAATATTTCTAGTTCTATTTCCATTAGGGCACATAGCAGGATTGTACTTTACACCCTGTCCCCAGTGGGGTCATGTAACAGTTATGGCCAATTGTAAGTAAAAGTGACATGTATCACTCTCAGATCAAGCATTAGAAAGTAACCAGCAGAATTTTCATTCAGCATAGTACCATAAGTCCTAGCCATAGTAATCAGGCAAGATAAAGAAAAGAAAGCATCCAAATTGAGAGTGAAGAAATAAAACTGTCACTTTTTGCAGATGACATGATTCTTTACATAGAAAACTCTGAAGACTTCACCAAACATTAAAAACAGTAAATGAATACAGTAAAGTTGTAGAATACAAAATCAGTGTACAAAATTCATTGTGTTCCTATATACTAAAAATGAAATTTTAGGAAAAGACAATAAAAATTTATTTGCAATTACAATAAAAATAACAAAATACCTAGGTATAAATTTAAAAGATGTGAAGAATCTATACACTGAAAATTACATAACATTATTAAAAGAAGTTGAAAGAGACTCAAATAAATGGAAAGGTCTTTTGTGTTCATGAATTAGAAGAATCAACATAGTTAAAATGGCCATATTACCCAAAGTAATAGATTTAATAAAATTTTCATCAAAATCCCAATGTCATTTTTCAAATAAATAGAACAAATATCACCAAATTTGTATGGAACCAAAAAAGACCCCGAATAGCCAAAGCAATTCTGAGAAAAAAGAACAAAGCTAGAAATGTCACACTCCCTGACTTCAAATTACATTACAAAGCTACAGTAGTCATAACAGCATGGTATTCGCAGAAAAAACAGACACACAGACCAATGGAACAAAATTGAGAGGCCAGAAATAAACCCACTGTATATGGGCAACTAATTTACAATAAAATATACAAGTGAGAAAATAAAGCCTCTTCAGTAAATGGTGCTGAGAGAATTGGAATACCACATGCAAAAGAATAAAAATAGACTGCTACTTTACATCATACAAAAAATTAACTCAAAATTGATCAAAGACCTAAATATAAAACCTGAAACAATAAAATACACAGAAAAAAACACATAATACCAAACTTATGGACCTTGGTCTCAGGATGTTATGATTTTGACCCCATAGGTAAGGGAAGTAAAAGCAAAACTAAAGAAATGAGACTATATAAAACTAAAAATCTTCTGCACAGCAAAAAAAAAACTGTCAACAAAACAAAAAGGCAACCAACTAAATGAGAGAAGATATTTGCAAACATTACCACCAATAAGGACCTAATATCTAAAATATGTAAAGAATTCATACAACTCAACAGCAGCAACAACAAAAGCTAATTTAATTAAAAAATGGGCAGAAGACCTGAACACTTTGCCCAAGAAGACATACAAATGGCCAACAGAAATATGAAAAGATACTCAGCTCACAAGCTAATCAAAACCACAATGAGATAACACCTCACATCTGTTATAATGGCTATCATCAATAGGAAAGTAATAACAAGTGTTGGAGAGATTGTGGAGAAAAAAAAAATCCTTATATGCTATTGGTAAGAATGTAAATTTCCGCTATGGAAAACAGTATGAAATTTCCTCAAAAAATTAAGAATAGAGCTATGATATGACCTAGCAATCCGTCTTCTGGGTATCTACCCCCAAAATATGAAAACATTTAATTGTAAAGATATATTCACCCCTTTGTTCATTGCAGCATTATTCACAATAGCCAAGACATGGAAATAACCCAACAAAGTGTCTTTCAATGGGTGATTGGATAAAGAACGTGTGGTACATATATACAATACAATACTACTCAGCCATAAGAAAGAATGAAATACTGTCATTTGTGACAAACATGGATGAATCTTGAGAGTATCATGCTAAGCCAAATAAGTCAAAGACAAGAACCATATGATTTCACTCATAGGTGGGTTATAAAATAGAAAGTAAGAAATGAACAATTGAAGCAAACAAACAAAAAGAACTCATTGACACAGTCAACAGTATGGGGGTTACCAAAGGGGAAAGAGGGTGGGGGACGTTAAAGAGGGTAAACGGGATCAAATTTTATGGTGACAGAAAGAGGCTAAACTTTGGGTAGTGAGCATACAATGCAATATACAGATGATATATTACAGAGTTGTATACCTGACACATGTAATTTTATTAACCAATGTCACTTGGATAAATTTAATTTAAAATATTTAAGCTCCCTCAAGGCATAGATGATGTTTTCTTTGCAACCCAGGATGTTGTGCACAAACACTCAATATATATTTGTTAAAAGAAGAAGGGAAATTTTTTAACTATGTAAGGTGACAGATGTTAACTGGACTTATTGTGGTGATCATTTTGCAATGTATACAAATATCAAATCATTATGTCATACAACTGAAACTAATGTAATGTTATATGTCAAAACCTCAATTAATATTTTAAATAAAAATGAAAAGAATACAAAAATTCATAACCAGCAAAATTTGAGATGGGTGACCTTCCTACATTGATCTCTGAGTGCCTCCAAGAAGCAGAACTCCCTTGCTGACCTGTGATAGACACCTTGTGGGAGAAAGAAATATTTTTGGTTTTAAGTCACCGAAATTTGAGAATAGCATAACTTATCCAGGTCTTGACTGACACATGAGAGAAGGTTTAGAGTGGGGACAAAGGGAGTTTGTTCATGTTAGATATTGTATGTCTGAACCAAGCAACTGCTTTAGGAGACAGGTAATCAAGAACAATCCACTTAAGAAGAGGAGTTGTCCAAGCCCCATCCCTATCATCACGAAGTGCATGATATTGCAGGGGTACCTTCGGCATCAGAGTGGTATTGAAGAGAATTCTTATGTCTCAAGGAGAAAGTAGTAGAATGGTTGGCACTTCAGAAGTAATGCCCTGGTGTTCTCACGAAACTCAGGGAAAGTCTGGGTGATGGGCACCATACTGAATGGACTTTCTGGTGACTTCTAAAATCTGAGGGAAACTTTAAACACCCCAATGGTTAAGAGCAATCATACTTAGAACATTTATGTTAATGTGAGCACATTTGATGCTTAGAATAATTAGATTATGGTATTATCATCTGTCTTTGACAGAATTATGGACTCACTTGACAATAAAGAACTAAGAATCAAATACTCATTATCTCTTTGGTGAGAACACAATGTTTTAATGTACAAGAAAGGCTAAAAAAAATATACACAAAGTAAAAAAAAGACAACTAGCAAATTCCTCAATCCTAAAGTCTTTTTATTTCACTTATTTCCTTTCAGAGCCCACAGATCTCAAATCCAGGAGTGGTCACTTTTCATTATTGACCTATGCTGCTCAATAGCCCTGAAATCCAGCCTTGGATAGTCCATTCTGGCCATTAGATTTCTAAATGTTCTATGGATTATTCCAGATCATGAAGAGAGCAGATAATGAAATACGATCCTACTCAAGAGGTGATATTTATACATTTTATTTTTAATAGAAGAGGCTAATTATTCACTGAGTAGATACATCTCTGATCTACCAGAATATAAGGCCAGAATATAAGACAAGGCAGAAACAGTTGTTTTGGGATATAATCAAACCACATTTAAATATGTGAAAAGTTTAAATACCTTCATCCCTTATTACCTATATTTATGCTTGCCTTCTCCTTTTAAATTGTGCACAACTGTGAAAACACCTTTCCTGGATCCTCATGCCTGATTATATTCTCAGCTTATGTATTTAAGATATTGGCTACTTGATAATTTATATTCTTCTACCTCTTGTTGAATTTACATAAAATATTTGTCTTCTTCAGGCTGATATCTCAAATGAGAAGTAAGTAATGCTGGACTGAACATTGAGCTTATTTACTCTTTTATTTCTAACATCATATTAATACCTAGAATTAGGAATATTGAGTAAATTGCTGACACCTGGAGACATTTCTACAAAAATCTCATTCACAAAGCAAGGTAGAAATTTGAAACCAGTGCACTGGATCCACATGAACAAATGACTCCACTTTGAATATTACAATCTTTGGTCCTTAAGTCATCAGTAATTTCAGGTACATAAATCCAAGCATATGAACAGAAAAAAGCGGGGGAAGGATAGAGTGAAAGCTATATGCCTTAACCACATGATGCTGAATAACTGGCAAGATTTTGCAATTCTTTGGCATAGGCAGGGAAAATAACCTCAGTGCTTTGCTCTTAGTTTTATTTATTCTATTGAAGAGAAAGTGTATGAAATGAGGAGGAATTAAAATTTAAGAGCCTGATGTAGTCCAGGTACTACATTTAGTTCTTTATATGTATCATTTTACTTACTGTTCACAATGCACCCCAATCATGCAGACATTATCTGTCCCACTTCATAAATTAACAAACTGAAGCACAAGGTTTCAGGCAAATTCACACAAATAGCTGTCTAGATAAAATTAGACTACAAACCACAAATAGGGATATTCCCAGGTGTGTTTCTCATTACATTACAATAATGCACATGAAAAAGAGAGTCAGGGTCCAGATCTGACCACCTACAGTCTTCCGCTTTTTTAGGATCAATTGTATCTTCAATGTTATTTATCATTTGTTTTTCTTTTTCTTTATCTCCTGTAACATCACGAGTCCTTTTCAGGAAAAGGATGCAATTTAAAAATTCTCAATTTCTTCCTCATGCCCCCTAAGTGAGTACTAAAATTCCCCTGAGATTTTTCTAACGCCTGTTTTTTCACTTGTAGTCACTGAGGAAAACTGAGCGTCTGCAAAATGTTGTTCAAAAACAGTAGCTTCAGGCTCCTATAAAGCCTTGGTTCAGATTCTAATGGTGTCTCTGTCTGGACCTAGTTATTCACTTTTACAAGCTTCAGTTATTTCATGTATAAAACTGGAATAGTAATACATGCCTCTCAGCTTCATGAGGATAAAATGTGATAATACAGGCAAAATGCCTATTCTCTCCAGCAGAACAATAACCATTAGTTCCCTTCTCTAAATATACGAGATGACAAAATGCATATGATATGTCTAAGACATTGTATGTATTTTCATATGCCTGAAAGAATGTTTTGCTCCTAAGAATCTCCTGCTCTCATCTTTTTGTTCTTTGACTATTTTTCATCCTAATTTTAATATCCCTTGTATGTGAAGTTTTTGTATTTTTGAGATGTGTGTATTCAGAATGTTGACTGAAAAAAAAATGTATGAAATTCATGTTCTGGTGAAATAAAGCACATTCTCTTGAATCTATAAAAAGCAGTTCACATATTTCTGATGCCAATTAAATTTTCCTTTCTGCGTATCATTTCTAAATGCTTTACTTTTACTATTGGATAACTTTATTATTAATGACTATCTTTTAAGAACAGTTTAATTTCCATATTATAAATATTTCCTTTTCAATCAATCACAGATTCAAAGTTTTGTGTTTTCCTTATTTCAATAACTTCATTTCATAGTTTAGAACCTCATATCATGTGGTTTAAATCTTGCACTTACATCATTTATGCATTGTGCTGACAAGGAATAAACAACTAAAATACTTACAACCTTATTTTCTTCTAAGTGTAGTGAAGGGAAGTGTGTCAGATTGAGCTATGCAAAATAATAGAGGTTTGTACATTCTTCATATTCAAGGTTTTGCTTTGCCTGTTCAAAATGCAAGACTATCATCTACTCCATTCAAATTATATTAAATGCAGAATGATTCAAGTAGTGCTAGCTGCCAATTTAAATTTCAAATGAAAACCTGCTCATTTGCTGACTCTTCATTTACTCCTCTTCCCCTCCATCTTTTTTTCCCTTCTTTTTCCAATTTATTTTAAAGCTACTTTGTAGGCATTTCTCATGGGAGGACCTGCTCTAAGTGAGTTGTGCCTTTGAGTCATAAACCACTTCTATATTTTTTCTTGTGTAATAGCAACATTTTCTCTTGCCTGCCACTACTTACAGACAGACCTCAGAAAACTCCAGATTATGTTAAAAAAAAAACAACAAAAAAAACCCCCCAAAACGAGTAACTCATTCTCTCATTAAATTGCTCAGAAAGAGAAAAATACCTTTTCTTTTCCCTGCTTAAGATGAAAAATTTTAAAATAACTGAAAAGAAATGAAAGCATGAAAGAAAGCATATATGAATTCATGCAAGTAGACTTAGCACAGAGTTTTTAGGAGCTGTGTCTCTACCGCCTATGAGTGCATCTTGTCTAAACTCTCTGCTTTACTCTTACCTGGGGGTGATCAGGATGGACTCTCAGCTCTGAATCATTTCAGTATGATCCAGGGAATGATGTGGCCCCACTGCAAATGGTTTTCTACCAGGATTTGAAGTGCAGTACATATGTGCTATGTTATGGATCATTGGAGTTAATTTTAATGCAGTCAATAGAACACAAACAAACTTTGAGGAGAGAGATGGTTCAATTCTTAAGACTGTAAAGGACTGGAGAATACTGATCAGGTATTTTATAGAGTGTTTGTCAATTTAAGTTTGTCTAATGTTTTTCATGTGATTAGACTTAGGTTATGGGTTTGGGGAGGAGAATAGCACAAAGGTGAAGTCCTCCTTTCTTCACATCGCATCGGGGAGTACATAATATCAGGGAGTATATGACTCATACTGGTGATAACCTTGATCACTCTGGTCACCACAGTATCTGCCTGATTTTTCCACTGTAAATATGTTCTCCCATCCTTTCTGCCATATTCTTTTGATGAGAGTCACTAAGCCCAGGCCCCACAAGGAAGATGAAGCACGAGAATTAAATTCCATTACCTGTAGGAGACAATATCTACCCATGTTGCTTCTTAGAATTTTCCTATAAGGACAATTTGTTACTTCTCTACCAACTCTTTATTTATTTTTAATCATTTTTTATATTAGTATAAATTCATGTGCATTTATTTTATACTTTGTATTATAGTCAAGTGTGATGTTATTTTGTTGCTTAAATTGTTTCAGCTTGGGTTTTTAGAAACTCATTCAAGTTGGTTCTGTGTCCCTTTGACATACTACATTCACTCTCCTCTTACTTTCTGGCATAGGTATTCATTTGAATGTTTGAACACTATCTAATAATACTAACTTTTATTTTAAAAATAGAATTGAGGTTCAGAATAGTTCAGCGACTTGCCTAAGATCACCCAGAGAATAAATAGTAGAATTAACATTTAAACCAAGAAATTCTCACACTCAAGTCCTTAAGTTCTTGGCAATATACCACCTGCCTCACAAGATAGTTAGGGACAACATATAAGGAGAATTTTACCACTAAACATCAGGTAACGGACCCCAAAACAGCTCCCTAGCCTTAGTGCCTCTGTGAAGAGAATGGAGGTTACTGCACCCTTGGTGGTGTATTAATTGGGAAAGCTGATATAATTAAGGAACTGAGGAAACTGAACTCTGTTGTCAGTTAGGTTTTCTTGTGGCATACTGGGTTCATGGAAAAGTAATCTTGATTTCTTTTTAAGTTTTCAATCTGTTTTATGCTTTCAGGTATCTGGATTGTTGGGCTACGTATCTCTTCAAATAGGGTTCTATGAGCAAACAAGCTAAGAAAGCCTTTGCATATTTTTACCATGGCTATACATTCTAGCCAATAGAAAGATTGCTACCTTTCAGAAGGTACCCTCCCAGAGACTCTGGTCCATCAGTTACACAGTGAAATAGGTATTGCTTTTAGCTGGCCAAAGCATTCCAAATCAAATCAGGTTGACCAAATTGCTGGAATAGTCATAAGAAAATTTATTACTTGTACACAGAAAACAGATGTTAATGTTTGTAACAGTCAGAATACAGTTGACTCTTGAATAATATGGGTTTGAACTATGCTGGTTCACTTACATGTGGATTTTTTTCTTTTTTCAATAAATATGTACAATACTGTGAATATAGTTTCTTTTTAATGATTTTCTTAATAATATTTTCTTTTCTCTAGCTTACTTTATTGTAAGAATACAGTATATAATATATATAACATACAAAATATGAGTTAATTGACTATAGTTAATTAGAGAAAGACTTCTGGTTAATAGTAAGCTATTAATAGTTAAGTTTTGGGGGAGTCAAATGTTATATGCACATTTTCAACTATGCAAGGATCAGCTCCCATAACCCTCTCTTTGTTCAATGGTCAACTGTACTTTTCCTAAATACAGGAAGTGAAATGCTTATATTGGGGTATGTATATAAAATGTCTGCAGTGTGCATATAATGTTATACTTGCAAATTTAGAACAGTGCACTGCTTAAATTAACACAGAAACAAAGAACTTGCTATTACATTGAGACCACAATTCTTTATCATGCTCTTAGTCATTCACTCAATTCTAGATAAAGATTTCTTTATATGAGGTAAGAAGAAAGCTCTATATTTTAACAACAATGAATTCAAATTTTTATTAAACCTATAAACATGGGAACAAGTTGTAAAAATAAATTTTAAAAATTTTCATATCAAGACCAGGCAAGTAAAAGATGGGTAATTGAATAGTATATGAAATATTCTGACAGTATCATAGGATCAAAAATATTAATGACTACCATACAACTCCATATTATTAGTAGTGATAAATGTCTCAAGCAATGTACTTAGAACTTACACTATCATTTTCTGACATGTAATTAATCCATTTCATCATTGTGAAGGCTGAACAATGTTTAATGATTCAAATAAAAGGGTAATTAAAAACTGTAATTTTGACTTAGGACTGAGAATGTGTTTATAAATGTAGCCCACTAAAGCATTGATTGATCTATACATTCTGTTCTAAAACACACTCATCTCATTTCTCACCCAATGACATGAGATTACTGGAAAAGGGAGGCAGTACCTGAAATTATAAACTTTTGTTTGGGGATTGATTACTGTTGTAGAGAAATAGATTATTCAATTATTGACAAAGACTCTTTACTCATTAATTTGGGTGTAGAAGTTATTCAAATCTTTTTGACAAGTGACTGAAAGCTTAAATTTTCTTTCCAGATCTTCGCTCCCCTCATGCCCCTACCTCCCATTGCTGTCTCTCGGCTTCTCAGCCTAAAATAATTTTTTTTTTTTTTTGCATTAAAGAAGATATAAACAAGCAACACCAATGGAACAGAACACCTTCATTTTCTCCAAACCTCTAAGTTCTATGAAACCTGTGTGACAGTGGCTGCGCTTATGAACTTTTCCTTAACTTTATTACCCTAAAAGGATGCAAAGTAAAATCAACAAAGGAAAAAAGCATGGGTTCAGCATAAAGCATATTTTTTTTTGTATAAATAATTTAGGCACAGTGAGCAGTTCTTACTGGGTTATAACCCTGTCTACAAATCTAAGTTCCCAGAAGCTGGCCAAAGGCTCATCTTACAATCAAGTCTAAGGATAGCAGACACAGATCTGCTATATTGGCTTTTCTGCACAATAATTTTTATCAATTTTGATTTTAGAAACATCCAATTTTGTGTATAGATGACAGCTCTAAAGAGATATTTGGTGGGTTCTTAGTTAATTTCATTGTGTATAACTTTTCAGAATGAGAAGACTTTAGAGAGAGAAGTACCTTATTTACAAAATAAAGTCATCTCACCATCTCTATCATCACCCATTACAAGTCCTTGTGTTAGCTGCTACCATATGCTGAGTTTGAATGATGCTCCATGTGTTGTATTCTCATACAGAAGCAACATTCTAAAGATTTGATCCACTTATTTATTCACAATTTCATAATCACAGCTCTTCTTTCATAGTATATAAAAAATCAAAATATAAACTGAAAATGGACCTCGATGACCAACAAATGCAAAGTAATCTAAAATGCCAGGGCAAAAAGTAATGTCAGAAACATGCTGGAGTGAGAAACATCCCTAGATTTCTCCCCTTGAAACAACATTAAGCTGAACATACAAAACTCAACAAAAACCACCCAAATTGCACACCAGCACATCTGAGCATGGGATCTGCGCATGAGAGCTACCACAGGTCAGAAGCCTGGGAGTTGGGTGGTGGACTAGGAGAAACAAAGAAGCTGCCTCTCTCAGCCAGAGCTGAGAGAGGAGAAGGGAGAGGGGAGAAGGCGCAGCGAGTTCCCTGAACAGCCCTGCCTGAGAGAGCTATGAGCTCCGTATAGCCGTAGACAGTGCACAGTCATCAGGGAAGAAAGCAGAGAATCAGAGATGGCAAGAAACAACGATTGATTTTTACTAGCTGCAGTTGCAAAACTGAAGCTGAGCCGCAGCTTCCAACCCCCAACCCAGAGGGCCCCTTTCCCTATATCCTCCAAGACCGAACACAACAGAACCCCAGAAGCATCTGAGCAAAAGCTGCTAAAACTGTCGCTAACACTGACAGGGACTGAGACTGAGATAGCTAGCATAATTAAACATCTATAAGAAAAATAAAGGCATTATTAAGGCTTTATATAAAGCAGGGATCCCAAAAGCTTAGATGCCACCTACTGGAAAACAAAATAAAAGCACCTTCTTTACAGCAGGCCAAAGAGGAGACGTTAATATAATAAATCTTTCTGGAAAACAAACAAACAAACAAAACAAACAAAAAAACCAGCAGAATACCCTTCCATTAAAGCCCTAGCGGAGAAATAGCCCTTTAAATACCATGAGCAACCAAGGTGACAAGGCATCTCAGAAAAAAAGAGAAAAATCTCCAGAAAATAAGCTTACAGACATAGAAATATGTGACTTAAATGACAGAGAATTAAAAATGATATTTCTGAAAAAAATCAATGAGATTCGAAATGAATCATATCAATAATTTCAGGAACTGAAAAAAAAAAAACCTAGATGAGCAGAGTGAGTTCTTTAGCAAAGAGGTAGAAGCTCGAAAAAAGAACCAAATAGAACTCCTGGAGATAAAGAATACACTGAAAGAGTTGAAAAATGGAATAGCATGCTTGGGAAACAGTATCAACCAAATGGAGGAAAGAATTAGTGATATCGAAGACAGATCTACAAATAAATCAGAAGAAAAAAGAGAGAAACCAAAGAATGAAAAATAATGAAAGAGAAATACAAGAACTAGCTGATACCATCAGAAGAGGAAACATAAGAATAATGGGCATTCTTGAAGGGATGGAAAAGGAGCAGGGATTACAAAGCATTTTCAGATAAATAGTTGACAACAATTTCCCAAATCTAAGGAATGAGCTGGAACTTGGAATTCAAAATACCCAATTAGCTCAACCCAAAAAGGCCTTCACCAAGACACAATGTATTAAAATCAAAAATTAAAGACAAAGACAGAATACTCAGGGCAATCAGGGAAATGAAGACAGTAACCTATAAAGGAAAACCTATTAGGTTATCATCAGACTTCTCAGGACAATCCTTACAAGCCAGTAAGGAGTGGAATCAAATATTCAAACTATTAAATGAAGGAACTACCAGCCAAGAATAATATATCTATATATTACAATGCAATTGTAATATATCTAGCTAAGCTCTCTTTTAGATATGAAGGAGAAATTAAGACCTTTTCAGACATACAAAAATTGAGAGAATTCTCTACTACGAGGCCTGCATGACAGGAAATACTGAAAGGGGTCAGCTTACTTAAAACAAAATGACAAAAAAAAAAACATGTTTAGGAGTAAGCAGCTTGAGAGAAGCAGAGGTGTGCAAACATTACTAAGAACAGGGCATAATAAGCTTAAGCGATAAGAAGAGAATTGCTATAACAAGATAGTAATGAACGTTTAACATGCATAGGGACAAATTGAGATAACAATAACTGAAAAGGGGAGGATTCAAATATCCAAATTCCCAAAGGGGATTGGAGATAAGGCATGTGCAGAAGAAAACGGATGACTGTGTATGTATAACTATTCTTTACATATTCGTAATGGTAACCACTCGTCAAAATTCAAAACTGAAGTATATAACATAAAACAAGAAGGATAAGAGGGAAACCCACAAAAGCCAACCAAAATAAAGAAAATAGAAACACAAGGACAAGGAAGCAATAGAAACACTGAGCTATCAGAAAGCAAAAGATAAAATGGCTATAAGACCTCATATTTCAATAATCACCTTAAATGTAAATGGACTGAATTCAATAGTAAAATGGCACAGAGTCGTAGACTAGATCAAAAAACAAAATCCAACCTTATGCTGCCTCCAGGAGACATATTTCAGCTCCAAAGGCAAATATAGACTCAAAGTGAAAGGGTGGAAAATGATATTTCAGGCACTCAGAGAAAAGTGGAATTCTCCATACTAATAACGGATGAAATAGATTTCAAAATAAAAAAAGGTAAAGAAAGATACTGAGGGACATAATGATACATAATGATAAAGGGAATCGTACGCTAAGAAGACATAACACTTATTAATATCTATGCCACCAATCAAGGAGCCCTAAAATATATAAAGCAATTACTAACAGAACTAAAGGGAGAAACAGACCAAAACACTATCGTAGTAGGGGACCTACATACCCCATTGTCAGATATAGACAGATCATCCAAACAGAAAATTAATAAGGAAATAACATTCTTAAATGACACATTAGATCAACTGGACATAATTGACATTTACAGAGCCTTTCATCTCAAAACAGCTGCTTATACATTCTTCTCTAGTGCACTTGGAATATTCTCAAGAATCGACCACATACTGGGACACAGAGATAACCTCAATAAATATAAGAGAGTTGAAATCATACCAACCATATCCTCTGATCATAATGCTTTGAAACTAGAGATCAACTGCAAAAGAAAGCAGAAAGAACCACAAATACACAGAGATAAAACAACATACTACTAAAGAATAACTGGGTCAGAAAAGAAATAAAAAGAGAGACCAAGGGATACATAGAAATGAATGATAATGATAGTATAACATATCAAAATTTGGGGGGCATGGCAAAAGCGGTCATAAGAGGAAAGTTCATATCATTACAGGCCTACCTGCAAAAATAATAATGAGTCCAAATAAACGACCTAACGCTTCAACATAAAAAAACTAGAAAAGGAAAAATAAATGAAGCCTAAAGTCAGCAGAAGAAAAGAAATAATCAAAATTAGAGCAGAAATATCATTAGTGAATATCTTCTCCCAATTCGTTGTCTTTTGTTGTTGTTGATGATGGTTTCCTTTGCTGTACAAAATCTTTTTAGTTTGATGTAGTCCCATTTTTTATTTTTTCTTTTGTTTCCCTTGCCCAAGGAGATATATTTGAAAAGAAATTCATGTTAGTAATATCAGAGAGTTTACTGCCTATGTTTTCTTCTAAAAATTTTATGGTTTTGGTCTTACATTTAAATCTTTAATCCATTTTGAGTCTATACTGTGTAAGAAGATGGTCCAGCTCCATTTTTTTGCATGTATCTGTCCAGTTTTCCCAACACCATTTATTGAAGAGACCGTCTTTATCCCATTGTATATTCTTACTTCCTTTGTCATATATTAAGTGAGTGTATAGGCGACAATTTATTTCTGGGCTCTCTATTCTGTTCCATTGATCAATGTATCTGTTTTTATGGCAGGTACCATGCTGTTTTGATTAGTGTTGCCTTGTAGTATAGTTCAATATCAGGTCATGTGATACCTCCAACTTTGTTCTTCTTTCTCAAGATTAGTGTGGCAATCTTGAGAGATGATGTTGATTCTTCCTACCCACAGTATATGCTTCCATTTATTTGTATCTTCTTTAATTTCTTTTTTCAATGACTTATAATTTTCTGAAAACAGGTTTTCCACCTTCTTGGTTAATTTGATTCCCAGGTATTTTATAGTTTTCGATGCAATTGTAAATGGGATTGTTTTCTTAATTTCTCTTTTTGAAAGTTCATCATTGGCGTATAAAAATGACATTGACTTCTGTATATTTATTTTGTAACCTGCTACTTTACTGAATTCATTGATCTGTTCTAACAGTTTTTTTGTGGAATCTTTAGGGTTCTCTCTATATAGTACCATGTCATTGGCGAATAATGAGAGTTTTACTTCATCAGAGAAATGCAAATTAAAACCACAATATCACCTCACACCTGTCAGAATGGCTATCATCAATAAATCAAAAAACAGTAAATGTTGGTGAAGATGCAAAAAAAAGGGGAATGCACAGGGAATGCAGTCAGCATTAATATGATGGCAAAGTGGAGGGCCAGGGGAAGGAGGGAGCAATTGGAAGAATCCTTTTATGAACAATATAGATGTCTAACCAATGTACTGTATACTTGAAACTAATTTAAATAAATAAATTTATTTAAAAAATTAGAGCAGAAATAAATGAAATTGAAACAAAAAAAGAAAAGAAAAAATAAATGCAACAAAGAGCTGGTTCTTTGAGAAAGTTAATAAAATTGAAAAACTCCTGGCTAGACTCACTAAAGAAAAAGTAGAAAGGACAAAAATAAACAAAATCAGGTATGAAAAAGGGGAAATTATCACAGACACCACAGAAATACAAAGGATCATACAAGAATACTATGAAAAAGTATATAACACCAAATAACATAAAAGAAAAGGACCAATACTTAGAAAAATATAACCTTCCTAGACTGAATCAAGAAGAACTGGAAAATCTAAATAGACCGATCAGCAGTATGGAAATTGAAACAATCATCAAAAATCTACCAAAAAGTAAAAGTTCAGGACCAGATAGCTTCACTGGTAAATTCTACCAAACATTCAAAGAAGATTTAATACCTATTCTCTTCAAACTCTTCTAAAAAAATTGAAGAGGCAGTGATACTTCCCAACTCATTTTATTAGGTTACTATCACCCTGAAACCAAAACTTGGTAAAGATAACACACAAAAAAGAAAACTACAGACCAATATCTCTCATGAAAATGGATGCAAAAATCCTAAATAAGATACTAGTGAACCAAATACAGCAACGTATTTAAAGGACTATACACCACGATCAAGTGGATTTCATCCCAGAGGCACAAGGATGATTCAACATATGCAAATCAATTAATGTGATACACCACATAAACAAATTAAAAAATAAGAATCAAATGATCATATCAATAGATGCAGAAAAAGCCTTTGACAAGATACAGCATCCATTTATGATCAAAACAGTTAACAAAATTGATATAGAAGGAAAATATCTATAATAAAGGCCATATATGACAAAACCTCAGCCAACATTATACCTACTAAGGAAAATCTAAAAACCTTCCCTCTAAAATCAGGAACAAGGGAAGGCTATCCACTATAGCCACTGTTATCATTATAACATTGGAGTGCAATCAGGCAAGAGAAAGATACAAAAGGCATCTAAATAGGAAACAAAGAAGTGAAACTGTCACCATTTGTGGATGACATGATTCTCTATGTAGAAAATCCTAAAGACTTCACAAGAACACTACTAGAAACAATAAGCAAATACAGTAAAGTTTCTGTATACAAAATCAATGTGAAAAAATCCATATTGTTCCTATACTCTAATAATGAAGTGTCAGAAAAAGAAGTGGAAAAAACAATTCCTTTTGCCACTGCAACAAAAGGAATAAAATACCTAGGAATAAATCCAATGAAATGTGTGAAGGACCTATATAATGAAAACTATAAGACCCTATTAAAGAAATGGAAAGATATTCTGTGTTCTTGGATTGGAAGAATCAACAGTTAAAATGACCTTATTATCTAAAGCATTCTACAGATTTAATGCAAACCCCATCAAAGTCCCATTGGAATTTTTTTAAAGAAATAGAAAGAAAAATCATCAGATTTGTATGGAAGGAAGCGCAAAAGATCCCAAATTGCCAAAGCCATCCTGAGAAAAAAGAATGAGGCTGGAGGCATCACTCTGCCTGACTTCGAATTATACTACAAAGAGACAGTAATCAAAACGGCATGGTATTGGCAGTAAAACAGACCCTCGGACCAGTGGAACAGAATTGAGAGTCCAGAAGTAAACCTGTCT
>NW_006442484.1:10784530-10797876 GCF_000325575.1 Pteropus alecto
AACAGATACATGACCAGTGGAACAGAATTGAGAGTCCAGAAGTAAACCCATATTTATATGGGCAAATAATTTTTGACAAAAAGCCAAGAACATACAGTGGAGAAAGGAAAGCCTCTTCAATAAATGGTGCTGGGAAAAATGGAAAGCCACCTGCAAAAGAATGAAACTAGACTGTTGTCTATCACCACACACTCAAATTAACTCAAAATGGATTAAGGACCTGAATATAAGACCTGAAACAATAAAATGCGTAGAGAAAACATAGGAACTAAACTCAAGGACTTTGTACTTAAAGAGGGTTTTATAAAATTGACCTCAAAGGAAAGAGAAATAAAAGCAAAAATAAATGAATGGGACTATATCAAACTAAAAAGCTTCTGCACAGCAAAAGAAACCATTGACAAGATAGAGACAATCATCTGAATAGGAAAATATATTTGCAAGCAATACCTCCGATAAGGGCCTAATATCCAAAATATACAAAGACTCATGCAACTCAATAACAACAAAAAAATGAATAATCCAATCAAAAAATGGGAAGACCTGAACAGACACTTTTCCCTAGTGGACATACAATTGACCAACAAATATTTGAAAAGATGCTCAACATTACTACTTATCAGGGAAATGCAAATCAAAACCACAATGAGATACCATCTGGCACCTGTTAGAGTGGCTATAATCAACAGGACAGGTAAAAATAAATATCGGAGATGATGCAGAGAAAAGGGAACACTTATACACTGCTGGTGGGACTGCAAATTGATACAGCCACTACGAAAAATAGTTTAGACATTCTTCAAAAAGCTAAGAATTGATCTACCGTATGATCCAGCAATCCCTCTACTGAGTATTTACTCCAAAGACTTAAAATCCATATCTGAAAAGATATTTGCGCACCGTTGTTCATAGCAGCATTATTCACAGTGGCCAGGACATAGAAGCAACCGGTGTCCTACAGTAGATGATTGGCTAAAGATGCTGTGGTACATATATACAATGGAATATTATTCAGCCATAATAAGCGATGAAATACTGCCATTTGAGACAACATGGATGGACCTCGAGGTAATCATGCTAAGCGAAATAAGCCAGATGGAAAAAGCTGAAAACCACATGATATCACTTATATGTGGGATATAAACCTAAAAGCAACAAATGAACAGAACAAACAGAGACTCATGGACATGAACAATGGTCTAGTGGTTACCAGAGGGTAGCGGGGAGAAGGTAAGGGGTGGTAGATGGGGTAAAGGGGAAAAAAATTAAAAAAATAAAATATTAAAAAAAATGCAAATAAATAAATAAATTATTAATCTGTAAAAATAAAATAAAATGCCAGAGAAATAGGCTATATCAATTTAAAGTTGTCTCTTTCTTTTGCCAACACTTATCTCTCATAAAGAATTCAGCAAAGACCTGATAACTTAAAGAAATGATGAGGGGTTATCAAATGCTAGATGAAAAGTGAAAATATTAATTCAATGATATAAGTATTTAGATATCCAGATGTTTAACATCTTATCAGAAGAATTGTTTTCTAACTTTCTAAATAATAGTTGTAATACTAAACATTTTTGCACATTACAGAAAATATACCTGCCTATTTGAATGTTGCAGCAAGTTTGTAATGTTTTTCTCCACTTGACTACTAATGATTATCTTTCATTTATGTTGCTCATGTACATTGATCATTAACCTAAACCATAGTACCCATTCAGTACTTTAGTCATTTGCATCTCCTGTTCAAGAGGGTTGAGGACCCTGGGTATTTTTTGCAGAAGATATTAAAATAGGTACTGTACTTTTTGAATTTTTTTTTTTTGGAGGAAATCTATTTTTGAACAAACTCTCACTTGAAAGTCCAAGTAAAAAGTAAAAATCAGAGATGCTGAAATACAAAAAAATGGGAGAAGCTCAATGCTGTACTTATTTCCTCTCTTCATTTTCCTGTCCAACAGCTCCTGAAGCACAATGGCAGCTTTCTAGAAAGTAATCTGAGAACCATTTACTCTACTTGGCCTACCATCAGTTTGTTTGTTAATATGCAAAGACATTAATTTGATCATAGCCACAGAGCTAGTTCAGTGGATGAACAAGATTAAAGTTGACCTGACGTCAAAGCCCTTGAACTTCTCCACTGTTTTTGAGGTGGCCTGAATATGTCTCCACTCTCTCTTTGCAGAGATGGAGAAAAGGAGTCCCAGAGACGTAAGTTTACATATACAAGTCTTCTTTGCTGTTTGGTGGGACCTCATTCTTGAGTTTAAGTTTCTTTTCTCCCAGGACACCAATTTGCTACTATATCAGACCAATATTTTTATTACTCTTCATGTTACTTTCCATTCTTTTTAAATATAGTTTTTATCCCATTCTATTTTTTTTCTTATATTCTATACTCATGCTTATGCCTTTTGTCTGTAAATTTTAATCACCAGCATTGGTATGTGAGAATCAGCAAGTCCTTTTGTGTAGTATAAATTAATACTCATGATATGAGAAAAAGAGCCTCCTATTATCTATACTTTTGTCTGATAAATATATGTTACAGTAAATTACCTAAGTAAATAAATATAACATGAAAATTAGATGTTTGTTTCTATATATCTTTGAAGAAGTAACCATTTCCCTTTCTGAGCTATTTATTATCTCTTCAATTTGCAAAAGCTGACTAATCAGGAATTCCACACCATGGCTTTAATTGCAAGCATAGCCACTAAGTGCTGATGTGGGATATTCTGTTGCTGAGATTTTTAAAAGTGACAACTTTAAAAAGAATTTTTTTTAGTAATTAAGGTGGCCTACATAATTGTACCATGCCTTTATCAGCACAATATTGTTCTCTGATATGTATAGATTTCTTTAACAGTCAAATTACTTGTCAAAAAACAAAAATAATGACAATGATAACAAGCATAATAATAGGTAAAGTTAGTAGTCTACATAACGTGCCAGGCATTGTTGTGAGCAATTGAAAAGCATTGTTTAATTTAATATGCCAAGAAAATTATTTAAACATTTCTGAATGCATCAAAGACAAACTAATAATGAACAAACAAACAAAAAAATGAAAACAGACTCATAGATAGAGAACAAACTAGTGATTGCCAGATTGTGGGGAGGAGTAAGGGGACTGGGTGAAAAGGGTGAAGGGATTAAGAAGTACAAATCAGTGGTTACAAAATAGTCACAGGGACGTAAAGTACAGCATAGGGAATATAGTCACCAATATTGTAATAACTATGTTTAGTACTAGGCGGGTGCTAGACTAACTGGCAGGAATCACTTAGTAAAAAAAAACAAACAAACAAACCAAAAAAAAAACAAACTAATGCAACTCACGGTCACTTGCCCATCTCTGGAATTCTGAATCACAGAGTCTGGACTGCACACTCATTTGCTGTACATTACACTGCTCTGGACCATTACCTGACCTCTCATCTCCAGCCACTTGTTCACTGGTTATTAGACAATACATTTATTTATCAGAAAGGCAACTTGGTATATTGTTTTCCCATGATCTCTACCTACCTACCACAGTTTCTGCAAATTTTACCTCCTAAATCAGGGATTTTAACACTTTAAGATAAGTGTGAATACCCTGGGACTATGTTATGCAGATCTGAGGCATGTTCAGAAATTCTGCATTTCTCACAAGCTTCCAGGTGGTGCTATGCTGCTGATCCAGGAACCTCACTTTAAGTAACAAGGTGAGCAAATGAATTGATCATTTACCCTCTATTCTGTTACTCTCTTGACTATATGACAAGAACTGAGGAGCCTGACCTGTCGATGAGTTCATGAAAATAAATCCCAACCTGTCCACGTTTTCTCATGTTCCTCTGTAGACAAATACCATTACTCCTCTTTGTCTTTCTTCCCTATAAAGCTTGTAAAGCTCTAGTCAGGCAAAAATGCATTTTTCTGTTTCTCTAGTTAAGGGAATATAGACTTCCAAGTATTTGCTTTAGGGTAGAGGATCATAAATGCTTACGTATTTTACAGATAAACTATTCCCAAATATTTATACCTATGGCTCTGCACCCAGATGTCTTAATGTCTTAACCTGGTGAAGAATTTGTTTCCAGAAAGTCTCTGAGGAATTTGTAGACAAGAGCCTAGCGAAATCTATGTTGCAGGCTGGTTGATTTTTAGTGACCCTCAATTGCAGCTAATTTTCCAAACTTATAATGGTGAACCTCCTCTGACCCCCACAATTTATCTCACATCCCATAGCACCTACTTAACCCACTTTCTTATCCTTAAGAATGACACTTCCTGGAAATGGTTTGTGAATGGAATAGCATATATGGATCCATGAAGCCTGTGGAAAGATATCACTAAAAAAGTGTAAAGGGCCAGTTGCAGTGAGAAAAAAAACGTATATGGATCTATGAAGCCTGTGGAAAGATATCACTAAAAAAGAGTAAAGGGCCAGTTGCAGTGAGGAAAAAAAAAAAAAAAACACTATTATAAAAAACGCTCAATTTTTAATTAGTAAATCAAATAAATGTTAATGAAAAGATTTGTTTTTTCTTTTGGTCTCTACCTATAAGATTGACCAGTGAAAGAATAATGATCAGTATTGCTGAGGATAAGAGCAGCATTCTATATTGCTCTTGTATAAATAAGCTTGAGGGAAATTTGAAAATATATGTTACATGCATTAGATATGTGCCTGCTCTTTACCATGTCCACCAGTTCAACTACTGAGAATTTATTCTAAAGAAATTATTAGGCAAATGTGCAAATGTAATTTACATAGATATATTTAGATAAACATAAGGATGTGTATAAATGACATTTCTCAAGATATTGAAAGTTGAAGATATTGGAAATGGTTATATTACTATGTTGAAGCACATTGAAATAATTGGTAGTTTATCATCTATGACCTAAAAAAGACACTTTCATTTATTTCAATTTAATAATTACAGTATATATAAATAATAAAATATCAATGTACCATTAAAATGCACTTACATGTGGACACATGTACACAGGAAACATATAAGGAAGACTTTCAACGAAGTGTTAATAGTACTTTTATCTGTGTTGAGATTATATTTTTTGTTCCTATTTTTTTATAACTTTTCTCTCAATGAACATGAGCAAATGTGTAGTTGTGAAATAAATAAATAAAAAGGCCAGTGTTTAAATAACCCAGTAACAATTTTCCCGCATTAACAATTTTTAGCTCATTTTCAGTAAGCCAAAGTTGGGGTTACTTCAAAGTATTTTCTGCTGATGGTGATTTGATAATATGTATTATTAGAAAAAGTAATTTCCAGTTATTGTATTGGAATTCAGTAATTACTTTTTCAATAAAGAAAGGGAAAACTATTAAAAGCAAAAATGTGAACTAAATTAGCTTTATATCCTACACTCAATTAAACTATCATAGCAAAAAGGTAATGAATTAAGATAATTTGAGGATAGGAAGAAGGCTTTACAAAGCAGAGATTTAACACTATTCTGAAATCTATTAAAATACACCAAAAGAAGATCATCGCAAAGTGGGTAGCCCATAAAATACTTTAGAGAAATCGGGGCATTCATGCTAAGTAGGTAGAGAGAGAGAGAGTTTTCAGCCTTTGAAATCTGAGAGGCTCATGTGCAAAGTAGCTCAAGCACACAAAGTACAGCTTGGTGACAGTGACCCAGAGAATAAAGGTAAATTTTCCACTGGTTTCACCACTTTAGAGAACAGTAAGATAGCCTTATTCTTCAGGCATATGTTTTCTCAAGAAATCCATATAGTATTTGAGCAGTCATTGGTATATAAGTGTTTAATTTATTATAAAGAGTGTGTTCAGAAAAGTAAGTTCTTGTTATTTCACTGCTAAAAACTCTCTTGTGGCTTCCCACTGTATTTGGAATAAAAATTAGATTTCTTACTATGACCTATAAGGTGCTACAGGCACCAGGTTTTGCCTATCTATCCAATGTCACTGCTTCATTTACACTGGCTTTCCCTCTGTTTCTAGAACGGGTCAAACTCATGTCTGTCCCCATGCTTTTGTGTTTGCTGCTCCTTCTACCAGAAATATTCTTTCTTCTGTTCTTTGCAAGGCTAGGTCCTTGTCATGGGCTCAAATGTCAACTCCTTAGAGTTCCCCAACAACCAGCAAAACCAAAATAATCCCCTACTCTTATTCTAATCATTTTCTTTCATATCATTTTTTTATGTTCAGTTTTCTTTATAGTACATATTGCCATCTGACACTTCTTTTTATCTGTGAACTCAACGAGAAAGTAGGACACATTCCCAATTCCTAGAACTGTGACTGGCATATAGATACTCAATGCACTGTTGAATCAATGCTATGGCCACTATGGAAGAGTGGTCTAGATTGTTTCATTTGTGTGCTTTAAATGGTTATGGAGAGCAGTAGCGAAAAGCTCGAGAACCCATGGGCTCCAATTTTCTAGAGTCCCTAACAGAACTGACCCAGGTAGGTCTCTTGACAAAAACACCAAATTGTTTTTTTTTTTTCTTGTTATTTATTGGTTTGTTTCACTTCACTTTGACATGAACTAATAACTAGTAATCACATGGGTGCTCAACACTGGTTAGTATCACTTTTGGTACAATCGAACTTCTAGAGATTCTGGAATAAACCTCTAAAGAGACATTTCTCTACTTGAGAACTATTGTGCTTTTTTGCATTATTCTCAAAGATTTTTTAAAGTAAAAGTTTACTTTAGGTAAAATGGCTTATAGAAATTATGTTTATTTTTAATTTTCTAAATATATTACAGCTTAATATTGTTTTAATTCTTTTCAAAATACACGTCGGCTTAATTTCAACAAGCCATACCATATGCAGACATCTTTTTCCTGCTCCTAACTCCTTCACCTTGAGAATCACTGAAGCAGAGCAGTGTTTCTCTTATTCTTGTATTTTTATAGATGTATTTCCAGGAGTCTTTGAATATGTATTTCCTTCCAAAGGGGTATGATGATGCACCAAACACAAGTTTGAGAATCACTGAGATAAAAAGTTAGAAAAGGAAGATTTCCATTTAAAATGCTAATATCTCTAGAAGAACAAAGGTTCCTTCAGTCTTTGAAGCTATGAAGTGATTTTGCTTAATCATCTTATTTTTTCCTAATGCTAGGCTGGGACCAGCTACTTTGTGAGAATGGAAGCTTTGCTTGAAAGAAGAAAAAGAACAGCATTTTCTATCACGAAGCTACTGCTCTTGTTCTCTAACAGGAGAGCCTAGGCAGAAGGTATTGGAATAAGAAGGAGGTAGTTGAAAATGAAAGTAAGGCTTTGTATGCTGAGGCAAGCTATCATTTTAAATCTTGCTTATTGGCATTGAGTTCGGGAAAAGAAAATGAGATTACCTCCTTTTACTTTTTTATTGTTGCCAGAATCTGTAATTTATACCTCTTAGTGGTTTATTTAATTTCTTTACAGTTTAAGGCAACTTTCATAAGTTAATTTGGAATAACTAGACCCTAAACCTAATGGTATTAATAAAGCAGAATGCATTCTGAATTTCAAATCCAGTCTATGAATTTATTAGCCCCTTAGATGATAATCTCTCAAGGGGGGGACTTCATTTTATTAATCGTTAGACTTCCAGAGCCCTGTAAATTTCTTCTCAGAGTATATTCTCAGTAAACATTTTTGAACACAAGTGTTGTGATTTGGGGGCACAAATTCTCATAACCTGAAACCTGTTTCAGGTTTTCTAATTTAAAGAGTATCATGTCTGTGCAATTCACATGGCTCAGGATAGTATTTAACATTTGTCTCTCAGTTACTGTCCTGCATGGAAGAGGCCCCCTTCCGTGCCAAAAACCATAGGATCACACTGGGTGTCAGCTCTCAGGAGGAGACAGTGGAACTTAGTCAGGGGCAGAGCTGCCAGCAACAACTTCTGTAATAACAGGCAGGACACCTACCATAGTGAGAGACAGTCATTTCTCACATCAGACCAGGTGGCAACTTGGTAAGGGAAACTTCAGGGGAAAAAAAACAAACTCACAAAATATGCCCTGTTTCTACTGCCTCTGCCCAATTAGGAGCATGCTCTTCATTTTATAAACTTTATAAAACACACAGGACTCAAAATACAACTGAAGGAGGGACGAGGCATGAGTTAAACATTCAGTTATGTATTTACTTCAGTGATTGAGGGTCCAGACTGGAGTCAGGACCCACATTCCCTAGAGTCATCCAAGGTGATTGGATGGAAAGGAAAATAAATAAAGCAAAAAACAGCCCCCAGAGTGGAAAAGACTTGAAACGATTTTAGTAAGGCCAAAAAAAACCCCAAAAAACACAAAACAACAACAACAAAAAAAACGTGCCTTTTCAGAGTCTTATGCATATTTTAAGGGCAGAGAAGAGTAATGTAAATATCTTCCTTTTACAGCTCCATCTAATTGGCATGCCATTATAATTTCTGGCTCAGTTAGCAAATGACTGGAAACACTGCTTTCTGCAATTTTCCCTGAAATATGACAGTTCTATAAGTTGTTCTATTGATGTACTTGAAACTAATCCAAGATGGGAGTGACTATTATTCTTAATTTTTATTATCAGGGAGGTTTTATAGGTGCCTGTGTGAAACTACCATCTACATACAGTGATTATAAATTTGGGGAAAGAAAGACCTGACCAATTTCAGGAATGAAAATGCCTAGAATTCTACTACTAGAGATTAGCTACTTTGGATCAACCTTGCAATCTCCGGCATAATATTTTTTTTTTCATATGACTATACTTGAAAACATTATTATAAGAAATCATTATTGATATCTTCACATCAGAAGGGGCATGGATGTCTTGAAATCGCTGGAGGGGCAGAAGATGACAAATTTAAGAAAATACAAGAAGAAAAATTTTAAAAACAGGCTCAAGTTCTGAAGGAAGGCAGTTAAGACAGTTGTTCCTTATAAACATGGTGATCTTGAATAAATTACATAACCTCTTTGAACTCTGATGATTCTTTTCTGTAAAGTGACTGATAGAACAGGGAGTTGAAAAGGATAAGAAAGAAAGCCAAAATGAAGCTTCATTTTTAGGTTACCCATCACTGCAGGAAATTCTTGATCATAATGGATTTTCTGAGAACCCTTGTATAATATATCTCGGAATATCCACATCAGCTCCAGACCACTACTGGTCATGGACAGCCCCACAGACATCAATTCCCTGCACATCGTTTATGCACATAGAAGTGCAAGGTGCTGTCAGTTTGCACCTGAAAGTGGTTAAAGTCTTCATGAAGCTGGTCACTACAGCAGAGACTGGAGTAAAAGGTAGGATAGGGATATTTTAAAAAGCACAAAAGAAATGCCTAATGCATATATTTTATGTTTATGTTTTTAGTTATTTAATATCTGTTTCCTGTCTCTATAAAATAAGCCCTGTGAGAGCAGGCAGACTGTTTTGACTCTCTTGTCATACCTGTTCTTAGTATTTGTTAAATAAATGAAAGAACAAAGCCTTTATATTTTAACTAATATATTTTTTTGTGTGTGTTTTAAATCTGAACTGCTCACTTTTGTTGTTGTTTTGGTATGTTTATCAATGGTTTTAATTTAATTCTCTTTAAGCACTTTTCTTTTTTCAATTACCTCTGTTTTTAGTATTTTTACTTTAATGCAGTTTTATACTTCCAAAACTGAAGTACGGGTCTTTTCAATCTTGTTTACTTTTAAATGTTTTGATTTAGTTTTTATATTACATCATTAAATTTCTTTAAATCCTTACTAAATTAGCTTTTAATTTTAACGATTTTGCTCAGGGATCCTTTTTGTTTCCAATCTACTTTAATTTTCCTTGTCAAAGAAATGATTTATATTTACAGATTAGCATATTTTATTGATGTTGTCTCATCTGAGATAGTGAGTGGCAGAAATGACAGGGGGAACTTCACTCCTTACCTCTTCTTGAGACTAGAAAGCTGAAGAGTGTTTTCAAACTGAGGTCCACTGGTCCTCACCCTGTGTTCATTCTACTATACTATGTGGGGTGCATTGTGTGAAATTACTAAACAAACTAATTTGAAATCACTACAATAATTCTCAAGAAAAGCTAGGCTATGGTAACATTTATTTTAAGGATGTAGTTAACATAAAATGCTACTATAGTCACTATCCACTTAATTACTTGCTTTTGCATAATCTGTTTACCATGGCTCTCAATGCTATAAATCTGTAAGTGTGACAATAAAATGAAAAGAGGTTAAGTTGTCTTGACAACAACTGCAGTCAGTTGACCATTTGACTTCCTTGGCACCTCAGAAGCAGTCAGTATAACTCCTATTTTTCTCCCCTGATCAAATGGCTGCCTACAGATTCGAATACTAATATTCTAATATTCTAATACTAAGAAATTTTCTTTCTCTGACTGACTTTTTGCAGGAGCTAAATGTAAATATTAGAAACTGTGAATTGGTTAAATATATATGCTATAAAGATGATATGTATATATATGTATATATACATGCGCGCGCACGCGCGCGCACACACACACACACACACACACACACATATAACTTAATCATCTCTGCTCATTTACACATCAAGTAAGAAAATAAAATGCCAGTAATTCTCATAATCAATAGGATGATTCCATAGAAAATGCAAAACACACACATAATTTAGGAGGTTGAGACTCGGCTTCAAGATCTGACTTTGAAGAACTTAGTGACTTTGGGGAACTTTAATTACTTTACTTTCCTCGATTATAGGTCAAGATAATATCTGTTTTGCCTTACTTATAGAGGGTTGTTGTAAGTATAAAATGGGCTAATGACTTTGTGAAAGGGATTTAGAGAATAAAAATGTACATAAATTTATGTTTCCTGTAAAAACAAAAATATATATTTTTTCTTATTAAGAAAGCAATATGTAAAATTATGGAGAATTTGGAGAAATTAGGCAATGAGATAATAATGTGAATGGCCCCAGAAACTCATCCACTTCTCCCTTTTAGTAGCTGACAAGAAGCAGCTCTGCAACCTGAGATAACTCAATGGAAAAACAGACACGTACCAGAGTCTGAGCTCACAAGACTTGACCCTTTTTTGAAAGATTATTTTCTCTAGCAGGATGATACTATTATATATTTATATACATATATCTCCCTTGTGTCTCTTTTTCTATATATGTAGACTATCATAGCAGTGGGGTTCTCTCTACCAGGATGCTTTCCCCAACATGTCAAGCTCTGTTGGCTCCAGCATATCTCTTGATGGAAAAAACAAAAACAAAAAACAAACAAACATGGGCTTCTGTATCATCTGCTCTAAAATTGCTATAAATGAATCTTCATATGCCTGCACAATATGTCACAAAGAGTAGGTGTACTTGTGCCCTTTTGCATAAAAACAAACAAACAAACAAATAAATGTGTAAATATTAAGCCAGCAATTTCACAGTTCATGGATAATCATTTACTGGCATTTTACAGCATTTTAAATTCATTTGGAAATGTTCAAGTATTTGGAGATTCACAGCTAAAAGCAACTTGCCCTATGTGAGCTTTTCCAATCATCACTACTGCAAATTCGTAATAGCGAAGTAACAAGGAGATTTAGAAAAAATACAACTTTTTGCTGCTGAACTCTATGTGTAAAGAGATTTTGCTGATTTAATGGAAGTTTTCTGGTATTGATATGCCCTCTTTATAAAAAGTTATTTTGTGTGTGTTTATTTATTTATTTATTTTTCAATTTATTCAACTATTTTTGTTAACAAATATACAGCCCCTTGTGAGCATCTAAAAGTGGTTAGATTCTCTTGAATCTAAATTCTCTTTTGTACCCCAAGGCATGATATTGAGGATGATGCTTGCTTTGACTGATTATAGTCTTTAAGATTCTCCAAAGAACATACAGTTCACACATAAAGGAGGGTCCATGTGGAAAAAATGAAGTAAATTAGTTCACCCTTATCAGCAGTTTTGCTTTCCACGGTTTTAGTTACCCCAGTCAATTGCAGTCTGAAAATATTAAATATTAAATTCTGAAAATTCCAGAAACAAACCTTTCATAAGTTTTAAATTGTGTGCTATTCTGAGTAGCGTGATGAAATCTTGCATTTTATACTCTGTCCTGTCCAGGCCATGAATCATCTATTTGTTCAGTGTGTCCACGTTGGATATGCTGCCTTCCTGTTAGTCACTTGGTTATCAGATCAACTGTTGTAGCATTGAAGTGCTTGTGTTGAAGTAACCTTTATTTTACTTAATAATGCCACATTCACAGAAGTTCTACTACCATATAGTGTTATAATTATTCTATTTTATTATTTGTTAGTTTTAATCTCTTACTGTGCCTAATTTATAGGTTAAACTTTAACATAGTGCATATAGGATATATAGCATAGCATATATAGGGTTTGGTACTATGAACAATTTCGGGCATCCGCTGGATGTTTTGGAATATATGTGCTGCACATCAGGGGGGTCTACTGTATGATAATTTGTCATGTTCCCATTTCCTCAAAGCAAAGCTATAATAATGTTTGATGGTATTAGATGACAAAAACATCCTACATTATCACAACAATATCATCTGCATTGTCTCCTTTGATCCTATGATTTAGGCAGGGCAAATTGATTCTTTCTATCTTCTTTCCTTCCTTTCTTTCTTCCTTTCCTTTCCTTTCCTTTCCTTCCCTTCCTTCCTTCCTTCCTTCCTTCCTGCCTTCCTTCCTTCCTTCCTTCCTTCCTTCCTTCCTTCCTTCTTAATGTCATAGAGTAATTTATTTTTTCCTTCCCTTCCCTTCCCTTCCCTTTCCTTTCCTCCTCTTTCTCATGTTATCCTCATGAGAAAACAGTTTTTGAATTCTCAATAACCATGGTCACAGAAGTGTGAATGGCTAAATTCCATAATAAAATAACAATTCCCGGATGCTATCAAATGATTTTAGTTCAGTTCTGGGCATCCTCAATGCCAGAATGTGGTAAGGGGGCTGTTATCACAGGTCAGGGTATGTCATGAACAAGCCTTGGAATGGAATGAGATGTAAGGTCAAGTTAGACTTATGCATTGATATAAAGAGTGAACTGTTATCAGACCAGACAGTAGCAGTGTGTTTAAAAGTTTTCAGTCATGAGTCAAGTTTCATAAGTTATGAAGGCAGTAGGCCCTCTAAAAAAACTGGGAGTCCTCTGATGCCCTAGATACGATTTAACTTCCATGAGAAGTTGTTTAGCACCTTAGCCAGCTACCAGAGAGAGGGCTCTTATTTTGTTAACACTAAAAGTCATACTGGAACATCTTCATCTATATTTATATCTGTATATATAGAGATCCTCAGAAGATTCTAAACAATTTTTCATGTGAATTTAATATTTATGGAACAATGAGTTCCT
>NW_006442484.1:10797892-10858338 GCF_000325575.1 Pteropus alecto
TTCACATCTCTTCAGGAGAGAAAGCCAAGTCTTTTTTCTCATCGAGAAGTACTACAGGGGTATATACTAATTAGAAGACCTTGCCCTGGTTGTAACTGAGGTACACTTTACTCTGCAACACTGGTTGTCTCAAGTCCCAAGGTACGAACTCGGTTAGACCAAAAATAGAGGTCCAGCACATACGTGGACTCCAAGATAGCTGCCATCTGCCACTGAGTTAACCAAAGTGCTGCTACTTTTACAGAAACATGTCTATAAAATGGGAGTATAGGTTATATATTATTTTTATAAATACTATAAGTGATATTATTAAATTGTGCATTGTCTTTCATTCTATTAAGTTCACAATTTGTTTTAGTATGCTAGAACCCTGTGATAGAGGCTGGCAAAACCCAAATCTCTATTTTATCTTCCACATGAGCATGTAGTTGGACTCCGTGTTCCAGTCTCCTTTGGGATTGGGTGCTGCCATATGGCCAAGTTTGAACTAGTAGAATTTACATGAGAGTAAGTTGCAGGTACCACTTCTGGGCCTGGCTCATGTGCTCTCCTGTTCAACCTTCCACGATTTCTCTTTTTTTTTTTCATCTTCCAGTTCGGTTAATGCAGGTACAGTGGAATACTCCAAGATTCTAGAGCTTAACAAAGCCCTTAGATGGAATAAGCCTAGAACCCTAAATAATTGCATGAAATAGAAACAATCTTCCTCCCTATTCAACTTAAACTGACTATAGCATAAATAAGAAATAAACTTTTATTTATTAATTAAGCCACGAAAACTTGAGGTTGTTACAGATTTATTCACTGCAACTAATGTTGTATGAATCAACAGATATTTTTAATATGATTTATATGATTGAATCACATTATATAAAAGTGACAATCTCAACCATGACCGATGGCACTTTCATTTTATTAAGCCAAATATTTTGCATATATGATACACATTAGTGTCTTGCATTTTGAAAATCAACTTTGATCTTCTGAACCCCAAAGTAAGATAATCTACTGTATGATAGTCTACAAACATAAGCCCTTAATATTATTTAAATATGATGAGAAAGACTATGATGGTTGATGGTGATAATGATAATGATATCAATAATACCTTCTTGAATTTGTCATCCTCATAGTATACTTATTTTCCCACTCTCAGACATATTCAGGATGAACACCATTATTCTCATTTTAAAGGTATTGAAACTGAAACTCAGAAAATGATACATAACTAATAAAATTCAAATTCAGATTTTAGATTATCGACCCTAAAGTCCATGCTTTACCACTACCTTACAATTCTTTAGATAGAACTTGTCACCAAATCATGGATGTGCATGAGTCTACTTAAAGGGCAGAAAACTCTGGGTATGTCACTTGACAGAAGTTACTATAAAACATCTTGTTACTGCAGATCAAGGCATTTCTGTTTAATGGTGTCATTACCATATAGTCTGGACATTATATTGCACTTAAAAGATGTAAAGTCATCATTTAAATATTTACTGCTTTGGCCTCAAATTTATTACTGACAGCAGCTTTGAGATGAGGATTTAAACACTATTTTACACTTATTTCTTAACTTCTGTCATAAAGGATTTCAGCATAAGACAGTAGTTTTGAAATGGCTGCTTCTTCCCAGCCAATTGTATCTAGTCGAACTCCTTTCTTTACTTGCTGCCACTTGTAACAGGTGACTTCATATTAGAGATTGAAATGGGATAATCACCAAGTTTCCAAATCTTTTCTAGAAGAAATATAATTTTGTAGGAATAATATATCCAAATGCAATACTCAAAAAAAAGAGATCTAAAAAACTACTGTATACTGAACATTCAGGTTTCCCAAAATTCATATGTTGAAACCTGATCCCCAATGTGATGGTATTTGGAGGTGGGCCTTTGGGAAGTGATTAGGAAATGAAGGGGACAACCTCATGAATGGGATTTGCACTCTGATAAAGAAACCCCGGGAAGCTCTCTCACTTCATTTGCCATGTGAGGACACAGTGAGAAGACAGCCATCTATGAACCAGAAATTGGGCTCTCACCAGACATGAAATCTACTGTCACCTTGTTCTTGAATTTCACAGTCACTAGAACTATAAAATAAATGTTTGTTGTTTAAGCCACCTCATCTATATTATTTTACTTATAGCAACTTGAACAAAGACAGAAATTGCTACAGAGATGTCTGTGGGTAACATATTCCTAAGCATCATGATTTATAAGGTGAAACCATGGGAAGTCCTAGGGAAAGCTGGAGCAAGAAGGGAGGCACCATTTCTAGCACAGTACAGTATTGCCTAGGGCATAGAATTATAGGACTTAAACATGACTCGTTGGTCTTCTTTTCTTTTTCATATTAAAAATAATTTAAAAAATAGATAAGCATATGGTAATTAGAAACAACACCATTTACCCATTCTCAAAGAGTATGTCCCCTTTGCTTAAGAAAAGAATACCTTAACATAGTGTATAAAGCCTGCATCAACTGTTTTTAAATCCAATAATTGCAAAATTTTGTGTTAAGAATTATTACACCTTTTTTTTTAATTATATGAAAACTGATCCCCAAATAGTCTTTTTGGCTACTATAATGTCTTCTAAAATTATTACTCTATCTTTTTTTCTGATCATTTAGATCCCTTTTTCAGAATTCACAATGCCCAGAGAGGTTTCTCTACTTACCTGCCTCTCTACTAGTCATTATTCTTACACTTTGCACTAACTTTATTTAATTTATATTATTGAAACTTGAATGTGTTACTTTAAAAATCACTCTATCATCAATTTATTTATCCAACAAACATTTTTGAACAATTTCCTGTTTATCATAATGAGCAAGACCTAAGAAATATAGTTACTGATTTCTGGTAAACTAAAGCTCTGAAAAAAAAGTTCTGATTTGTAATGTTTGCCAGTTTCCATGGTATAAATACTCCTGCCATAGCTCACAAAATTCTCGTAGATATAAATTAGTTCTCCTGAGTTTGTACGTTGTAAACTCCTCATACCACTAGCAGTGTTAATTCAGATCCAGTGCCAGCCTACAAGGAGCTTATGGCATGGTAAGAAAGACAGGCTTTCAAGTTAAGAAAATTATTAACTATTGAGTAATAATTGCTATAATGAAAGTGTATACTAGAAACAGAGACTTCACAAGAGAAGAAATAATCACTTATTAGGGAAGGAATTTAAGGATGTTTTTTAACAAGGTACTTGAAGCTCTGCAACCTTGAGGATGAGTGTGGATGTTTTTCTCCCAACATAAGCAGCAAATGTCATTAAAGCAGAGGGAGTGGTGAGTTCAAAGGCACTGATGCATAACTTGCCATGGTATGGTGGTTTACTGATGGTGCAACAGGAGGGGTAGTCAGGCATCAGATCAGGGAGAACTTTTTGTGTCTTATTTGTTGTCTAGTTGTTCATTCAAGTAGATAAACTCAGTGACAACTAAGATGTATCTGAATCTAATTTTTTCTCTAAAACTTTGTCTAATTTTAAATCAATAGCTATAGCTATATCTACAATCAGTATGTTTTCCTATCATGTCTTCAAAATGCATCTCAGTTGTCAACTCTAGGAAAATATTCCTGATTCCTTCTCCTTTCACTTCCATTCTCTCCTGCTTTGCACGTTCAATCACAGTGAACTTTCTCTTCTTTGGGAGTAATTCTCATGTGCCTCTGTGCATTTTACCAAGAATGTAAATTTATTTACTTAAATGTCTCTCTTTCTGTCACCCCAAGTGGTAGTTACTTGAGATCTAGCGTTATCTATCATTGTTTTTATTGCCAGAGCCTAGCACAGTGTATGATATATAAGAGGTATCCAATATTTGTGAATCGTATTGAATTTGTGTTATGCTACTTGATTGTAATTCAAACATTAAACAAAGAGAGTATTGAGATTCTAGTTGTTGGAAATGTGAATATTCTGTTTTCTGATTTTACCTTTCTAATTATTGCTGCCATATACTCAAAGGAAATGCATCCTAAGAGCTCCAACTAACATTGCTTAGAGAATAAAAATTTATGAGGCCCCTTCAGCCTGCTAAAACTTTCCCTCAGGCTAAAATCCACCCAAGTTAAACTCAGCTGGAGCAAGATTATAGTAAGGCAGATAAGAAGAAGGAAGTATTTTCGTGATGCCCAGAAGGGGGATAGAAATGCTGATCCTTGAATTTCTGTGTATGGCTTTAGGACATTTCTAAACTTGGCACCCTACAGCTACAGAAACCAAAAAACTTCCTTTTAAAATCAATGATTTTTAGGGCTGGAAAGGACTTTTAAATATCTACACTGGCACATCTCAACTTGAGTAACACACTGGCTTGGACTCTAAAGGTGGATTCTCCTGGTATATGCCACTTACTACTAATCTTTCCTTGGATGTGCTATGACCTTTAGCTGCTACAGGTATATAATTGAGATGATAATAATAATATGTAAATTATGATGTTTTGTGAGGACTAAACAAGATGATGCATATACAGTGTCTGCCCTCTAGTTATATCTCTATCCAGGTTTTTATGGAATCATTGTATTACATGGCAGTAAAGGCAAGGATCAGGACCCAGTTTGGTTAAGCTCAAATTTCATTTCTTCTACTTACTTCTTGTGTCATTTTAGGTAAATCATTTGACCTATCCAGGCTTCAGATTTCTCATTTCTAGAATGGGAATAATAATGATAACTACCACAGTATTGTTGCGAGAATTAAAATATATAATATGAAGAGTGTAAAACATGGTCAGGCCTATAACTAATAGGAGAGGAAGTTGAGAGATAGGTTAGCATTAGGTGAAAGAAGGTATTAAATTTCATGCTTCAGGAAAAGAAATTAAGTCCTGTAGTGTTCCTACTATCTTCATAAAAATTCTTATGAAGCTTTGGCCTACTGATGTTACTCAGTCATTATTATTGCTCATCAATGACCACTGCAATGCACTTATAGAGCATATATTATTATTTGCAATACTGATAACTATAGTCTTTTCTGTTTCACAGTTAACTTTTGACCATCTAAAATTACATCTAAAATTTTGTAAAAGTTTCTTCAATTTTCTTGTAAAAGTTTTAAGCTAGTGTTAGAGTGTAAACTTATTTTCCTTAAAATAAAATTATTTGAATCTAACAAAGTCCCCCCAAGCCCCCCAAATTATACTTGTTTCTCTAATAGGCAAGCGTGCCTTAAAATTAGTTTGTTTTTTTTTCTTCCTTTCTGTCAGAGGTCCAAATATGTTCCTCATTGACAAATATATCATCAAAAACAAGGTCTCAAGGTCCCACTCACTGTTATGCTTAGGTAGGTTATGGAATACAGTGCATGAAGAGCATTTACTTACCTAGGAACTGATTGGAAATCAAAAAAAGTGTCAATTTTCCATATATCTCTTGGTCATTATAAGTATGAGCTCCTTGAGGACAGAAATTTTATTTAATCATCCCTGGTCCCTAACTCCCGGAATAGAATACGACCCATACTGGGTATATCGAATGAATAAATATAAATAAATATAAATATTTGATGCTTCTTAACCACTGCAATACTGTGAGTTACTGATGTTCATTTTTTTCTGTGTGTGTGTGTGTGTGTGTATGTGTATACTTGCATACAACTATTTAAAGAACAAACGATACAAACATAGAGATTATATCTATATGATTCACTCCCCGAAATGAATGTGAATGGATTTCGGTACATTTTAGATCTAGGCTTTTATAGTGATTTTTCAAGGGCCTAGAAGGTTCAGATTTCTAAAATCAAATCTAAAGTCCTCATTGCTTCATATAGAAATGCAAAGGCCTTAGGAATGTGCTAACAATGAAAATATTTGCTTTGGTTTCCAATTACACCTCGTAAGACAATGGACATTACTTTAAGACCTGTTATGCTTAGCTCCTGTGAGGAGAAGATGTAGGAAGAACTAATGTTTATTGATCCTGCATTATGTAGAAAACCCATTACGTATATTCATTAGAAAAAAATCAGGTTTGTTGAGTTATAATTTACATAAAGTGAAAGTCTATGATGCAGTTTCACAAATATATATAGTTGTATAACCACCACAAAAATTGGGGTAGACAACAAATAGATCACCCCCACACACACACATTTTATTTGTGTCCCTTTCCAGTCAACATTCTATCTGTCCTGTCAGTCACTGGCAACCACCCATCTGATTTATGCCTAAGGTTTTTTTCTTTTCAGTAACGTCACATAGAAATTATACAGTAGCAGGCTCTTGTCTGGCTTCTTTCACCATATAGTCTAATTTAATTTTGTTATTTCCATTTTATAGATAAGAAAATGGAGGCTTAGAGAGTTTAAGCAATTTACCCTCTCTAAGCCAGGTTTTGATGCCATATCTAAAGAAAGTGATACTTTTGAGATAATGTTGATTAAATTCATTATTTGGGTTTCTGCTTACAACCAGCTAATTCTGCCATACTAAAACACAAATGGAAAGGTTATAGAATCAGATTCACCTAGCATCTAGCTCAAGAGGTGCTTAAGAAAATTGATGAGATGGACCCCAAGGCTCTGGTCCACCCTGCTTTTTAAAATGAGATTGAGTCAGTATGATAATCTTGCTTGCTTTAGCTAAATATAAGGTATAAGATATAAAACTTAAGGAACACACACTGGGATAGGGAAAGTTAATCCACACAGTACAATATTTACAGAGAAACCTCTCATACTGTGAGTAAGGATGATATAGTTGCTTATCAGCCAAGGTATATGAATCCTTCTACTTGATAAAAGCCTAAGTCAAATACATGTTGTGTTTTGAATTTCATAGAAAACAGAATAAATGAAACAGATTTGTGGCAACGTACTGTAAAAAATAATTTTATGTTTCTTCTCTCTAAAAGATCATTTTACAACTCAGCAAAGAATGTTAGGATAATCCTGATATGAGGAGAGGATTGGGAACAAAATTTCTATCGGGAGAAATCATTTAGACTCGAGAATGAAAAGTTTTATTCAATAGTTAATTTTACTTATATCTACTATTGACTCTACTGGCCTGAGGATGAAGAGTGTTATAAGAAGTAATCTATCATCCTTGGAAAAAAATCACTGGTAGTTATTATGCATATGCTATATGTTCAGGTCATGGGACTTACATATTTTTTAATAGTTAGAAATGCTTTATAGTTTATTAGCCTTAAATTAGATTAAGATTATGCATGACTATGAAAAGTATGCATTTAGAAGTATTCTAAAGATTAAAAATCACATGCTCCTCTTTCCAGTTCAACGCAAAAGGTCAAGTGGCTTTAAACAAGTGGGTTTCCCTCTGTGCTAGGATGTAGTCTACTTTCTTATTTCCATATCTATTGACATAGTGATACTATCTTTAAGATAGAAGGAGATCCTTTCAGCAATACACTGTTTTTGTATCTAAGCTATTGTTTTCATAAAATCTATTGCATTCTTTGAAGAAGAAGCCACTCACCAACTTTGTCTTTCTGAAGTCATTTATTCTCACAAGGATGGACTTCCTCTGGGGATGCTGGCTGCTGAATTGGAAAGCAGATTATAAACCAGACGGGCAAAACAATTGGGGGACTTTAGGTGGCTTAGCTGTGAGGAAATAGGCCAGGTGAGGAGGGTTTAATTCTGAGGAGGGACTGCTACCTATCTGAGCACTGGCATTTATGGATCACACTACAAACCACTGCCATTGAACTAAGGTCCTAAGCAACCAAAATCCTCAATGAAACAAGTTCAGGATATAACAAGTTGTCAGCATCTTCTTGCTTAATATATAAGATGTGTGGAGCCAATGCTTTGAGAAAAGTTCAGGAATTCAATTTTCCTCAGTTATTGCTGCTCATGGATTTTTTTCCTCAACATATTCTAAATGAATTAGCTCTGAAGAATGACACTCGCCATCCACAGTCTCAACAAAGTGGGTAAGTGTTTAGACTAATACACAAATTAAACATAACATTGATATCCAAAGTTCTCTAGAGTATCTGACACTAAAACATCTTTCACTATTGCAGTAATTTTATTTTATTTAATTTCATTGCTCTTTCTTGCTAAAGGCTATCAAGGAGACAATGCTGAGGCAAAACATTTTTCCATAATTTTCAAATATATGAGTAGTTCCTGGAAATCCTGCTTTTTTTTTTTTTTTTAGAGAGAGAAATGACCTACAGATGAAAGAAAAACAGCAAAATCTCTATAAGGTGATTTTCAATTTATTATTATAAATAAATTCAGAGCTGAAAGATAACATTGCAGTTCAAGGCCAAAGTTATGCTTTATGTAAAAGATTCTTCTGTCTTTTATAGTTGATGTGCTGCCTTCCCCCTCCCTCAATTATATAAACTTGCAAGTATTATGTCTTCTGTTTATGTTTATTAGTTATTTAAATATCAATTAAAAATTTTTAAGTGAGATTACTAAATCAAGAGGAAAACACATTTTGGGTTTGAAATATACTACTATTTTTCTTCTGCAAACTTTGGGATCAATCCATACTCTTACTAACATCGTGTGAAAATTATTTCTCATGTCTTCATGTCTCCACGTAGTTGAATCATTATTACTAACATGTATATAGATTCTTATGCTAATAAAAAAAATTGATTTCATTCCTGAAAATAATTAAAATGACACTACAATAGTATTATTGAGATTTTTACTTCCATAATGTAAAGCCCCCCTTTTCTCCTTTATGATGTAGCCTCCTAGGAGTACGAAGTCCCCTCAGCTAACACTTAACTACTGCACTAGTCTCACTCCTGCTCCTCTCCTCTCCCTCACTCACTCCTCCCCGGGGAATAAAGAATGTTTTCCATATGATTTGCTGACTCTGGTGGAAGGAACCAGGTTAAGTGTTTCAGTGTTTTTCCTCTTTGTCTTCTAGAACCAGACTGCTAACGAAGACATTTACATATAAGGAGCTATGTTCTGTTACATAGGTGTTCATATTTCTGTTTGTAAATGAATCGTACTCTCATAATGAGAACATGCTTGAGCTATTGAAAGTTATTAGTGACATAAAATTAGACCTGTGTTCTGTTCAGGGGATCCAACTAGTGATGCTATTTCTCTTTGACTGCAAAAGCAGCAAAGCAAAACTTAACAACTGACCACCCTGCTTCCTCATATATACTACCTCATTTTCACCGTGAACCTTAAAACAACTTTCTGAAGGGACCAGCACGTTAGTTTCTCTGTTTAAAAGGTGAGGCTTTTTCAGTATCAATTTATCACTGGTGTGCTGGGAATCTGGCTGTGGGAGAGGGAGAGAAGGAGGGAGAGGAAAGGAGAGAGAGAGACAGAGAGACAGAGAGACAGAGAGACAGAGAGACAGAGAGAGAGAATTTGTGGATATCCTAGAGTAAATAATCCCGGCAGAGCTGATTTCAAACTGGCAACAGTTTATCAATCAGCTCACAGAATTCCTAATTATGTGATAAACAGCACCTCACTACTAAACAACTACTAATCCAAACTAAATTTTTTGATTCTGATTCCTGAATTGTATTCTGCCACACCTCTTTGTCTCTTCATATGGACCTCTCTCTCATTTAATTTAATTTAAGCCTTCAAACTGGATTTCTTAACTCTGATGTCTAGATTCTCTTCTCTTGATTATTCTCCAAGTGGCGAGAAGAGAGATGGTTTTAATATGCAACTTTGATTTAGTCTTGCTCTTTTTTTTTTTTTTTCTTTTTTTGAGTCTTGCTCTTGATGCATGAAATTATGTTAGAGGCTCCCAATTGCTCTTATGAAAAAATTCAGACTCTTGTTTGTGAGTCTATTTTTAATTAGTTTGTTCTTTTTGTTTTTTAGATTCCACATGTAAGTGAAATCATATGGTGCTTATCTTTCTCTGTCTGAGGGGGAGTTGGAGAACTGGGAGAATGAAGTGTTAAAGAAGTAGAAATTAGTAGTTGATAGATGGTCACGGGGATGCAGCACACTGCGTAGGGAATGCAGTTAGCATTAATATATTGGCTAGGTGGAAAACCAGAGGAGACAAGGAGTAATTAGGGGGATCATTTCATAAACTATATAAATGTCTAACCAATGTACTATATACTTGAACCTAATTAAAATAAATAAATTAATTTTAAAAAACAATCAGTTGACCATAAAAAAATTCAGACTCTTTAAGCAGCTTATAATGCCAACTGGCATATGGAATGTGATTCCCACTATTATCTTATACCATTGATTTGGTTCAGATAAAGTCACTTGTTTAAATATTGACATGTGTCATTATCTTGCCGAATTTGGAGTCCTCATTCAAGAGAGATAAAGGTAAATTTGCATTATCCTGTATCCTTTAAATTGGACCTCTGTCTCTGCCAGATGCCCCACTAGTAGGCAGAATAATAACTCCAATGATGTTTACATTCTAGTTCCCAGAAAATGTGAATTTGTTACCTCACATTATCAAAGGGATTTTGCAGACGTGATTAAGATTATGAACCTTGAGATGGGAGAGTACCCTGAGTTATCCATGTGGGTCCAATCCAATAATATAAACCATTAAAATTAGAGAATCTTTCTGGCACTGTCAGAGAATGAGATTTGAAAGCACACAAACTACTGGCTTTGCTGTTTGGAGGAGGGCACCTGAAGCCAACTAATGCAATAGCTTCTAGAAGATACAATAGCTTTCACTTTACAACCAGCAAAACAGGAGACCCTACAGCTGCAAGAAACTGAATTCTGATGATAATTTTAATGAGCAGGAAACAAATCCTCCCCTTGAGCCATCAGAAAAGAATTCAGCCCTGCTGATAGCTTGATTTTAGCCCAGAGACTTCTGGACTTCTGACCTCTGAAACTGCAAGATAATACTTTTTGTGTGGTTTAAGCTGCCAAGTTTATGGTTATTGGTAATGGCAATAATAGAAAACTAATACAGGCTACTTAATCAGATGCCAGGAATCACCTCTGGATAATTCATGTAAGACCTTTTTTATTCATTTAACCCATTCTTCAGCCCCACACTCAAGCCATTTTTTTTTTCAAGAGATCATCTCTGCTCTCTATCCCACAGTGCTATCACTGATATCTCTTTTCATTATTTTCCTCACTCATCTAAACAATACTTCTATTTAATTGTTAATTAGAATCTTCCGAAGAAAGTGTATAAATTAAAAAAAAAATCATGCTATTTTTTTCTTTTTTTTGTACTACTTCAGTGTTTTGTATTTCTTGTTACGTCCTTATTAGATAAATTCTTTCCCCCATTTATTTCTATTCAGTTAGTGGATTTAATTTTTGTGTTCCCCCTGCAAAAAAAAAATATATGTTAAAGCTCTAATCTCCAATGTCTCTATTCGGTTAGTGGATTTAATTTTTGTTCCCCCTGCAAAAAAATTATATGTTAAAGCTCTAATCTCCAATGTGATGGTATTTGGAGATGGATGCTTTAGGAAACAATTAGAGTTAGATGAGGTCATGATGGTGGGGCCCTCATAATGGGATTAGTTCCCTAATAGGAAGAGATTCCAGAAAGCTTGCTTTCTCTCTTTACCATGAGAGGACACGGAGAGAAGGCAGCTGTATGCAAGCCAGGAAGAGAGCCCTTATTAGAAACCAACCATCCTGGCACCCTAATCATGGACTTCTAGCCTCCAGAACTGTGGGAAAATGAATTATTGTTGTTTAAGTAACCCAGTCTATGGTCTTTTGTTATGGCAACCCTAATATACCAAGGCTTGGGTAATCCCAAGAGTTTATTACACAGACTTATTACTGTCTAAAGTCAATCTATATGTTAACGTCTCTGACTTAAGTGATTTGTGTACTTTAAAACACTTTAACACTGATAAGCCATTTCTGACTTAACATGAATCATTATTTAGCATATATCTGTTTTAAACTTCACACAAAGATTATTATTATGATGGTCATTCATTTTTTTTTTTTTATGGTGACATTGGTTAACGAAATCCAGTAAATTTCAGGTCATTCATTTTTAAGAATAATGCTTGTTATATTCACTTACATACTTACCGATTTCTCTACTCACCATCCTTATTTAACTCTCAAGCCTTTTTGGAATAATTTTCCTCCTTTCACAAAATATCCTTTAGAAATTAATTTGGTAAATTTTGTCAGTTTAAAAACTCTCAGTTTTTGTCTACCTGAAAATGTCTTTATTTCAGTCTCTCTCTCTTTTTTTTTTTGTATAATTCTGGATTTTTTTTTCCCTCTGAGAACTTTGACGGCAATATTCTACTATTTTCTATCTTAGCTGTTTCCGTTAGGAAAGCTTGATCTGAGGGCAAATTAATGGTTCTCAACCACATGGGGGGTATTAAAAGAAATACTGATGCCTAGGTGCACTCCAAGAGACCCTACTTTAATTGGGATAAATATGATATTAGATATTTAGAAACAAGTACGTAATTACATTAATTAATTACCCAAGGAGGTAATTAAAATATGTAGCCCTCTTTAAAAACCATTAGTCTAAACGTTCTTGCTTTTCCGGAGGTCTCTCTTATCTCTGAATGCTTTTATTGTCTTCTTTTTTTTTCCCCTTTTGGTGTTCTACAGTTTTTCCTACAACAATCCTACATCATTAACATCCTTTTGTTACTATTAAGGGATATTCAAATCCACTGTTGCCCCAGTGGTGCTGAGGTAGCCTCGGTCTTTCTGTCAATGCAGTACAGAATTACAGATTAGTGAAATTTAGGAAAAGTAAGATTTATTAAAGCGCATTTCAAGAGAGAAACAGGCAATGCCAGAGAGGGCCGCAGCCCCATAGAATTTGGGAAGTAAACCTTATGTTGGCCTTTGATGGGTGGTTATATAGGGGTGGTGCTAGATGGTTGGCACATGAGTTCATTTTGATTGACATTCTGCTATTATTTAACCCTTTGTCTACTGCGCATGTGGTTCCCCAGAATTCAGTCTTTTATAATTAGATTCAAGAACTTCTGGACATATGTATGATATTATAAAGATGGTATAATGAGACTAAGGTTAAGAAAGGTAAGAAAGGTAAGTATATGTACTAACTATGCAGGCGCTCGTGGCCAGACTAAATCAGCAGTTAGTTTTGTGGGTTTTACTTTCTTGTATTTCAGAATGTAATGGTAATATTTAACCATAAAATGGGTGTTTTAGGGAAGTCCTTAGGACGGTTTCTGAGATGGACTTTCATTTCTCTGTTGCTCATGTCTTCCTATCTGCCTAATACTTCTACTCCTATCTGTGGATTCGTATCATTCTTTATCGTTTTGGGGGATATTTAATATTGCCTCTCCTCCATTCTCCCTACTCACTTTTCTAATACACCAGTTTGACTTAGGTTACACCTTTTCATTTTATCATCTATGCCTCATAACACCACTTTTATATTTTTTAATTTTCTTTTTGTTATTTTCTTTAAGTCTATCAGTTTTTCAATTTATGAAAAATTTTAGCTGCTTTCATCCCACCCACGAAGGTCTTTTTTTTTTTACTTTTTATTTCAACATAATTTTAGATTCACAGAAAGTTACAATATACATAGGGTACCTTGAGCGTCTCACCAATTTCCCTCAAAAGTAACATAATATATATCATGTGTGTGTGTGCGCGCGTGTGTGTGTGTAGGGCTCTGCAGTTTTATCCCATGTATACGTTTACATAACCGACACCACATCAGAATACAGAACTGTTCATCACAAGAATGGAACTCCATTTATTTTCAAATTCTACTCTCGTGCCTGTTTCCTGATAACCACTCTTTGTTTCTCCATCTCTATAATTTTATTATTATTATTATTTCAAGAATGTTACGACAATGGAATCATACAGTATATAACTTTTTTTGAAATTGACTTTTTTCAAGAAGCATAATACTCTCGTAACCAACCCATCAAAGTCATTGCATATATCAGTAGCTTGTTCCTTTTAAATGCTGAACAGTATTCCTTTGTCTGAACCAGAACTTGATCAGCCATCCACCTATAGAAGGATGTTTGGGTTGTTTCCAGTAAAACTGCTGTGAATATGTGTGAACAGGTATTTGTGTGAACATAAGTTTTCATTTCTCCGGGATAACTGCTCAAGGGTATGATTCCTTGGTAAAATGGTAATCGCATATTTCATTTCGTAATGATGAACAGTTTTCTAGAGAGGTTGTATCATTTTAAATTCTCACCAAAAATGTTTGAGAAATCCAGTTTCTCTACATCCTTGCAAGGATTGGATATTATCACTATTTTTTATTTAAGCTGTTCTAATAGGTGTATAGTAACCAAGAGTGTCCAAAATCAGTGATGGTAATTTCTAAGAGTGTCTATTTGGGTCTTTCTCAAATCTGTTTAATTATTCACAATAATTTATTATGTCGTGCTCATTTTTATGTTTCCATTTTCATTTCTTTAACCATTTTATATGTATCATTTTATATTTTATGTTTAATAATTTTAGTTTCTTAAATTCTCGATAGTCTAGATATATTTGTTATTTCTGCAGACTCTCAGTTGAAGTGGTCGATATTTTATATGTTTATTGCTTTGATTTTTATTGTGAGTGCATAGTGGTTGAATTTAATCTGTAAAATTCTTGAAAGCTAAAAATGGAGATTTCCTCTAGATAGGATTTAGAATGCTCATGCTGGCCAGCAGAGGTTGCTACTGACCTGGGATCACTTTAGACCAATTTGAGAGCCTCGACAAAATGTGACAGTCTCAGTTTTATCTGCAACATTTTAATGAAACCCTCATGTTAGTTTCTCAATCTGAATATTTACACCATAAATGTCCAAAAGTAAACTGAGATTTCTAAATTGCTTAAGATTTTAAGTTTTAGTTAATTATTGTTGTTTTGAATATATTAGGCCATTGAAGTATTCCCTTTCTCTCTTGAAATTTTAGGAAATTAGTAAAATGTATGTTTATTATAATTGATCTAAGATTTTTGTTTATTTGTTTTGTTTTGTTCTGTTGACTATATAGAAAAATATTTCTCATCATCTCTCCTGCCATATTGCCAGAAGCATATGTCCTGGCTTCATTTTTCATATTTGTTATGTTTACCCCTTAGTATTGCTTCATTATTGTTCACTTAATGAATGAAAAAAATAATTAATTAAGGAAATTAGTAGATATTTATTATTTTATATTATTAAAAATAATGATAATTAGTAGAAAATTAGTAAAATGATTTAGTTCATAACCTCTTTTAGATGTATCAAGATCATATTTAGATACTCTTTTTAAGAACAATAAAGCTATGATGTTTATAACATCAGTTTTATAAATACTTTCCAACACACATATCTATACTATTTTACTACAACAATAATACAATGATTGCATGGTAAAAATAGATTAAAAACGTAAAGTATATTTTTAAGGCTGATGATTGTTGGAATTTAATCTAATTTTGAAACAATAAAAATCAAAAGAAAAAAATTAAAATGTGCCATGTTGCAGGCCACTAACCTTTTGAATTTATAAAGTTGGCAATTTCTGACTGAAATAACTAACCCAATATAGAAAAATCATTTCAAAACATGTTCATTCAAAAGCTAGAATCATACCTCTACAGTCTAGACTGTGCATTTATTATTTTACAAAAGCCTAACTCCTCAAGGTCACAACAGATAGGGATTTTTTTTTTCTTCCAATGTTCCCATTATACTCAGTATGAGTGAAATTTTTTCTTCTCTGGAATTACATACATAAATTGAAAATTGAAGCAGAAGTATTACATTGATAGGTATAGGATTGAAATACTTTCTTATTCAATCTAATTCATGGTTTACTTAACTGTCATTTCCTTTCTTAAAAAGGAATTTTGATGCGCTATTGCCCCTCATGGGGACAAATTATAAATTAAATAAACTTTTACATTGTAAACAGAAATGTTAGCACTTGTAATTTAATGATACCAACACATTAGTTTGGTAACAAATTTAAGCAATGGTATAAACTTAAAGAAATTTGGTCCTATAAAAAGTCCGAAAGTATTCTAATTCTTCTCTACGCATAAACTTTAACTTCTTTTAATTGTACAGATGATTCTTTATGTCAGTAAAATTGAGATCAAAATTGTTTTTCTTTTCCCTCAGAATAAGTCAACTAGAAAGAAATCTGAATGTAACAGAAACATGATTTAAAAAAAAGGCAATTTAAGAGGCTGGCAATTGCAAAGAAGTAAAAAACAGTGAGACATGTCAAGCATTGCAGAATAAATAATATAAAAACATACAGTTTTTCAGACTAAATAAACTATCCTTCCATTTTTTGATGTTCACTGCAATACCATTTAGTAATACAGTTTGAGGCATTCAAGTAACTATTTAAACAGTATTTACCAAAAGTAGTTATATAAAAAAGCAACTCTTTGATTCTCACAAAACAGTTTTTAGTATTCGATGTGCTCTGTGGAGTGTTCCAGATTTAAAAATGTCTTTCTGAAAAAGAGCCAGGCCTATAGAAACAATAAAAAGGAAAGAGTACACTGGACTAAAATTTTATCCAGCATCCAAAATCTTATCAGAGAAATGACAATGATGAGACTACCTGAAATAATAATCTACAGAAGAAGGAAGATGGGGGAAGGAGCTGCCAGGGCTGCCATACTTAAACTTGGCTGAAAATCATTAGTTTACCTAAGGCTGGAGTCCACATATGCCAAATTTTAAGGTATCTGATGCCAATTGTCCCTTCCTTGTTTACACTGCCACTGTGATATGTGGAATTATAAATGTGCCAATTAAACATGATTCTTTCTTTGGTTTTCAGGATCCTTTATTAACACCACCAAATTTATCTTGAGTGGAGCTTATTTTCATTTATAGTTGACCATGCAGCCTACTTTCATTTTTTTTGTCTTTGTAAAATACAAAAATTATTATCTTAACTTCTAGAACATAATTTAAATATGAAGAAAATATAAAATGTATAAAATATAAATCCTGATGTTATTTATATTTTCTTCATATTTAAATTATGTTCCTCCCCAAAAAAGGTTTAACTAATTTTAGAACTTATCAGAAGTGAATATTTTGATTTATCAATTCTGAATTGGCCTTTTAGCTAACCAAGTTAGAGTCCCCGAAGGCTATTAGAGGAAATAAAAAGTAATATCGACACCTAATACTGGACTGCCAGTCTGTAAACCATGTCAGTGGTTTCTTCCTATCAGGGTGAAATCAAAGTCCCTTAGTATCTCACACAAAGACTTTTCATCATCTTGCCTTTTCTTGATGTCTAGATTCATTTCTCAATCTGTTCTTACGTGTTTCAACATTCCAGTAAGACTGGTCTGCAATATCTCCAAAAGCACTAGTGCTTTCATAGCCTGTTGGCCTTGAACACACTGTAACTTCCTAAAACCTCTATTCTCAAATTGTTTACCTGGAAAATTTCTACTGATCCGGAAGGACTTGACCCTTTTATATACTCCATATTTGGGTGAAATGCCTTTCTCCCTGTTCTCCCAACAGCACATGTACAATGCCTTCATGACCCTCACCAAACCAGATTTTATAAGCTATTTTACTCCTCTGTTTCCTCCTCTAGATTTTGAAAAAATTTGTCTCTCATCTCAGCACTCCCAGAACACATTTGACTGTCAGGCACATCAGAGATACTTAATAAAGGAGTACATTTCAGTTTTTCTGCTATTCTGTCCAGGTCAGAAATAATCTCTTATGCCCTGCACCACTTTATTTAGACAACAGTTAAGGCTCCACTCATAATGTTATGTTATATATCTGTTCAGATGCTGCCTCATAGCCTCTAATTGTTCGATTTGTCTGTCTGGTTATTGGCAGCCTGCTGGGTGTTAAAAGGGAAACTCATAGCTATTTTAAGAGCTACTTATTGAGTCAGCCCTGAAAGTTTTGTTTATCTTTTTCTGTATTCTACTTCCTTTTATAGTCCTTGGGACTATTCAAAAACATTTAAAGCCATCTTCCAATTTATTTTTCCAATGTATATTTCTAGCTGAGTTCTTTTTTTTATTACTTGATAGTTCCTCTTGCAGAATTCTCAGACCAGCTTTGAGAAGAATTCACATCACATTATTTCAGCTTCTTAGTTGTTTATACCATTATACCCCAGGAATGCAACAGGAGGGAGAAGAAAGTTAGATTCTCTTTTAGAAGTCAGATAGTATTGCAAGGCAATTAGTGTAAGCAGAAGAAAAGATGCAGAAGAAGCAGACATCCAGGTGCATTCTTGGTCTAATGTTTAGGGCTTCCTCCAGAGCCATTGTTTAAAAGGAGAAAGTCCCTGTTATGAATTTACCCTTCAAGAATGTATCAAGACATGTAATTAAAACTAGGAAGGTAGTTGATACAGGAAAAGCAAATAAAAGCAGTGACTAAGAGGAGGTGTCATGAATTTTTCTGTTTGTGCTTGGAGAGGGGAGAATCAACCTTCAAGTGAGGTAGAAAGTAGCAGCCAGCATGTTATTTCTGATCTCCCTAAGCAGCTCTGTCTGCCTTTCTGTCCCTGTGGGGCTGCATCCATGTCAATGTGCAATAGAGGAAAACAAGTCACATTAGATAAAATATAAAACAAATGTGTTTCCTTATTAGAAGACTTCTTAGAGCCCTTCCCTTGAGTTGTGAATTCCTAGGAGGGGAATCGTCAAGTGGTCATGCAGTCCTAAGCAGTAGCATGGTGGGAAGCTACTAGGCTAGCTTTCACACTTCTACTGATGTGCAGCCAAAGAGACAATGGGTTCAAATGAATTACACAGTTTGTTATTTCCATCAGAGCAGGCAACAGGGACTTCATGCTTGCTTCTGTTCCTCTTGCCCCCTAAGTCCCATTGGGGTGATACATCTGAGAGACACTGAGCTTAGAAAATCCCCAGTCTTACAAGAGAATGCCAGCATATCCATCTACCCTCCCCTACAGAGACAGACATTCTGTTTTTTACCCAGGAATATGGGCAAAAAGGGAAGGGAAGCATCTCTGCTTTACTATCCTGGAATGTCTCCTTATACAAACATTTTTAAATTGACTTTTTAAAATTCTTAAAATGCTTTTGCTTAGAAGATTGTGTAAAAACATGAGAAATCCAGGGAGAATTGTCTCTCAACAGGGATATAATATACAGGGTTTCAAAATTCACTTAAACCACTAACACTACCCTCCACCTTTTATCTCTTTCTTTTCTTTCTTTCTTTCTTTCTTTCTTTCTTTCTTTCTTTCTTTCTTTCTTTCTTTCTTTCTTTCTTTCTTTCTTTCTTTCTTTCTTTCTCTTTTCTTTTTGTCTTTTTTTCCTTCAGCATTTTGTTCAGTTAACAATTTTTAGAATGTTCTTTGAAATACACCTGTGGAAAAATCAAAAGGCTTGAAGTCAGAGACCTTTGTTCAAAGAACAGTTTAAGACTTACTAGTTATGTGATCTTAAGCAAGTTTCTTAAGTCATATGACCCTACATGTTTTAAACTGTAACATAGGGGAAATAACAACAACAAAAATCCCTAAAATACAGTAACAATTTAGTTATGTTATGTACCCCCAATCCAGTCAAAGTAGCTAAGAAGAATTATTAGTATCCCCTACTTTACTTCTTTAAAAAAAAAAAACCTGTTTCTAAAATATATTCATTTTCTCAGAGTTGTATATATTTGTTTATTTTCACAGAGTTTCTCAAACATTTTCCAAATCTATTCAGTAAGAAACAAAATAATATTCAACCTTTATAATGTCAAAACCAATTCAAGGTCCTTTTCTTTTAATACAAATTTCACTCCTTTTAATGATATGAAATTTCTGTTCACTAGAATAAAATTAAAAACACAATGTTGGCATGTCATATCATTATCCTAAGTTAAATAACTATATTGACGTGTGCTGTTGTTGTATCTTATACTGGGTTTCCCGGAGCTGGCCTCAGAAAGAGGAACCTATATAAGTAGGAGAAAGCTCAGAAGGGGAAAAAAAAAAAAAGCTGTAAGGAACTGAGGACACTGGAATACCGCCAGGTTAGAAGCTCAACAAAGACCTGGTTAGCTGACATCTAGTCTCACTCAGTCTGATCACACAGGAAGCTCTGGAGTCTGCATAGCACAACAGGTTTATCTCACCTCCAGCAAAGGAGCTGGACTTTTGTATATTAGTATCAGACAATGGCTGAAGCATACACTCAGAGGGTATTTCCCTGTATGCTAACAACAGGTCTTATGGGAAAGATGCAAATGCAGATCATTAGCAACCACTGCTCACAGCTACTGAGGGTGGGCACACCTGCCTTGGTAAATAGGATCTGGATGGCCCAGAGACAGCATCTCCTGCATGGGGTAACCAGTTAGAGAGACTAGGAGAGTAGTAGAATTTATCGAAGAGATATGATAGCTCAGATGTGGAGGGGATCAGATGGTTGAAAGTGGGTGGATGTAGAATTTAAAAAATAATGAATGTGAAGCTAAGATATAATAATTGCCTCTCTGTTAATGCCTTTTCCTTATATCTGATTCCAAATATTTTGTCTTCTTTTCAAATTCTTCTATCAGCTTCAATTCCCACAAATCCCTTAGTTGCTAACTATTTTGCTTGGCACTTTGACTTTTCATTTTATTCTGACCCTCCAATTCTTGGCAATTCTCCAGGTGCTGTCTAATTGCATAGCCCATAGAGATCTCATTTTCTACTCTTGATCTCAACTTATTTCCTTGGCCTCAGACCTACTGCTGCCTAAACACTTATAAATCTTCTGTGTTCTGCTTTTCTGGTCCAAATTACTTGCTTTGTCTACACAACCTTCTAGTTGTAAAGTAGAATAGGCAGAGCCATGTTCAGACTAAGTCTCTAATCACTTTGTAGAAAATCTTGCTCCAGAACATAGTGACATGCAGAGACAATAGGAAGAGGAGGTAAAACTAAAGAGTTTCCTTTTATTCTTCCTTCCTTCCTTTCTTCCTCCCTTTCTACCCACTCCGTCCCCCTCTTTTTCTTTTTCTCTCTATCTCTTTTTCAAGATTTACAGACCACTGGTCTGGTACTATTTAGTACAGAAACAAAGAAATATACTGAGTTTTATTGTTGTAAGAATAAGAATGTTTTAGAGCCTAGTTACTATTATATTAACTCTCATGAATGATACCAACGTCATCAAGACTCCTAAAGACAGTCATTGTCCTGTTTAATCAGGCCATAAACAGTTCGATCACAACCAAAATGGTTAATCCACATGTTTTGGTACTTCATATATAAAACATTAATTTTATGGAAACTTCATTTTTCTGGGCCACTCTCTCTTTCTCTTAAATATGATCAAAATATGTAGTTACTGTAACAAAAGTTTTATTAAGTAGAACACTTGAAAAGCGATCTTTTGATAACTTCAAAATTAACCCAATTTGTTACAATAGTTCTGGTGAAAATCTTTTGAAATGTATTAGTCCATTTCTTGTCTTGCAAATGGAGCCTTTAAAAATAATCAACTTTTTGTTTCATAACTGAAAATATTACTGGACCACAGGTTATCTGAATAACAGCTTTCACTTAACTAGATTATAGATGTCAAAAGGCATAGGAGAGTGCTTTGAATATTTTTGAATTTTTAAAAATGTTATGAAACTTTATTGTCCTATCCTTCATGTCATTTTTCAACAAGTGAAATATAGGCAATGTACAGTTAATTGAGGTTCCTGCTATTTTCCGGTGTGATTAATCAAGAATTTTTCTGTAAAATAATTCATTTTTCAGGCATAGAGACATCTCTAATTTAGCCTTTTTTTTTTTTTATAGAGTTAGAGGGAATATTTGAGCCCTTACATTTATCTGAAATACAGTTAGAATAATGGAAACGCCTTTATCTTCTCAGCATTAAAGGCTGTAGAATGGACAATTAAAAGCTATCCCAGATTAATGCTATTAAAATGTCATGAGTAATATAGGCCTGGCCATCTGATTTATCATTCATCATTACTATAAAACTTACTCAGAAGCTGTGTAATGAAGAGGGATGCTAAATTAACACAGCTATAAATTCTTAAGTAGAAGAGGAAAAAATCCTCAGATTAGACTGTTTCTCACAATAACAGTTTCAACTGACTAATACGTGATTCATTGGAATGGTAGCTTGAGAATCCTTTTAGCATACGCTATGTCAACAGCACCTGCCGAAATGTGGATGTCCAGTCACGAAGGTTGCAATGTTACAAAGGAATTGTTTGATGGAAAGTGTATAGGGTTGAACTGGCTACACATATCAAACTAGTAATTAATTTAACTTTTCTTTTTTCAGGCGAAAGTTCTGATAATCATTAGATACGTAGTTGTGTAAATTGACAGAAGGCTGGATCTAAAACTGATCAATAGAAATAATTCTTCTTAAAATACCCATGCAGGGAACCCTGGGAACTCTGGAATCAGGCAACACCGAAAATTGTGTTTAACACAGACAGGGCTCAGATCTGCAAGGCCAGTTTATTAGATTTTTCTTCTGTGAGAACCGAGGAACTCTGTGGAGAGAGTCTCCACAAAATTGTATTTGGGTATGTGGCTTAGATTGGATATGGGGATTGTCAGCTGCGGCCAACCATGTTTCACATAAAGTAACTTCACTTGTATCCATGCCTGAGCACACATTGGTAACGCTTGAGAAAGCTTATTAATCAGAAAACTGCGTTCTGATGATTCAGTAGATCTGAAGTGGACTGTCAGAATTTGCATTTCTAACAAGTTCCACACTTGATGGTCTGGGGATCACACTTTGAGAACTACCAAGTTCTATTACATGTGTTGAAACACCAAATAAGAAAGCGTTCTAAAGCTAAAAAGATCAAATAAGATGTTTAAAATGTTGAAAGCATTCAAATAAGTAAAGGCTCCATGGCACACCTATTTTTCCTTTATATACCCTTTTTCAAATGTTTCTGGTACCTGTACATCTCTGGCTGCCACAGTGTGAAAACTGGGTTGTTCGTTCTTACATACTTGAGTCTTTTCTCTTTCTTTCCTTTCCTTCTTTCTTTCCTCCACCATGTAATCAAGACTTAAGATAGCGTAGATACCAGGACAGGTGCTATGCGTATCACATAACCAAGCCCTTGAGAAGTTTCTAATCCAATATGTAGAGTAATCACATGATGACCAGTGTGAGAAATACCTCTCAACACAGCTCTCTTCACATTGTTTTGCCAAGGAATAATTCATTTTTCTTAGGGTATAAATAAAGGTTTGAATTAAGAGATAATATTTGAAATGATTCTTAAAGAATATATACAATTTTCTCAGTCAGGAAAAAAAAATGGTGTTTCAGACAAGGAAAATGGCATCATGAGCATATGCTTAGAAATTTCTGAATGTCTGACAATTAGAGATGGAAGGAGCTGAAGAATGGAGAGCTTGAGGGTCAGGGGAGACACTGTGTTCTTGCCATATTGGGTTGACAATTTATGAAGACTGATGCCCTCTGAGGGCAGGACTGGTGATTTATGATCTTTCTTAGATGTATTCTGAATCCTCAGTGTCATTCCCTGGCTCTACCCCATAGAAGTTCAGATTTATTTGTCTGTTGTGGAGCTTAGACACCAGAGTTTTGGTGAAGCTCTCCATGTCACTCTAATATGTAGCCAGAGCTGAGAACCACTAATAAATCGGCTTTGATCGTGACCTACTTTAGAAAAGTACTCAGATTGGGTGACGAATATGGAGAGCTGAACTGAGTTGGTAGCTTTCTTATGTAGGTGTAAATACTTTTTTTTTTGCTATTTACATGCATGTGCTCACCCCTCCAACTTCAATTGTTGTCAACCAAATGATCTTGAATCATGACCATGATTCCCCAGAGCTACAAGGCCCTTCTCATGGGTAAGTTCTTGCCTAGTTGTCTAGACTCTCAAGTCATGCTAGACACCTAATTTTCCTTTGCCTTTTCTGAACCAACATATTTTGATATCTTGTATGTAACATCTCTCTTACATCGTAATTCCTCCTTCTACTATTTTTTTCTTCCTTGCATCTTCACAGCCTATCCTAAACTCCTGCTACATAGGAAATAATAAATATTGACTTTGCTTGATGCTAAAAGAAAACAAAAAAAGGCAGACAAAAGATGTAAAGAATACAGGTAGAAAATAAAAGAAATGATAATGAATGTATGTTTGTAATAACTCTCTATTTTGGCTTGTATTTCTTTCCCTGTCTTGAACATTCTAAGTTCTTCCCTGCCTCAGTGCCCTCCACCTCTCAGTTTCCCTTATTTTACAACTGGCTCCATCTCATCCTGCCATCTTGGGAAAGTGGAGAGGACCTTCAGATTCTATCACAGTAGAGACAACCTTCCCCCAACACACACCCACACACAGTTTTCCTCAATCAATAAATCGTATGTGTTTTCTTCATTGCATTTAGTATGATCTATCATTTGTTTTCTTATTTACTGTCTGTCTTCCATTAAATTGTAAGTATTAAGAGGTCAGAAACCAAATCTGTTTTAAAAATATTGTAACCATTCCCTAGTCCAGTGCTAGGTACTCAAAGGAATTGATTCAATAAATATTTGTGGAATAAATGAACAAATGAATAAATGAATGGAAAATAAGAGTCTGGACATTAATACAGATTCATTTCTCAGTCCTGCTAACTAAAATGAGATTTTGCCCATATATTTATTTAAACAACTTAGCACCTTAACAACAAAATAACTGATATCAGAGCTATTATCCATTAAAAAGATAAATCTGCATTAAATAACCTAATCAAACTCAGTCACATAGATGTTTTTATTAAGTTGTTATTGTATCCCCAATCTTTTTTTTTCAAAATAACTTGTATAATTTACTAACATAAAATCTAACATTTATTTAAACATTATGTTTATCAGAGATTCTCAGTTTATATTTGAAAACATGTTTTTAATTGTAATCTTATTTCATAATCTCATACAGGCATTGTTCATGGGATACTAACAGTCTGACTAACTTGTAAATTGTTTCATAATCATTTCTGAGAAAAATCAATGATAGAAATGCCATCTTCACACAAGGGAGCAGACTATCTAGATCTCAAGCAGACTTTCCTAACCCAGGCTGCAAATTAGAATCACCTAGGGAGCTTTTAAAATGAACAGAAATACCAGACTCCACCTTCTGAGATTTGAATATTATTGATTTGGGGTGGAGTCAAGGAATTTCTTCTATTTTTAACAGTCTCTGTGTTTTCATGTGCAGCCAAGATTGAGAATCAATGATTTAAAGCAAAAACGGGAAAAAAACTACGGTCAAACAGAGAATGTACTTCTTGCTCTCCAGACTTTGAGAGTTGCCCTGACATTCAAATCAATCCAGCCATTATACATTAAAGGCAGAGAAATTACTGCTACTTGTGCTCTTGTGCTGGCAACCTGACTGAGAAATGGATATAAAAGACTCGAGCTGGGAGACCTGCTAAGGCCAGCGATTGGCTCAGGGCTAAAACTGATTGTGAACAGAACAATTGATCTCATCTAAGTCTGGCCACCTGTTTCACTGGGCCCTTGAACCTCTATGCTAAGCTCCGTTCATGTCCTTCTCCATCAATAAAATGTCCTTCCTCTTTCCTGCTGTTAACACGCTGCCTTTCCTCCTGGAGCCAACCAAAGCCATGATGCTCCAATGAAACCACTATAGCAGGGGTCTCCAAACCTCCTGCAACCACCCCTCCCACCCTCCCAGGGGGGGCTGTGGACTGGAACCAGTCTGTTTTCTATTAGGAACCGGCTGCACAACACAGCAGGAGGTGAGCAGCAGAGGAGTGAAGCGAAGCTTCATCTGTATTTGCAATTGCTCCTCAGAGTTAGCATCGCCACCTCAGCTCCACCTCAAATCATCAGGCATTAGATTCTGAACTATATGTATATTTACAATCTTGAACTGAGAAACTACTATGTGCTAGGCATTCCATTAGACATTTTACATATTATTTCCTTTACTCTTAACAGTAATCTCTTTTTTAGCCCATACATTGGCTTTTTGGTTTTAAACTTTTTATATCTGTGCCCTTTACTTCAAGATTATGAGTTAGTCAAGGTCAAGTATAATATGAAATATTTCATTGTATTAATTTACACGGCTAAGGGATGAAGAAAGAGAAGAAAAATTGTTACAGAGAGTCCCTTCTAGATATGTGATACCTTATTTAATTCTCACAATAATTTTTGGAGATTTAATTTCATATCTTCATTGTGTAGATGTAAAACTGAAGCTCAGAGAGATAAAGTAACTAGTCTGATATAGGACAGAATCTGAACTCAATTTAGTCACTAATTAAATTAACCAGGGGGAAACATTAGCCTGGTATTTGAAGTGAGAGTGAGTTGGCAAGCTTGAGCCTTGGGTTCTTTTTCAGAGGACTAATAATTCATCACCCATTTCTGTTTCCAGAGGAAAGATATCCATCACTCATCATTTCTGGTCTCCTCCTGTTCCCCCATTTTCTGCTTTCCTTGGGAGTGAGAAGTTATTTACTTGATTGGTGAGCTTGACGGAAGGAATTGAACTTGCTTACCTCTGATTCTCTCTTTATTTTCTTCAGGACCTAGCTACCTGCCGGGAACATACATTTTGCTCTGCTTCTCCATGTCATCAGTTTCCTAAGGGTAGGTCCCCAAAGGGGATGCTTGTGGGGTTCAGTGCTGCCTGTGGATGGGTGCACACATCTAATTCTGGGTTAGGCTTAAGAAAGCCATAGTTGATTTATGCCTAAGACTTATTCTCCAATATCAGCTTCATCAGCAAAAGTAACATTTTAGTTTAATTTTCTATCTTTTCTTAATTGGTAAAAAACGTAAGCAAGTAAAATAGGGATGTCTTTTAATTCGATCCCTTAAAATAGTGATTCTCCAAGTTGTCTCGGGCCAGAAGTTTTAATAATACCTGCGAAGTTTTAGAAATACAAATTCTCAGGCTCCAACCCAGACCAAAATCTGTGCCTTAACAGCTTTTCAGAAAATTCTGATGCCCGCAAAAGTATCAGAAACACTGCTGTGGACAGGACCTTGAGTCCTGTCTCTTAAGGCTCTTTGACAGTAGGAAATAAAGTAATATCTTTTACTATGAAGCCTCAGGCAGCAGTTTGAATCTGAGATCAGGTATGAGTGGGTATAGGATGACGAGCAGGCACTGATGGTGCAGACTGAGTGATGACAGTAGCTAGAGACATCTCATCTCTCAGTTTTTTCTTCTAGGCTCTGATCAGTGGTTCCATGATTTTATTTTGCTTTGTTTCATTTTATTTTTCTTCTCTATTGCTATAACATTTCAGTGTCTAAAAGGTTGGGAGGGTTGTTTTCTATTTTACAGATGGCTGAAGAGTAAGACGATTATTATCTTTCTACTGTGATCCCTGAATAAACTGCCAAAAGACGAAGGACAGGCACACATTTAGCAGAAGGGGCAACAACCCGTCCTTCTGAGTAGTTATAGCTGAATTCAGTTGGGAGCACCGTATTGTGAAGCAGTTGTTCTCAAAGTGTGGACCCCAATAATCAGCATCATTTGGTAACTTGCTAAAAATGCAAATTTATGGTCTTACCCTAGACTACTGAATACAAACTCTGGTCGGATCCAGCAGTCTGAGTTTCAGCAAGACTCCCAGGTAGTTTTAATGCACTAATCACTGTGAGAATCACTGCTGGGCCTTGCTGCTCATAGCATGGTCTGGGACAATAGTAGAGGCATCACATGGAAGCTTATTAGAAATCTGAATTTTACGCTGATGACAGACCCACTGACATATTCACAATCTGCATTTAACAAAATCCACAGGTGATTGGTAAGCACGTTAAAGTTTTCGAAGCATTGGTATAGAGCAAAGGATGCAAAAATTGAATCATAAAACAGAAGAAGCGTGAACAGGCTTTTAATGAGGTTTTCAGCCTAAAATACAAACCTATAAATTCTAATCTGGGAGATCAGGCTAGAGTGAGGAAACGCATTCAAACCTGAAGAGAAGTAGCTGTGTGGAAGACTCCTTAGAACCCGAGGCACCTATTTCAGTCTGGTTGTCCTCATTACCTCGTGCTAGCTTCTTGCTTAATCCCGCTGTCAGATACTTGCTTGGGCCTAGACCACCACCAGGGTTTTATTGTATCTCATTCACCTCATGAATCTTCACTAGCCACCATTTTAGATCTACATTGAATTTCCAACCAAACTTCTTTTGGAATTCTTCTCACAGCAGGGCAGGTCTCCCTAGGTGTCAGCATAAGGTCATTTCTCAGCCCAAACAGGTAGTGCCGGGGATCGATAAGAACCAAATAACTCTGAGCATTTAAACATGTGGCTAGAGTGTGAATAAGTAGTTGAAGAAATTGTAAAAAGGTCAGGTAGCAAGAACTGCTAGCTTTATAACTAGCAAAAGCACTTGCACGTGTATTTGGCATTTCACGGAACCTGCAAGCTGAGTTTGATTAGTTATTAAAATTATGGTTGGCCGGTGGGGAGAATCATGATAATTGGTATAGGTCACAGATAATCAAAAGTGTCTCTCCCAGTGGGATGAACCTATTAAAATTCGTTATTTAAAACTCTTTGCCATTTCCACATTCTGCTCACACACAAAATGGCTGGTTTCCGAACTTGGTCTCCAAGGAAGAAAGCAAACATCTTCCATTGTTCTTTGTTTGATGCTAATTAACATTTTCAAGAGGATTGACTTAGATGCAACTCTGTATACCCTAAAGCAATCTTGCCATTCAATTTCCAGATCACAACTTTACCTCATTAAATAATTAGCTTTTAAAATTCAGAATGCTTAGATTATTTCAACTGGTATTTCCAGAATTTATAATCACATACAAATAATCCTCATCCTTATCCCACCATTGCTGAGGGGAAGAAATGCTTTTGTAAAAGAGGAAAATACCTTATTTCTATTCTTAACTTGGTGTTTTGGGATAATGCAACTCTAGTTCCTGAAAGCCAGCCAGCCAACCACCATGGATTAATTTGGTAGAACAGGTGAACTATATCATCTATCCCAGTGGTTCTGAAACCTAACGGGACACTTGAATTACTTAGGAGGTGTTACCAATTCATCTGGTGTAAGGTGGGGCCCAGGCATTTTTTTGTTTTTTTAGCAACTTCTAAAATTCTGGTGTCATTGCATAGGTTATTTTCCTCTTCTTCATTCAGGCTCCCACATACTTTGTCTTATTTTATTCTTGTCTCGGACTACCTGACTCTCGATCTTTCTCAGAGGTCCCATTACTTTCATTACAAACTTTCCTAGCTGCCCCATTTATCCAATTTTTTTAATATACATTAAAAACAAAAACAAAACATGTTCAATGCAAAACACAGAATATCATAAAGGAAAAGAAATAAGTAAACTTACCACCCAAGGATATTTACTGAGAACGTTTTCATGTATGTCTCTTTACATGTGAATATATGTTTTCTTTATTAAAATTTGTCATACTAAATATATATTTCTTTACATCATACATTTTTTAACCCTAGCACAACATTGTATAGAGTATCCATGATAAATGATAATTCTTTTACCACAAGCTTTTTGGATGATCAAGGGTGTGTCATCATTGTATGCACCATAATTTAGTATACTAACCCTTGTTCTTTCTTGTTTATGTATTTTTAATTTTTCGCTCTTAAAAACAGTGCCAGGATAAGTCTCCTTATTTTGATATATCAATGTGAATCTCATAATTCTTAACCACCACTCATGGGTTGGTGGTCATGAGTGCAGAAGACACTGGTAAAACACACAAATACAGCAGACCATTCTTACTGTAAGCGAGTCTTCAAAATAGACAAGGTTTGAATGCCAAATTCTTTTGCTCAGATCGAAAAACTCCCACTGTCCTAACTGAAAAATTCCTGGTACCTCAGGTGTCTATTTCTCACAGGAACCACGAAGTGAAAAGTATTCTCTAAGCAATTTCTATTCCTTTACAGCAGTGCCTCTCAAACTATTCCAGTGAAGAGCCAGATTTTTTCTTACTTTATTTTGTTTTACTTCCAATTTTTCATGGATATATACTTTTGTCGAATAGTATAAAAATAAATTTCTAGAAAAATGAAATAAAATAACAAAATACAAAGCCCATTTTTTATTACTAGATTCAAGAGTCAGAAAATTTTTTTGACCAATTGCCATAAATATTTTAAGAGCTTACTCTCAATCTCTATACTTGATTTCATAGCAGGCAAGTAACAGTTTACAATGCAGCACTGATGGACCATAATCTGAGGGGCACTGGTTTAGAGCAAATTCTCAAGGAGATCCATTAGCTAAGTGAGATAGTCCAGTGTTAGAGTGGGGATAAAAATCTCCTAGCAAGATGTAACAAAAGTGCAAAGTCAAAGTGTATTTGGTAACAGTGAAATAACCAGTGAGACTGTAGTAAAGTTGAGACCAATGCTAAAAACACACAGGCTGGAGAGCACATGATCTACAATTTGAATGATTCAGAGAAGAGAGCATAAACTGCACAAACATGACAGGCAAACTCATGAAATATTACATATTTTTTCCAAAAAATGTTCTATTTCTTGACCTAGCAATGGTTTTATAGGTTTTCTCCTTAGAGTCATTTATCAAAAAGTAGTTATAAATTTTAGGCAATTCTGTGTATTTTATAATTAAACAATGCTATACATACACCTATATGCTAACGTTTGTTAAAGCTATAAGTCACAAATGCTTTAATATCAGCACAAGTGAATGCAACCATGTGATGGAAAATGTACATTGTAGATGACTTTGGTAATTCATATTCAAAAGTACAGTATGTGTCTAAAATTTCTTTCAATAGCACTTAAAGAAAGGATCTCATACTTATCTCCCTTACAAAGAATAAACAACTGATAAAAGCAAAGATATACCAAAGACTCATTTTTACTAGTGAAGGGCATAGTTTATTATTCTTTAAGGAAAGTTGTCAGATAAGATGTATCCTAAAGCAATAATACTCTGTGTGTGTGTGTGTATGTGTGTGTGATGAACATCTAAATGCCAGGAATGGGGCTTACCATCATCCTTATCTTATTTATGTTTCAGTTCTTAATGAGAGAAAGAAGGAACATTCCATGTAACTTTAGTCTAAAATGGCATAGCAAATTATACAGAACTAACTATATGATACTTACAGTGTATTCTCACTACATGTGTGTATATAAACATGTATACATTGAGGTTAGCTTAGGAAGTATCTTTTCTGTTTCAACTTGAGTTTCAGGAACAATGTTTCACTGATGAGTTAAGTTTTCTTTCTTGATTTTTACCCATTTTATGCTTAAAAGATGAAGGGTATGAGGCAGCTAGAGAAAGAAAATACCTTATTCTTTATGATATTCATTCCCATTTCCATTTTCATTTTGTCATTGCAAAACCCTTAGAACAGTTTGCTTTTATTCCTTATTCCAAGTTCTAATGACAATGTCTCTCCTGGTTCCTTTGGGTTTGCTCATCAAATACAAAGGGGGAATAGAAGCTGTGGACACCTTATCTAACATGATTCTCAGGCCACCCTCCACAGGCCTCTGGATGCATTTGTCTTCGTCTCTGCAATGGGTCCAGGCACCAGAAACGTCAGATCCAGTCCCACAAGCTTCCCTCTCTTGAAGAGAGATTTTTTTTATGACTATATTCTGTAGCTATGGGCAGGTCACTTAGCCATTTGAGACTTTAGTTCCCTAATTTTTTTGACTGATTTTTAAATTCTCTTTTAAGTTTGTTAAAAGTATATTGATATTTTTTGCCCTATGAGTAGAGGAAGGAAGGAAAAAAAGGAAGATAGATAATGGGGTCAGAGCAAATGAATGAGCGAATCAAATGCACTTGGCTCAGCAGAAATAGAACCCAGTGGATGAAGCCAAAGAGGATTCTGCTCTTTGAACCCCTGGGACATCTATCGAGCTTTGTGTCACTATGGTTATTTTTATTGGCATTTCACAAGACATTTGCGTAAAGGATCAGAATAAAAGAAATAGGATGAGAGAGAGAGAAAGAGAAAAGAAATGGATACTGGAAAGAGAGACAATAGTCCAATTCTCTTTGGTCAATTTCCTGCTGGTGGAAACAAAGAGACAGAAATAAAGCAAAGGAAAGATAAAATGAAACTGCAATGGGACATGACATAAAAGTAGTCAAAGAACTGACAGGAAGGCACATTATCAGAGCCCTTCTACTGCTCGTCACCAATAAGAAGTCTACAGTGCTTCCAAATTAAAGATTGCAAATCAATTGCTTTGAAAGACCAATGGGTAATATAAATAAGTGAAGCTGGCTCAGCATGAGACAAGAAGAAATGAAACAAACTGTGTGAACGGAAGAACATATTTCCTATGTGAAGGGGAGGCCAACACCCAAATCCAGGGGCCTCCTGTATTGCTAGGTCAGCAAGCCCAGTGTTGTCAGATACTGAGATATTTCAAGAGAAACCCTATATTTTAGATAATCCTCAGACATTATCTAAAATGTCCTGATTTTCAAAATATTATTTAGTTTCTATGGACACTTGTCTTTGTCTCTAACTCTAAAAAAAAGGGGAAAGAAATAACAATTAATTCACACATTAATTCTCTTTTCGTAAGTCAATATTGCCTTATATTGTTTTCATTTGGTTTTCATATATGGGCATTTGCCTATGGAGATTTAAAAATTCCTAAAAGCAGTCACCATGCCATGTATTTCCTTATATTCTCCATTCAACAACATGGACTAGAGAGCAGGTCTGATTAAAAATTTCTGCCACTGAATTAAAATAACCTGGTATGGTATTCCTTTTATTTTCCTCTCTCTAGTGGAACAAACCAAAACCTATTAGTACATATGTTTATGTGACAGCCTTTTTTTCAATAAAGTAGAAAATGTGAGTTTGAAGTAGGTGTATTCTCCTCCTATGTTTCTCTTTTAAAATGCTAGTTCCTAAGTTTCTAATTAAAGTGCTTGAAATTTCAGAGGCTATTTTCATTACACCTCAAAAAGAAATAGCAAGGTGGGTACATGAGCTAAATCAATTTCTGAAATTTACCTCAATATCAGGATATTCATAATCAGAAGTTAGCAAGTGTTTTCTGTCCAGAGAGGGAACATTTTAGGTTTGGGGTCCACATGTTCACAACTAGTCAACTTTGCCTTTGTAGCACAAAAGCTGCCATAGACAAAACATAGACTAATGAGAGTGCCTGTGTTCCAATATAACTTTACAAAAACAAGCAGCAGACAGAATTTGACTAGTTGGCCATAGTTTGCCTACCCCTTCCCTACATGAAAACTCTTTCCTTAGCCTGCATTCTCTAGATAACTACTTCTATTTCAAATTGATTTCCAGTGTAGACAGCTTTCTTTAACATTTCCTCCTACTTCCTGATCAGAATTATCCCCTTCCTGAACATTATGTGCCAGTCTTAGTCCAGGTCATTCCCTGGGTACATGCAAATCATCGCTCGTTCCAATGCCAAATTCAACTACAGTTCAATCTTCACTGATTTTTTTCTCTCATTTGATTATTGAAAATAGCCTCCAGATTATTCTCTTTTTCTGTAACCTCCCACACCTTCAAAATAGTCTACTTAGATATTATTTTTACAAGTGAAACTATATAATCTTGTCTCTCTTTGTTCAAACATCTTCTATGACTCCTTGTTGCCTGTAAAAATAAGTTTCAGGCTCCTTGGTAAAGACACAACTGCCAGCAGACCTTTCCAGTTAGAAGCATATCCAATTACTGACCTCTGTGTGTTCATGCCCAGCCAGCTTCGAATCTTTAAACTGTTTTGTGCTTTGATTGTGCCAATGGATCCAGAACTCTGCTTAGTTAAGACTGCTTCAAGACCAGTTCAAATGCCACCATCTCTGGGAAGTAGTCTAGGTTCCCCTCAGCCAAAGGTAACCTCTCCTGCATTTATAGTCTAGAACTTTGTATTTTGCTTAGAATAATCATTACTTTTAGTCTTAAACAATCTCATAGCAAGATCAAAACTCTATCACCATGTCTACCACCAAGATATAAGCCATCAATTCTACTCAGAGGAGACACCATCATCAAAAGTTAATATTTATCCAGCACCTTCTATGTGGCGCTATAAAACTTTTGTGTTTTATACCTTTCAAAAATGTTAAATCATTTAATCTTTACAACCATATCTTTTACAGATGAGCAAACCAGGGTGTTATATAATATTTATTTCAAGGACGGGGAAGCAGGCACGGAGAGGTTATACAGCTACTTGGTTGCAGAGCTGGCATCCAAACCCAGAAGTGAAGTTTGGGAACCTGAGTTGTTAGTTTTGGCACTGGACAACCTTTCAATATATTTTTATATTTTACAAAATTTATATTTTACAGAATTTGGAATACATATTGTTCTTTTCACCTATAGAAGTTGTAACAATTATATCTATGCCTTAATGAAAACTCTTTGGTCAGAATATGATGTATTTAATATTGAATACACTTGTTTAGAAACTAAACCCTCAGAAAAATTATTTTAAAAATTACAATCTGTTCTACAGTGTTCTACTTGAGTATTACTAAAATAATTGCTTTCTCGAGATTTAAAAATTCCATCTTACCTGCTTTTACTCCTATTTTTGACTTCACAAGTTAAATTATATTTTTTATGTAAACTTCAGGTTTGGATATGAAAAAAATATCTTAAAGCAAATTTGATTTTTCTGTCGTTCTCTCCTAGTCATCCATAAACTCACAATAGGGCATTGGTTCTTTATGGATAGGGATGGGGAATTACTACTAAGTACCCTAGAAGCCCTCTGTAAATGTGGATTGGGTTTTTCTATGTTTCTAAACACAAATCTGCTGAGATTTTTGGGCAATATTAACTCATCTGCATTTCATGTATCATGACTTGGCACAGAGTCTCAAGAGCAAGCTCCAAAAAAATTCATTTAGGGAGTCAACAGGCCTGTCTTGATTTGAATGTTATTGGACTGGCTAAGTCAGGTTCCAGATATTCCTCTGTAGCTGAAATAATCTTTCAGTTTGGTGGTGGTGAGAACTCCCTTTCCTCCCTTTCTCTTTGGCCTTGGGCTGTTTACTCCTCAGACTCTCCCTTAATACTTCAGTGGGTAAGAAGGGGATGCAGATGAGGAATGTATCAGTTTCCTAAGGCTGCTGTAACAAAGGAGCAGATTGAGTGGCTTAAAACAACAGAAATTTATTTTCTCACAGTTCTGGAGAGACATCAGAAATCAAGCTGTCAGCAGGGCCATGCTCTTTCTCTGAAGCCTGTAAGGGTGGATCATTCTTTGCCTCTCCTGTTTCCTGGTGGCTCAGGTATCCCTTGGTTTGTGGTAACATAACTTCCATCTCTGCCTCTGTCTTCAAATGGCTATCTTCTCCTGTATGTCTGCCTTCATATGGTATCCTGCTCTTTTCTTAAGAACAGCAGTCATATTTGTTTACAGCACACCCTAATGGCTTCATTTGAACTTGATTACATCTGCAAAGTTTATTTCCCAATAAAGTCCCATTCACAGGTACCAGGAATATCTTGAGGAATATTGTTATATACTGAACGTATAACAAAAGGTTTGACTCTTCTTTTCCCTTTCTTCCTGCCCTCATAGGCCAAAGTGAGGAACAAAGAGAGGATTCACTATCCTCCAGCAATTTCAAGCAAGAGTCCCTAGGCCTTATTACCCCTTTCTTTAACATTCTCTCTTACAACCTTCAGCACCAATCCAACCCTCCCTTTACATTTCTCTTCTGGCCTTTGCCACATCAGACAGCTTGAATAATTAGGGAAAGGGGCTCAGGTTTTCTTTATCCTTTGATAACCAGATGCTCCTCTATTGAGCCGGGATTCGTTAAAAAATAGTTTCAGGTGCCTGGGAAATAGTTTCTGGAGGTAGACAGAGGAGTTCAGGCTTTGCAATCAAGGAAAACTGAATTGCTATCCAAATCCTCTATTTATATAAACTCAATAATTCATGCCTATTTGAGCTTCAGAGTCTTTATAACATAAAAATGAAGATAAAATTACCTTGTAGAATTATTGTTATGATAAAAATGCTGCAATATGTAAAGTGCCAGATATCCAGGTGTTCATTAGCAAATTAAATTTGTAATTCTGGGTAATTTTTTTTTTAAATTTGAAACTCTGAACAATTTTCCCAAATAAAGTCTATGCAAGATGACTAGATTGTATAGTATCTTGAAGTCTACAGTACAGGTACAGTACATGCTGCTGAAACCAGCTCATGAAGAAAATGGACCCCATGTTTAAATAACTGACCTAGGACCAGACTTTTTGTATGACAATCGATCATTCTTTTGATAAAGGTTTTAATTAATTCATAGCAAGCCCACTACCAACATCATGCCTTCTAAATGTGCTATATTTTCTTAGATGTATTACTTAGATTATTTAGTTGCAGGGAATAGAAATGTATTCTGGCTTAAAAAAATAAGTTCATTGGAAAGAAGCGGGTAGCCTACAGAATCAGAGGAATTGTTGAACAACCTGATCATAGGGTAAGAACATATCTCTGAATATCTAGGCAGCAAGAATAGATGCACATCTAAGCCTTCATGATGAATAAATAATTAGGTTCCATTTTGGCCCAGAAAACACATTTTGAGAATAGTCTGATTGAGCAAGGTTGAGTTGCTGCCCATTCCTTAGCCTAGGAATGTAGGGCCTTAATTTGACAGTCTCAATAGAACTGCATGCACTGAGAAGGACAATCTAAGTGTTCTAGAGGAATATAAATGAACACTTGACAAATAAAATTGACAGATGTCTATGTGTTGTCATTTTAAGAACAGAGATTTATCTTGACTTTCAATTGTCATTCATACTCTTTGTCAAATGTATTAACTGAATGAATGAATGACAGCTTGCCTTGTTTCTAAAAGGACTTGTGAACAGGTAGAAAAGGTAGTAGGAGGGATGTTAGAAAGAAAGATTCCTGACCTAAATCTCTCAAAAAATTTTTCATATAAACATTTCTTTATTTTGATTAATGTACATTTTCCTAACATGCAGAAAACTTTTTGTAGCACAGCAATGATTTATCAGATGTCGACCAAGGATTATGTTACTTTGATGTTTTAATCTTATTGGTAAATTGAGATTCTGACACCTCAAACTAGGAAACAGGGAAACTAAACTAGGGATGACTCAGAGGGGAGCCTGTATTTCTAAAAATAAGGTGGTACTATGGGAGATCCCTGTCTTGCATTAGGATGAGAGCTGCAGAAGTGGGCTTCTGGGCTTCCAAAAGACACTCTGAACATCTCGCACATATAGCAGGAAGACTCATAAGAGGAGAGAGAAAGAAACAGTGCAGAGATTCCAAGATAATTATCGCACGTATTTATGAGTCTGCGCCTCTCTATCAGAGGTGATGGATGTGTGTTTCATGCGTAGAGTAGCCATGAAGGAGCTTGGGTCAGTAAGCAGTTACTTGTCCTTCTTTTCCATCTTAATCCAACTCAAATGTTCTAACCTACATTTCTACCTCTTAATTTTACAGAAAAAAAAACAGGTTCAAAAATATTAACTCACCCGAAAGTTCATACAACTGGCAGAAGTGAAAGAGTGATTCCAGCGTAGGCCATCCTTTCAACCGTTTTCTAGTCTTAATTTTTTCCACCAGGGGTGAAATAATTGGTTTATCCCTTATGAAGACAATTAAGCAATCAGCTGAGAAACTGTTATGTTTTGGGGAGTGTACCATAGCAATGAATTCTTATTTTTTCTGAAATCATCCAAGTAGGTAGTCTACTTAAGCATGAGCTATGGTTTTAATTCTTACACTGTGCCAAGAACTATGAGGGATGCTTTTATATATTTTATTTCACTCTATTCTCAAAGAAGCTTTGTCAGGTGGGTAAAATAATCTATATCACATAGCTGAGGAAATAGACTTAAGTGTCTTGCGCAAGGTCACAGAGCTAGTCCTTGACAGGGCTGAGGGCAGATCCCATGTCACTTGATTGTCCATCTCATTTGTTTTGCATGACCTGTGCTGTCCTTTGGGGCCTTGGTAATTGCAAGTGACTTTCTTAGACGCCAGCCTTCTGAAATAAAAACACACAGATATCCGGATTTCCTGAGATGAGAAAAAGGATGCCTCCTATTGATTCTATCTTGCCACTGTTTCTCCTTGAAATCTTACAGATTTCCCTTTCCATCAAGCTTTCTTTATAAATAGATGGAGTGATGTTTATCTGTCAGGCAGACTGCTCTCTACTGCACACATGTTAGCCTTCACACAGACCACTGCATCCTTCCTTAAAAACTTGTAGTAAACCAAAAGATGTCTTCTGGAATCAGACTGATGGAGGAGACACCTGTAAACATTATTCAGTCAGACAGAAGTTCAGACCACTGTCAAGAACCTCAATGTAGCTCAAGAAAGGACAAAGCATGACTGCATTTTTCCTGCTGTATGGAGACTTATCTGATTAAATTCAATGAGTTGAGTTAGATAAGCAGGTAAAAACTAATATCTAGCATATTGTAAGCACCTGTCCTAGTCACCAGTATGAACAGAAGATAATTCTGTTTTATTTTGTTTTCTTTTGTTTTATAGTTTGCAATAATTCCTAAAGACCACAACCGTTTCTACTCTATTTCCTATTTATTTCACGTCTATTATTTTTGTTAATCAATGTAAATGGCAACAATTATGGAAGGTACATTATTTATAGTACTTAACACAGTTACTGTGCATTTAGGAAGATTTCAGCAAACACTTATTGATTGAAAGATTGACTCACTAAAAAGTTATTCAGTCTAAGGTTATTATTAAATATGATCCTGAAAATTCTTGGAGTCTCTCAAGGCCTGACTATTTCTATATCATGACAAAAATTCAGGTTATTAGACAAACTACAGTAAAATGTTTAGGCTTTATTTTCTCATTTCACACCACAAAGCATATAGCCAAAAGAAAGTGGAAAGTTGCGTCATTTTTGCAAAATCATTTATGGCCCCACTTCTATTTGAGCAAAATGAAGGAAAAAGTAAACTTGACCCAAATTAGCAGCATTGGCTCTTTTGGGAAATTTTATTATCCAGATAATTTACTACAGACTTTTCTGATTTTATAGACTTTGTCTTTCATGAAATCAAACACCCAATTTTATTTTTCTAAATAGTATCCAATTATTTTACATCATTAAAATGTGTTCAACTGACTATTCAACTTTCGCCTGAAAGTTTTGCCCTGTATAAATGTTCATTCATTCATTCATGCATACATTCATCAGATGTTTTTCAAAAAGCAGCAATAAGCTGGGAACCATGCTAAGCAGTGGAGACATGGAATAAATGTGACAGTTTATTTGCAGTTGAGAAATTCAGAATTTGGTCAGACATATATACAGATGTATTCTAATTTTATGAAATTGGGAAGATGCATGAGCATGTTTATAATTTAGTTGGAGGAAACCAGTGGAAGAAGGGGTGTGATATTGCCTAGAGAGTGGATAGTTGAAAATGCAAAATCCCAGAGGAAGATGATGAAATCCTGAGAATAGTTGAAGGAGACTTAGAAAGGACTGGAGAGACTTCTTTCTCAGTTTCTCAGTTCAGTAGGGAAGAAATAAGTATATGAGTAAGTCTGGAGAGGCTTGGGGATGTGGCTATATATGTGGGAGTGAATCTTGAGAAAACTGTCCTTTAAAATTTTAGACATCCCTGATAACCACTCCAGTTAATGTGTTTTATCTATCTTAGAAAAAAACTTGACTGACAGACTAAATTATGAGCAAGATTTGTGTGCTTCCTTCTCAGAAAATCAGATTTTACATTTCTCTATTCGAATGCCTACAGATTTCCTTTTGGAAGTTCCATAAAAGATTATGGTAGAGCCAGGATATTTCTCCCCTTTTATGGTGATTCTTGATTATAAGCAAAATCCTCTGTCACTCTCATGACAAGCTGATTTGAACATTAAAAAAAGAAACTCATAAGGAGAGGAATGGAACTAATATAGATAATAATCAGTATTTTTATTATAGAATAGAGAGAGAAAGGAAAGTGAAAATCATCTGAAAGATTTTTATATTATCTTGAGTCTTGAAACTTCTGTACCCTTACTTATTTTAGGGAAAGCAAAATAGGGCTAAAGCCGTACTTTTTTGCAAATACTGAAAACTTACTGGTCTCCAAGCCTGGAAATGTTATTGAACTGAGTGTCATTATAGTTCTATATTTTTTCTGAGTTGGAGCTGTTTTTATCCTTTTGTTGTTGTTGTTGTTGTTGCTTTTGGATATCATAAAAATAAATACAAGGATGTGATTTTATGGACTGATCGTATCTCTCTAAAATATATATGTTGAAGACCTTAACCCTCAGTACCTCAGAATCTGACTGTATTTGGAGCAGGCCCTTTAAAGAGGTAATTAAGTTAAAATGTTGCTCTTAGTGTGGGCTCTACTACAATCTGATTTGTGTCCTTAAAATAAGAGGAAGAGACACCAAAATGGGCATGCATAGAAAAAAGGCCATGTGAGAAAGCATGGAGAAGATGGCCATCTGCAGGCCAAGGAGATGGGCCTAAGAAGAAAGCATACCTGCTGACCCTTTGATCTTGAGCTTCCATCCTCCAGAAATGTACGAACATCAATTTCTATTGCCTAAGCCACCCAGTCAGTGGTATCTTCTTATGACAGTTCTGACAAAGTAATACATGTGCCATGCCACAGAGATTAGCAGTGAAATATTTAGGAGACCTTGGACATTTTCCTGTGATAATTCTTCTTGTATCTGGAAAGAGATTGGTTTAATAAACTAATATTTATAAAGTAAAATCATAAGGCCTTGTCCATTTTAGCTCAAGAAATAATTTTTATAAGTTTTTTTAATGGAAGGAAATGGAAGCACTTGGACCTTTCCCCATAATGATTATGTTTGCTACTTTATAATAATTCTATTTTAAAACAGCAAAGGCTAGCCTTTTTGGCCCTAAATGAGAAAATAAAAGTTACTGGATGTCATCACTATCAATTATCTAAAACATAAAGGAGAGGGTCAGACAGCCTCTTGCAATTGAAGAATGTAGTGATCTTCAAGGCTCTACCATGGATGAACATTTCCCACTACCTATTCCATCTGTCCCTCCTGAGGCTGGCAGTCTTATTACCTCAGACATTTAAAACAAAATAAACAGAAACCTCTTTGACAAAAGGCTGAGAAACTAGGGCTATATATATATATATATATGCTATTATTTGATATTATTGTGAGCAAAAGATCAAGAGGTCTTGTTTTTCATTGATTTCTGTCTCTTCACATTATATTCTAAATATCTAGTTAAAGAACAAGTCACTTAATTTGGACCTGACAAAAAGAAGGACATTATTATCAATCTTAGCCAAAGATTTAAAAACAAGTAGAAAATGTAATCAATTACTAGAGTTGAGCAGAGATGGAACAGCACACCATCTGTAGAAGAATTGAGTAGGTTTGAGTTTCTTATGAAGAAAAAGAGATGAAGCAAGAAAACAAGTAAAAAGACTGTCCAAGGATAGAGAGGGTCCAACTTAAGATGAGAGCAAAATTTGTAGTGACCCTGAGTCAACCTTAAAACTTCTTCACACAATCTTCCTTAACGTACCCAACCACCTAGCTTCAAGCAATTACAAAGACTTGCCCTTTCTAGTGCCTTAATAGCTCTCAAGTGCATGGCATTCTCTGCTCCCCTGCTGCCACTCACTAGTTCAGACTATTTTTTCCTCCAGCATAAAGGCAGTGATACAGCACGTAAGAACACACACTGAGTTCATATCCTGACTGCAACAGTTTTTCTTGCTATTTTTAAAAATGTTTTCAATTGCAGTTGGCAGACAATATATTATTGGTTTCAGGTGTACAACACAGTGATTAGACAGTTATCTTACAAAGTGATTGCCCTGATAAATGTAGTACCCATCTGACACCATACATAGTTATTACTATATTATTGCCTATATTCCTTACATTATACTTTACATCCCCATGACTATTTTGTAAATACCAATTAGTACCAATTAGTACTTCTTAATCCCTTCCCTTTTTCACCCACCCCTACCTCCTTCTCATCTGGCAAACATCAAAATGTTCTCTGTATCTATGAGTATGTTTCTGTTTTGTTTGTTTATTTTGTTCTTTAGATTCCATATGTAAAATCATATGGCATTTGTCTTTCTCTGTCTGACTTACTCCACTCAGTACAACATCCTCTAGGTTCATCCATGTCATTGCAGATGGCAAGATATCATTCTTTCCTATGGCTAAGTAATATTTCATTGTATATATGTGCCACATATATCCATTCATTTATTAATGGACACCCAGGTTGCCTCCATATTTTGACTATTGTAAATACTGCTGCAGTGAACATATAGGGATGTACATGTCTGTTCAAACATTTTGGATTTGTTCGAATAAATACCCAGAAGTGGGATTAGTGGGTCGTTCTTTGTCTCTTTTTACAGCCTTTGTTTTAAAGTCTATTTTGTCTAGTATAAGTTTTGCTACCCCTAGTTTTTTTGTTTCCATTTTTATGAAATATCTTTTTTCATCACTTTATTTTCAGTCTCTGTGAGTCGCTTGTAGGCAGCATATGTGGGGGTCTTGTTTTCTTATCCATTCATCCACCCAAGTCTTTTAATTGGAACATTTAATCCATTTACATCTAAAATAATTATTGATAGATATATAGTTATTGCCATTTCTTATTCATATTTATGTCCTTTTCTTTTTTCTTCTTCTTAAAGAAGTCCCTGTAACATCTCCTGTAGTACTGATTTGGTGGTGATGAACTCCTTTGGCTTTTCTCATCTGGGAAGCTTTTTATCTATCCTTCAAGTCTAAATAATAGCTGTATTGGATAGAGTAATCTTGGTTCTATATCCTTGCTTTTCATCACTTTGAATATTAAGTGTCAATCCCTTCTGGCTTGCAAAGTTTCTGTTGAGAAATCAGCTGACAGTCTTATGGGAGCTCCCTTGTAGATAACTAACTGCTTTTCTCTTGCTGTTTTCAAGACTTTACGTTTTGACATTTTAATTATAATGTGTCTTGGTGTGGGCCTCTTTGGGTTTATCTTGTTTAGGACTCTGTGCTTCCTGGGTTTGTATGTCTATTTCTTTCTCCAGGTTAGGAAAGTTTTTTTTTATCATCATTTCTCTAACTAAGCTTTCAATTTCTTGCTCTCTTCTTCTGGTACCCTGATGATGCATATGTTGGTACACTTGATGTTGTCCCAGAGGCCCCTTGAACTGTCTTTGTTTTTATTCTTTTATCCTTTTGCTATTCTGGTTGTGTGTTTTCTGCTACCTTGTGTTTCAAATAGCTAATTCAATCCTCTGCTTAATTTAATCTACTGTTAATTTTCTCTAATGTATTCTTGATTTTAGTCATTGTATTTTTCATTTTGACTGGTTCTTTCTATGCTTTCTATCTCCATTTTTATGTTTTATATCTATTTGTTAAATTTCTCACTGAGTTCATCTACTCCTCCCCTAAATTCATTGAGCGTCCTTATAACCAGTGTTTTGAACTCTGCATCAGGTAGATTGTTTGCCTCTATTTTGTTTAGTTTTTTTTCTAAAGCTTTGTTTTGTTCTTTCATTTGGGACATGCTTCTTTGTCTCCCCATCTTGGCTGCCTCCCTGCATTTGTTTTTATGTATTAGGTAGGGCTCCTAATTCTCCCAGTCTTATAGCATGGCCTAATGTAGTAGGTGTCCTGTGAAGCCCAGTGGTACAGTCTTTCCTGGCCACCTGAGCCAGGTGTTCCAGGTGTGTCCCTTGTATGGGTTGTGTGCATGCTCTGGTCATAGCTGAGCCTTGGTTGCTGTCTGAACATCATTGGGAGGGACTGACCCTCTGGCTGTCTGGTCGTGAGGAGGGGAATGGCCAGAGCAGAACTCGCTTCAGAAAAAGGTGCCTGCTCAGTCTGTCCTTTGGATGTGTTGTCCTCCAATGCAGCTCCAGATGGTGCTCTGGCTCAGCTCGAAGCCAGTCACCAGACATGCCAACCCTGGGGCTTCCTGAGCGGGGCCCCACCACAGACCAAGTTCAGCCTTAGCCTGTGCCCTGCCCTGGGACACTTGACAAGAGTCATCAAGCAATCCATAGATGGCCACTAGCACACTGGGCTTGGAGGTGCCTTAAGAGTACAAGCCACAATCTGAGGCCTGCTGCTGCTGATGCCGGGCTTGAGGCTGCTCGACAAGAGGTACGGGGCATGACGAGGCCAGGCTTCCTTGACTTCAATATTAAGGCCAGTTGTCCCTTTTGTGCACCATAGCCCACTTCTCTCCCTCTTATTGGTAGTCTCTCACTACTGAATTATAGTTGCCTGTTACATTGGCCATTTTCTCAGTTGGAATGTAAACTTTAGGAGGTCTAGGACGAAGCACGCTGGTGTTCCAAGGTTCTGGCACAAAGGAACACTTGACCATGAGAGCTATTATTCGGAAGAGTAGCACTACTGTGCTGTGAGTAAGTGACAAAAATATTTCCCAGAACCAAGGCATCCTTGGAAATATGATTGCACTTAACTAAACCCTAGTAAATGATGTCAACATATCACAAAAATATTAAGTGTCAGCTGAGGAAAGAGAGAAGTTTAGCCTAAAATATAGACGAATCAGTCAGAGAAGCAGAGGTAATAATGCTGTGACTCATGAACCCAAATAGGAGGCTTGTTTTACAAGTGTATCCATACAGAGGAGATGGATGCATTAGGATATTAAAACCCCACTAATTTCTTGTGATCTGGTATTATGTTCATCAATCACATTTCTCATTTTAATTTGATGCTCCGTTTAGATTCTCCAAGGAGACTGCATGTGGATTAGCTAACAAACTCTCTGACTGACTCTTTATTTCTGCTGCTCATAGTAAATTGGGGGAAAAAAGGCATGATAGGTAATATTGACATGAGTCTCTTGTGGTTTTGGTTAAAAAAAGACCTTCTTTGAGGGAATGATCAAGTCGGGATGTCGTGATGTCGTGCCTTAATGAACTTTATGGATCTGCCAAATTAAGATGGAATCTTGGAAATTTGTGGTCACATCAAAGGACTGCTTGTCCTGATGTCCTCTGAGCATGGCTGGCCACTGTTTTTGGGTGTTTCACTTGTGGTCTTATTCTCTATGCTATGATCTTTTACTTAATGGAATAATGGTTCCATTATCTACCATCCACCATAAAACCACACAATTAATTAATAAAACAGAAATAAATTTTTTTGGACTAGACTTTAGTCGATGTCCATTAAAGTGGCAAAAACACTTCTTCCAAGAGTTTTTATGCTTTTTAAGTATAATTGACTTTCACTTCCAGTTTTTTTTTCTTTCTCCTGTTTGAACAGTTAACTTGTGTTAGTTTTATTATGCATTTATTCTCTCTGAGAACAATCAAAGTTTTCTTTCTCAATGTACTAAGGAATAAACTGTAAACATTTCTAATATAGAAAATTACTTCAAAATAAAGTTATTTTTCTGAAGATTTCTTTGCTATTGTAAAATAGGCAGAAATTCAAATGACGTAGTGGAAAGTCTAGTTTCTTCCTTTATTTATCATTGATTGTTCTGGTCTATTTTTAAGGGATTACTTTCTTTCAAGTTACCCTTCTTTCCCCACATTTATTATTCAAGCTTATTTATAGTTTAAAGTGATAACAAAGACCACATAAGTGGTAAATCCTACAGCAAGGTATTATTTGAGGATTTGCCCTGAATTTTAAAATATGGATAACAATGGTAGTCTCAAGACCTATACTTTCAGTTCTCACAACTGAATGTGCATGAGAATCAAGTGAGATGCTTAGAAAACTCAGATTTCTGGACCCTTCCCTCAAAACTTCTGATCAGTAGACCTGAGGTGGGCCTGGAAAACTAGCATTTCTTATAAATTATCAGGTAATTCTGATGCTACCAATATGAGGACCACATTTTGGGCCTTTACTTTTTTTTTCCATACGAAAATAAATTTGGCCAAAGACCAGAGACTGTCTAGAGCCTCACTCTTAATTCTGGTAAGCTTCTTGGTTCATTGCATCCTTGGAGGCAAAAACTATCCATAACTGGGATAGTATGCCAAACCCCCAAAGATGCCTGGAGGTCCCAGAGGTGCAATTTATCAATAATCATTTCATCCTTAATAGACTTAGAGCTGCTACTTCTAACCTACAAAATGGCTTATTCTCGCTGCAGGTTTCCTTGGAACTGTTAAATGAGTCTATTCAGTAAGCAGTGCTGCCACCTTCTGATTTTCAATAGAAAATGTTTATTAAAAAGTTTTACTCTTTGTTGAATGTATTATGTACTCAGCAAGTATTTATTTTAACATGCTTTGTTCATGAGTTCTTTTTCTCCCTTGGGCATCTTATTTTAAAAGCCACTTATTATTTCCTGTTAGCACATTTCTATTCAAAGCCCTTATGCTGTAATAACAGGCCTTCGGCATTTTAAAAACACTATCTCCATAAAACCTCCCTCCATTTAGGAGTCTAGAGTCATGTATCAAAGAAAAGCACCAAAGATTACAAAGTTATTTGTCAGTGGGTTAGTTTCCAAAGGCTATTTCTAAAGAGACTTCCAAATCCCAATGCACAGTCTTTTTGAAAAAACTTATTTAAAAAATATTTTTGTTTTAGCTATTCATAGCCACCTAAAAGAGATTTTTTTTTTTTTTTTTGGCCTCAAAACAACTCCCTCTGATATTTTATAGAACCCAACTTATCGAATAAAAGACTAGGAGTGTATTTTCTTCTGATAGGGTAATAGACTACTGGAGCTTGTTGGAAGTGGAGAAAACCTAATCTCATCCTATTCTATAATTTTACCTCAGAGAGAAAGGTCAAATTCTGGCTCAAGGTCATGCATTATTTAGTGACAGAGCTACGACTCTCTTCAAACACAATCCACTTCTCTAAACAGGCTTGAACTACAGGAGTCCAAAGGTCATATCTGGACCATTTTTGTGTCCATGCTAATGGGACACTATGACCGACCAAGCCTGGTTCATGTACCCACACCCGTAACCAAGGGTCAATGCATCTAACCTAGTGGGGGAAAAGTCATGCCTTCATAAACAACTGAGGCTCAGGAAAAAGTAACTCTCCTGGGTTAATGAGCAAAAGGCATCATTGAGGCTCAGATTAGATTTTGACTAGAAAACCTAGCTTTCTACAATCCTCCACTGTCCTGGGTTAGAAGTGTCGTAGAACATGAACACATGGTATTGAGGAGAAAGTGATGATGTTCTGCATCTTCTCATGTCTCTTTCAACGTGATAAGGGTGCTGTGATCCTTCTCCCTGCCAGCCTCCCACCTTATCTCCCTTCCACGTTAGCAGATTGTTAGCCAGTAAGTCTCTTGGATCTGTTCAATGCTAAGGTTATTCTACACTACGTTCTCAGATTTTCAAGAAGATGGAGAAGAGGACTAAAGATGAAAGACTGACTCTTATTTATACAATCGCCACTTCTCTAGTAACACAAACTAGCTCTTTGATCATGTGCAAATTAAATTCTGTGTCTTAGTTTCAGAATCTAAATTGGATATCAGTCCTTCCTCACAGGATTGGTGTAATAATTAAAGGAGGATTTATAAGTGAAGTGGTGACTACAGTGACAAACAGGTAATAGACAATAAATAGTGACTCTCACTGTGATTATTTTTATTATTAACATTTTCACTTCAAGAAAAGGCATTCAGAGCCTGGCTGATCCTATCTGCAGAACTATCTTAGAACTACCTCTGTTTCCTATTTGCGGGAGTACTTTACTACACAAATCCGAAATAATTTGGACTAAATAAAAAAAAAGCTGATTGAATTTGTGCAGTCATCAGAGAACAATATGTTGATTTTCCTAAGAATAAATATTTGAACTCGTCTATCAGGAAAGTAACTTAAAAAATGACCTATGTCCATTTGCAAAGCTGACAGTGGCCAGCGTTTTGGGCACCACATTGGCACAGGAAGAGGGCCCGCCACTTAACTTATCCCGGGGCTTCTTTTCTATTTTATTCTTTAAAAACAACCTGCTGGATCATACATGACAGCCAATCCTGCCTTATTAACTGGAAGCTAAATGAGCATTTGAGAAATTTAATTGAAAGTGATACTTAGAATGTTAATAAGCCCCTGGTCAGGAGGGAGATTTATGTTCCCAGCTGCAAACCCAGCCTGGAGGAAGAGTCTCTGAAGACCTTGTCACCAGAGGCAGGCTAAGCTTCTGTCTGCTGCTGATGCCTTCCTCGTGGGCTCACTTCCACCAGCTCTCTCAGCCATCCACCTGGTCCCTGAATTCTTGCTTAATCAGTCACCCCCAGATAGAACCCTGCCTACTGGCTCCATAGCAAAGCAAGCACCAAGACAATTGCTATTAGGAATGGAAAACAAACAGTTCTCTGACTGAAATTTTAAGTAAATGAAAAGGATGATGCTGAGAAAACGGGGATTCAAACGTTTGAATCCCTTTCTTCTTCATGCAAAAAATTTGAAAAACCTATGTCCTATGCAATCAGAAACAATGTCTCTGAAAACATTCATGAAGATAGACTATGTATTATTCAAACTATATTTGTATGTGTAAAAAGGAGGGTTTCCATTTTCGGAGCTTATAATATTAAAGACTCCCAATCATACTTTGATCTTTGAGCACATCTTTTCATAAAACATTTCCAGGAATAGGAGCATACTGCTGATTTTTTTCTTTTTCCTTAATAGTTCAAACCACAGGTGACCTGCGTAAGTCTAAAGGAGTTCCGATTGAGGCTAAAGCATTTCTATCAGCATGCCCAGTGGTTTCCATTGTTGTCTCTGACATAAATATGTTTCAGTACATTTATTTTCTTTTTTATATAATTGAAACAAAAAATAATTCAGAGCAATAAATAAAGCAAACTAAAATTTGCTAATAGTTACAGACGCACATAATTTAGTACAGACAAAAACAGAGATAATGATGAAGTAGAACTACTGATTGAAAGGCAATGCCACCAGGTCAAACTTAAAATGTTTATTCACCAGCAGTTTTTGGGAACCTGCATTTGGTCTACAAAAGAGAGGTTAAAGGTATCATCCTATAACAAATAAAAGTATGAATTATATAAAAAGTTAAGGAAGTCATTATTTAAAAGCACAAATTGCTCCCTATTTCTGCTTGCCACAGGGACCTCAATATTGATTTAAGGAATCACTGGCTCATCTGAGCCACTTAGCTGACTAGTTAGCTTTTGCTAAGTAAATTGTAGGACTTTTGCTTGAAACCACTTTGGTTCAATCACACACTGGACCTCTTAAAGATAAAAAGGAGACTTTCTTCTTGTTTGTCAGTTTGGTTTAGGATATATAAGGAAGTGTAACATAGTAGTTATGAGCACATACTCTGGGGAATAAATGGCCTTGGATCAAATCTCTTTCTCAACACTTGTTAGCCAGGCAAACAAACTTTGAATGTAGTTTCTTATTCTGTAAAGAGGAATAATAATATCTATTCCAGAAAATGATTTTAAGAAATTAAGTTATATAATATACATAAAAAATATCTAGTGGAGTGTATCTGACAAAAATACTAATGTTAGACATCTTTCTCATCTTCATCATTGTCCTATCTTCAAAAGCTTTAGATGCCATGGAGAGAAACTCAGACTTTTTTCTATAGAAGATACGGAGCTGTTGAAGGAGCAGTTGCACTATTAGATGCGAACTTGGAGTTGTGGAAACTGTGTGGAAAATGGATCTAAGAGGGTCAAGATTGGTGGCAGGAAGATCACATTGGAGACTGTTCTACTAATATGAGCAAGAGAAGGCTTGATGTAAAGCAATGTCTGTGAGGATGGGAAGGGGTAGGAATGAACTCAAGAAGAGATGAAAGAATCAAAATTAGAAGAACTTGGTATAAGTCTGGATGTGGACAATGGAGTGGGTGGGGAGATTGGTGATAGCTTGATTTTCCAGCTAGGTGGCTTGGTAGGTAGTTGAGCCATTCATCAACCCATGAAGAGAGCACATCTTGTATTCCTCATGTCCCATGGCTGTGATCTCCTTATAATACCCAGATTCATCACTTTTGTTGAGCTTATTCTTCTATATAAATATGAAGAATGAGGATTTGTCTATGGCTAAAGTTTGTTGCTTCAAGTATTCAAAAGCTGTTATTGTTGTGAATTTAGTCATTAACAATTTATTTGGACATGGCACATTAAGTCATTAACTAATGTTTATTGTGGGTCTGTAGTTCTCTTCCTGAGGCTTTATAAATTTCTCGTTGGAGAGGATGGAGGACTAAACAAACAAATAGGCAATCAAAGAAGAGAAAGAGCGCATACATCAAAGAGTGAAGAGTAGTCAGACTGGGTTCCACTTCTAAACTGGGATCAATAAGGACCCAATCACTGTCCCGCAAGCCTTCAACTAGGATTGCTATCAAATTAAAAAAATAGATGGGTGTGCTTTGAACCTCTCAATTAAGTTGCTCTAAGCTAAAAAGATTCTTTGATTTTCTCACTTTACATTTTGGACCCAATTGAATTGAACCAAAGTTTCTTTGAGCTGACTGGCATAAGTCTTGTCCAGCCTTGGTTCAAAAGAGAAGTCAGTGCAGTTTTTACTCGGTGCTGTGCATCTCTCCAACTATTTCATTCTTCACAACATTTTCTTAACTCCCTACCTCCAGACTCCAACAAGGTTTACTATTTCCTAATAACATACGGGATGCTAAGGTTAAACATTTGTCAGGAATTTTGCATTTTAACAAAGTTCTCTTGAAAATGAAAATGTTTAAGAGCCAAAGGACTTCTAGGCTTAGAAGCACTGAGTGTTTGAAGATCTTACCCAACATTTCTTATCTTTCATTGTAGAGGCTGAGAGGTTTGATGGTCAGAAAATCTGAACCTTGGGAAAGTTGCCTAAAATTAAAACTATCCTGAAAGAGCTAGGGGACATTTGCACCAGGAAGACTTACTGATTTCCCACCCCGTTCCCACAAACTATACAAACACTTCATTATTGTTTTAGATGCCCAGTGAGTTTTACTAACAACCTTTGTTTATTTCCATTATAGTACTTATCATGCTAGAATGAATTTGCTAACTTATTTGACTTCATTCCTCATCAGATTATCCCCTTTTGGGGAGGAAATATCTTGTTATAATTTATTCACCTTCTGGTCATTATGACACGGTACCTGGTGAAGAGAAGTCTTTAAATGTAGGAATAGTTTATTAGCTTGGTTGTTTTAAGACCTGTGCTTTCCTATTGGTTTGGATACTAACTAGTTGAAAGGCTAAAGAGTTCTCAGGGCTTATCCTTAAAATGGGGTAATATTTTTTTCAGACCTCTGATCCTTAGGTATCTTCTCCTTAAAACTCATTTGGAAAACAATCTGTAAAAAGCATTATGCCAAGATAAAAATTTTTTAATTATCATTCTTGATGAAAATAGTGTAATTTCAGTCCAGGGCAAAATTATGAGTTCTCTCATTGGCTTCTCCTCTCCATGGTCAGGCTCTTTATGATAGCCTTACTCCTACAAGTCTATCTAGGCCTTTTTCTTTGGGCAGTGGCATTTATGGTCTCTCCTCACCTTTCCCATGTCAAAGAAGTGAGAGAACTGGCATTTGTAGCTACTTATGGATCAGTACATTATTCTGGGTACTTTACATATGCTCTCTTATTTTACTTTCTCAACTGTACTGTAAAGTAGTTATTAACCCATTTTACAAAGGAGAGAGCGGAGGTTTAGAGAAGTTAAGTAACCTACCAAAAGTCACCCAGATGGGAAGTGACAGATTCAGAACTGAGGACTTAAGTTGTTCCAGATGCAAATCACTGAATATGCTCACCATCCCACAGCTGTTTTTGAAGCTGAGAGTTCCTGGATGTCCAAGGTAATATTTCGATCTTCAGTCTCTCTCTGGGATTGACATGTGCTACCCATTGTGAAGGAGTTAGGAGATCCTTCCCTACCATGACTATACTTGTGCATTATCATATAAGCATATTTTTGCAAGTCAAGACAATGACTCTCTTAGGCACCTTTGGGAAGGGTTAATCTGTAGATTCAGAGTATTGGCCAAGGACATCAGAGGTAAGATTCACAATTGAATGATAGAGAAAAATAAGATTGAAAAGCCATAGCAGAGCTAACAGACTTGCTCAGTCAGTTATGGTTCTCTGCATTTTCAAACAGTGCTTTCAAATACTGGCAAAACAAGGAGGAAAAGTCTTTTCAAATCTTCCCACCGAAAAGGAAAAAAAAAATCACACTTAGCCAAATTAAAAATTAAAATTAACGTCATTCCAAATGTTTAATTCAGAAATAGCAAGATGTCTTTTGGAAGCTGTCAGCTTTGACAGCAACATCTTTTGTTTATAAGAATGTATTGGTAAGGCTTTTGTTACTTTTCAAAGCATCTTCTCAACAAATCTGCAAAAAAGTAGGGCAGGCATTAGAGAAGAATTACAGAATAAATATACACGCTAGAAGAGTCATTGGAGGCAATCTGGTCTAACTTCTTCTATTTTATGTATGAGGAAGTCAGAGCACAGGGAAAAGCAGCGACTTGTTCACCAAGGCAGTGGGAATTAACATAGTCAGGACAGAACAGGTCATGCTGTGTAATAAATAAACCCCAATATCACAGTGCCTTAGCCTTTAAAAGTGTTTCTTGCTTATATAAACTCTGCTGCAATTTGGGCAGCTTGCCAAGGCAGTTCTTTTCTAAGACATGACTTTTTTCTAAGACATGAACCTATAGACTTTTGCCGTTTTCATCTTGTGGCTTCATCATCTCATCATGTGCCTTTTAGAATCACTGTGATAGATGAAGAGAGCTGATAGATTGCCAAGGCTAGTCATGAGCCCTGCTCAGAAATGCCATATGTAAATTCTGTTGTCTACTAGCCAGAACCAATAATGTGGTCTTGAGCAAGGGTATGGGAAATGTAGTTTCCTGTGTCCAAAAAGTAGAGAAGAATCAGATATGGATGGGCATCAGTAATCTTCACCAGTGAAGTGGTCCAAAACTCAGGCTTCTCGATGGCCTCTTTCTACTATTACGTGGTCTCCATACACTATTTGTAATAGATCCTGGAAATTTCAGAAAACTCTAATGTTATCTTAACCTTTGTATTTTTTTAAATTAATTTTAGACAAAATAACTTGTTTGACTTGACCTCATTTCTTCCAAATATAATTGGCTACCTAGAAAAGAATTACAGTGTTTCTAGGGGGTGCCATCTTTATTTTCCCTTTTAACCTGTGCAATGAGCTATTGAAATTGGTACTATTAGCCTCAGTTTAAATAGGAGGCTTTGGTTGCAAATTATAGAAAATTCATAAATTACTTCAAGTTAAAAAAAATTAAAAATGAGAAATTATGTTAAAGAAGCCCAGAAGCTCATAGAAACTCAAATAGGAAAAGTCATCAGGAAACCAGACTACTGACTAACTGGAACTGGGCCTCATTTAGAATTTGCGGCTGCTCACTCATAGGCTGTCTTGTCTCCTGTGAGCAATTTTCAGTTTTTCTGAAGTAATCTGTTCTGTTCTTAACCTCTCTTTTCACATGCTTGTCCTCCATCCCCTGCCACTGCCTGATTTTCTCTGCTTTCAGTTTCTGAACATTTAATCATTTCTGCTTGTAAATAAATAGCTCAAAATCATTCACCAGTCCCTCTGTGTCTCAGCATCTCTCAGTTATGGCCATTCCTCTCACTACTAACTGGCCTTGTCTTTTAACATCCTAGTTGCAAATTTCAAAATACTGTATACCTGGCTCATTCTTGTGAACCAAGCCATGTAAATCCTAGGCCATTTGATCAGCTGTCCTTGGATTAGGCACCCCCTATTCATAGACGTATGTATTTGTGCGCTAGCTAAAGAAGGTAGAGAAGTTATGGACATGGATACTCTGACTTAGCAAGAGCAAGTGCAGGGTATCTTCCCATAGCAAGTGGGGTGGGAAGGCAGATAACAATAAATATGCCTAATCTTGTGCAAGGTCACTGCTGTGGTCTGAATATTTGTGCCTCCCCCCCTCAATTCGTATGATGAAATCTTAACCCCCAAAAGTGATTGTATGAATAGTTAAGGCCTTTGGGAGGTGATTAGATCATGAGGAGGAGGCCTAATAAATCTAACTAGTGCTCTTATGAAAGAGACCCCACAGAGCTCTCTAGCCCCGTTGTAAAGAGACAACAAGTAGTTTGTGATCCATAATCAAGCTCTCATGCAACATGCTGACACTCTGCTCTTGGATTTCCAGACTCCAGAACTGTAAGCTATATATTTCTGTTGTTTATAGGCCATCCCTTTTATAGTATTTCATTATAGTAGCCTGAATGGACTGAGTCACAGTGCTGGTAAATGTCAGTGTGAGATTTAAGAGCAAAATTGCCTGATACTTCAGTATCAAGTTGAATGAGGAAAAGTATAGGAGCAACACCTAGGCTAGAACTTAGTATCCTTCTCCCTCAATACATTATGCTCTGTAGATCCTCAACCCTCAAGCAATCACAAGTCTAGTTAAAGAGACACCAAGTAGTTTAAAAGTAAACTACTTGGCTAAAGCTGAAGAAAGCATTTTATGGCACATTTAGAGGAGATTTCTGCTTGAATCAATCAAACACAGGAATAGTTAAAAAAACTGAATGAAAATAATAAAACAACATCTCAGACTGAAACTTTGAATTTGGTTTCTTGAGGCACTTAGTGAGGTTGGATCTGTTCAAGTGGGAACTCTACCACCAGGTTTCAGTGCAAGAATTAATTTTATATCCTTATTTTAAGATTTATGACTGTGTGTCACTGCCAATACTGATGATTAAACTCTGTCACAAAGTCAAAACACTTAACCTCTCTGTACCTCAGTTTCCATAAAAGTAAAATAAGAGGAGTTATAGTAAATTACCTCCCAGGGTTCTTACAGCTACAAAATGCTACCACTAGCTCACCTTACAAATTTAACATGCAAATGCCTACATCTACTGATTACGACTCGAGGCGAGATCATTTTCTTCAATGCTCATTTTAAATAGCATCCAAGAATCCTTGCATAGATTATCTTTTGAACTAAACTGCAGTACTGTCTAGTAGGAACTTTCTGTAATGATGGAAACAATCTATATCTGTCTATTACAGCAGACTCTAGTCATATGTGACTATTAAGGACTTAAAATGCGGATAGTGCAACAGAGGAACTAAATTTTTACTTTAATTTAAATGTAAATAGCTAGTTGTGGCTATTGGCTACCATATTAAAATGTGTAGGAACGGAGAGGTATATAATATGGATGACGAAGGGGAAATCAAGAAGCAATAATACTAATTTAATGCATGAATTCAGAAAACCACCAGCTTTCATTTTCATGTGGAATCGTGGACTCCTCTTTTTAGATTTTAGGTAACAATCTATTTTGAGATGATGCAGGTCTTTTGACAAGCAGGAAAGGAGTGAAGATTTCTCAAGCTCTAGCTCTATGTCTCAGAATAGTAACTAAATCTGTTAAATAAATATCAAAACTTTCCTAAAAAAACAGCAATTGTCTCTCACAATATGTTTCATCAGAGATTTGAGATATTCACTTAAGGTTCTTTGCAAAGATAGTGGCAGTACAAATGAATAGCTTTAAGAGTCTTTAGTAGTTTACTGGATTAGAAATTTGGAGCTCTGAATTTTTAATTCTATCTTTGTCATAAATTACTATTTTCTTTAATTCTAGATCACTGTATAATGTAAAATTTACTATTATTCTATCAACAGTGTTGAGAGAGGAAAGATAGTATGGGAAGGAAGACACTTTTTTTTTTAGCTAAATGATTTTAGCATTCATTACATAGGCTACCACTTTTTTCAGTAGCAACATTTAAGTTTCTAAAACTTCTCCACACGTGCAATCTAACAAGTATCATAGATAATTTTGTCATTCGTGGATCTAGTGAAACCATCGAGGTGAAAGGTACTTTTTAGTTCCCAAATTCAACATCTTAAATCTTTCAACCTCTTTAGAAGTCATGGTATAATTGAACAGGGCTTCATCTTTATTTATTTGCTTAAACTCATATTTTATTATTTATTTTTCTTTGATTGAATTATACAGTTCAGAAATAAACTTACATAGCTTTTCTAGAATATCAGACAGATGCTTTTGACAAATGATGTTCTGTGACTAAGAGTTAGTCCTTTGATACATGGATTAATCACAAAATGATTTTTGAGAACTCTCACACTTACTCAGTAGGATCAAACATTTTCAATTGCTTTTTACTGCTTTGCCCAGCATGAGACATGTTGTCTACTTCATGTGCAGTGACTTTTCATTACAAAGTGATCTCCTAATGAAAATTAAAAAAAAAAATTTAATGCAAAGGTAAGAATATAAAAATAAGTTAAGATATAACTGTTTGATGGGCTACCAAGAAAAAATAATGCACCGATGCTTGAATGAGCCCCCCAAGCATGCACATAGGCCAAGGCAACAATAACTGTCACAACTCTCATCTCTGTTTCCCAACTGACAGGTGGTAGTTATATTTTTAAATGTGTGTATGTCTTATATTTGAATAAATATGGTAATTGTTATTTTAGCTAAGTCTCTTCAATATATTGGGTTATCTACTAAATAGAATTAATGATGCTAATAATCACACTTCCCTACAGAGTAGAAACCTATGCTTCTAAAATATCATGATTTTTAGAGAACTTATAAAATGTCCATTTTAGCTCATTGTTTTTGAATAAGAAAGATAAACCAGCTTGAGACAAAATCAAGATTATTATTTTATTTTTATACAGTAAAACATTGCTTAACCAGAATGCTCAAGAAGGGCAATTTCCAAGTCACTTGCAGTTACTATATAACAGAGGTGTGGTCCATATTCCTCCTTGTACTAGATTATGTATTTTACTAAGTCTGGTCAATTTTGGTCAATTACAATATTATATTAGTTTCAGATGTACAACCCAGTGATTAGACATTTATATAATTTAAAAAGTAATCATTCCAATATATCTAGGACACATCTGACACCATACATAATTATTACAATATTATTGCCTGTATTCCTTATGCTATATTTTATAAACCCATGACTATTTCGTAACTACCAATTTATCTTCCAAATCACTGATTTGATTTTGGGTTTCATCTAATCCACTGTTATTTCCACCTAATGTAGTTGATTCCCTTTAATTTCCTTTAATGGTCATTTCAGTCAGTGAGTAAGTCCATGTGCAGGCCCTTTAAGGGGAGCATCTAGGACTTCAGCCGCCTTCCATCTTACTCCACTACAATCCCTGCTGATTTTCACAGTCAGAGTTACTGGAAATTTTCTTCCTGACACTATAACCCTGGGCTTTGGAATCTGGTTTGGATCTGGGACCCATCACTCCTTAGGCAGATCTCCACAGCTGAGATGTCTCTCCCAGTTTTTAACTATCACACATAGTTTGGAGTCTGCCCATTTCGCATCTCCACCCTTTTTATCAGAGTCAAGTTAACCTCTTCTATTTTTTTTTATTTATAGGACTTTTGTTCAGATAGAATTTGTGCATTTCTCAATGATGGTCATCGTAATGATGGTTGTTTAGTTGTAATTCTGATGTGGTTGTGAGATGAGGCAAGCACAGTGTTTACCTACTCTGCCATCTTGACTTGCACTCCTGTATTTTCTGTTTATACCAAAGACAACATACTTCTTTCACCAAGTAACACATGACTAAAACATTAGTTCTTATGTCAAACACACTTTGGTTTGTAATTCTAAGCAAGCCAGTTGTAACTCTAATTTCTTTTCTAAAATATTTTGAGGATCAACAGTGATAATAGTACAATTTTAATTAAAGGCTTGAGTGCTTTTAATTTTTTAAGACAATCATTTTCATTAAGAATTTTGCTACTATTAGTACACTGTTTTTGATGTATAGCTAGTCCAGTATGAAAATCAGACATCTACACCACCTATTTGGTAATCCAGTAGCATTTTGAGTTATTTCTAATTTTATCAGTCAAATTTGTCTTCTCCATGACCATACTATAAGATAAAGTATTCTCTTAAATTCATTGTGTGTATCAAGTACTTAGTTATATGTATGGATACTTAGTGATATATTAATAATTATCCATCAATTAATATATTAGCCTCATTTGTGTGTGTGTATCTCTGAGTGTTTGTGTGAGTGTGTGTTCTGCTTTTTTATACCAGGATAAAATAACTTACTAAATTAAATAAAAATTCTAATCAGTTGTATTCTAATTAATAATAATTAGGATAGCTTTGCTCTAATAATCAGCTTTTATCTTAATTTTTAATAATTTTTTTCATACTAGAAAGTTCAATATAAAGATAGTGACACCTAAGTTCTAACATTTTTCAGATTATTAACGGTTAAAGGTCTTAAAAAATTTTTGCTGTAGAATAAAATATTTTTCTTTCATGAGACATTCAAAGTTATTTCAAAGAAATATAAAAAAAATGTTTTAAACATATCAATATTGAATTTTTTTGCACTTTCAGCCAAGGAGAATGATTCTTTTTTATTTGACCTTTTTCAATGAATAAAGCATAAATTTTCCTCTCACCGACAACTTGGCCATTAAGAGATTATACATCATTCAAAAGGAAGTTGGGAAAGATTATTTATATCAATATGAATTGAATTAGTGAGAATTTTCCACTAGAGGACATTTTCTTCTCAATTGAAACTGTTATTTTGGTGCTTAATTATTGTCTTAATTTCAAGTGGGATCAGTGTCTCTTGCAATCCCTTTCACAAGCCCATTTCCTGCTCATTGATAACAGAAAGATGTAGAGTTCTACATTTTTTTTTTTTTTCTATCAAATATCTACATGGTTCTCAGGAGCTCAGATAGGTACAGGCTAGAGGATATACTAAAATATTACTATGCTCATAATTTTTAAATTAAAAAGAACCCCTACGAATGATTTATCTTTCTAGGGAGACAGCTATCATTATTAAATCAGATAAACATTTTTCTGCTCTTTATTCTTAGTTACTGTGTTTTTCTTTGTTTAACAGAATATGTAAAAACATTAATAATGGATATTTCTCGTGGGTGGCATTATGGTTGATATATATCTTCTTCATAGTTTTCTAAACTTTTTAAAATTACTACAGTAAATAGGTAATGCTTTTATGACAGATGAGTGATAGAAAAAAATATGATTTAGCTTACTATCACACTGTTATTAAACAAAGATATGCTAGATGTTCTAGATGTTAACTTTCCAGTTCATGTGTCCTTGAGACCACACCACAGAGAGGAAAGACCATGAAGTTTGGAGTCAAATTTTCCTAGGAAGGAGCCTTCACTCTGTCTTGTGCCTCACATGTGACTTGGGGATATCACATTAGCTATCTGACCACCTGAGCTCTTTCATTGAAAAAATGGGGATACAAACATTAACTTTATGGAATTTCTATGAGCAATAAAGAGTTGAATACATTAGACCAACTTCTATGACTGGTATATAGTAGCCATTCAGTAAATGTTAGATGACAATGATGATTATAATTTGGTTTTGCTATTTTTCATTCATATATGATGTGAATTTCTCCAAATGAAGTAGAGAAAGCATAGCATGCTAATTAAATTACAGCTTCATGTTAGCTTGATTTTCTAAGCCTGAAGTACTTTAAAATATAAATAAAGGACATAACACTTCTCTCTCCTCATACTTATTCACTCATCCTATCAGAGCCAACTCAAAAGATTTCTTAAAAAAAAGAAGAAAAATGTTGGCAATTTAAGAGTAAAATCAAAGGATCAGGTTGATTCTTATATTAATAAACACCACGTAGCACTTACTATGTGCCAACACCCACTGTTCTAAGCAGTTTGCAAACATGCCGTTAGTTAATCATTACAACAATCTTACAATAGATTTTATTATCATCCCCACTTTCAAGATGAGGAAACTGAGACAGAGGTATTCAGTAATTTTCCAGAAGTCACACAGCTAATAAAGAGCAATCTAATGCAGTCCTAGGCAGGTTTGAATCCTGAACCAATGTTCTCCAACTTTCAGCTTTCCTGAATCATCAACACTATTATGCATTCTCCTTATGTCTTGATTGGAAGATCTCCCAGAAGTTTCTACTTAATTTGTATGGAAATCCTTGCCAGTTTGCTAAGGTGGTGTATATATAATACCTACCCACTAAAATATAAGCTCCTGAGGGAAGGAGGAGACTTTTCTGCCATGTATATTGTCTGTTTTTTGTTTTGTTTTGAATACAGTATCTGGAAGAGAGGGCATTCAAATATTAATGAGTGAATGGATAAATAAATCAATGATAATGCAAATTATTTTTTCCTAATTTTAATTTTTCTTTCATTCAGCCTTCCTCAGAAGTATGTGAGGTTCAACAAGTTGAGCTTAAAGCACAAATAATTGTGCAGTCCTTTGTTTTCTCTATATGTCCAGGAGGCCCTATATCTTTCTGGTTTGAAAAGAAAGTCCTTTTCTTTGATGTTTGGCTTCCATCTTAATTGGAAGCAATTTCTTTCTCTCCTGGAACAGTCCTTGTCTACATTCCTG